>NC_041065.1:19894318-20255026 GCF_900634775.1 Gouania willdenowi | reverse complement strand
GATTTCATATTCAGCTCAAAGATGCCACTTTTGTCCTGAGGGGATTCTATCAATAAAGGTCCTTGATGTTGATTAAAGCATAAGCAGCAGTAAATGGTTTCATTACCGTGGGTCTCGAACAAGGTAGGAACTCGTCTTGTGTCAAATATTAAATCGAGTTAAAGATTTTGGAAGTTATAGAGCAAGTCTACTTCGTTAAGGCCATAAATGCAATGAGTGTTTGATGTAATGTTCTTCTGAAGCTTTTATTTGAACCATTGTTTCTCAAATGGGGGTATGTGTACCCCTTGGGGTATGCGATGGCACTACAGGGGGGTACTTGAGAGAGTGAGAGAGAGAAATGAACAAATTAAAGTGTTAAAAATATGAGGTTTTATAATGTTTATTTTTTTTTAGTTAAAAATTATAATCATACTGAATATTACCAGCAACTCACAAAATGACACAAAAAACACACACAAAATGATGATAGAAATTACCTTTTGACCCAGAGAAGGAGGGCGACATTTGTCCCAGAAGCTGTTGTCCTCCTGAACAATATAGGGTTACTACAAGATGGTTAAGATAAGATATGTTATTGTCACTGTACAGTTACAATGCAATGCTGTTAAATCAATCAAATACAATAGACTTATCTAATGGTGCAACTGATACAATGGTGAAACTTACACAGTGGTGAGACTCATAAGACTATAATCACCCTTTACATCTATTCAGAGTTAAAACTTGTTTATATATGTATACATACTTTATTTTATTCATCGTCCTTTTTTTAATATGCATAAGCATTTGACACTTCATCATTCATTTGCATCTTGTTATTCAGTTTATCTCACATCCTTGTCTTTCTGCGTGTGTATTATTTTTATTATTATTAATATTACCAATCCTGTCTTCATTTCCATTTAGTTTTCATTATTATTATTATTACCATTGTTAATAATATTACCATTATTATTATTACCAGTGCTGTTTTCATTTCCATTATTAAATATTTTCTTTCTTTACATTTCGCTCTTTGTCTTCTAATTGCCCTACGGTGGATGATGAAAGTTTTTTTTCTGATTCTGATTAGAGCATGAACTGAAAATACATAGGTCAGTCTTGGTCCCACATCAGGGATGACATGACCAGAAATAATAGAAACTATATTTACAAAATGAGATTATCGCTCATTCATTCCATCATTATGCTCTGTAGTTGTTTTTTCACAGAATTGTGAGGAAAATGTTGTCGTCATACAAAGGGGGGGACTTGGATTCAAATGTAAGAGAAAGGGGGTACTTGAGCCAAACGAGTTTGAGAATCACTGATTTAAACGATCTGTGCTGCAGACTAAATACATACTGTGCTGTGTGCTGTCGCCTCCTTTAAGGTTATCAAAGTGCATGTTTTCTCTTCGTCTTCTTACCTGACGTGGAGCAAGTGTAGTACCACACATTAGCCTTGTAACTGTAGGCTATTAGCAGCGTACCTTCCATCTGCTGTGTGTGTGTGTGTGTGTGTGTGTGTGTGTGTGCGTGTGTGTGTGTGAATTGCATCACAGTTAGTGTTTTGGTTTGTGTTTCTTCAGTAAGGTCAGTGTTGTGTGTATGTGTGGGCTGTGCTGCAGGAATAATAATCGCCCCACTATTGATCGCCACGATAACGGCAAAGTGCCGAGGAGATTGAGAGGGGCGCCGCGTGAGAGAGGGTTGGGGCGGGGAGACGGGGCTCGCATTTACAAGGGGCGTAAACGCAAAGCCAGATAAGATAGTTGAATCATTGATGACACTCCACGTCAACCCCATAACAAATTAAAGAGTTCCCAAATGCCCCATTTTAGTCGTTCTCCTCCCGCTGTGTTGTGTGGAAAGAAGCAACAGGGTGGATTTAGCCGTCGGCACAAAAGAAAAGGAGGGGGCATTTGGTACACAGACTCAAATAAATAGTCTGATTTAAGGTTTTTATACCTTAAATCCTTGGTTCCCAAAGTGTGGTACGTGTACCCTCAGGGGTACGCAAATTGTCATAGGGGTTGCCTGAATAATAATAAAAAATTGGAAACTAGAATATACTGTAAATAGAAGAGCAGTCAGAACGTGGTCTAGTGCAGTGTTTCTCAAATGGGGGGCACGACAGGGGGTACTTTAGAGAAAGAGAGAATTAACAAATAAATTGTCAGTGTTGGTCCCACGGCATGAGATGAATGGAAATGATACAAACTATAGAAATAAATCTATTCAGGAGCCACTAAATCAGTGTTTTTCAACCCTGGGATCGAGACCCCATATGGGGTCGCCTGAAATTTTTTGAAAAATTCAAATAGATTTTTTAAATGTTTAAATTATTATTCCTTTTCACAATCTAAAACAACTATTTTTAGACTTTCACTTTGTGAAATAAACATCTAGTTTAACTGAAATGCAGTAAAAAATAAATAAATAAAAATGAATTGTCTTTGGGGTCACCAGAAATTCTTTATCAAAATGGGGTCACGACTAAATACTACATATGGTTTCTTTTTTCTTACTTATCAAATGAGATTCTTTAAAATGTGTGTGTTATAACTCGTTCATTCCATCATTGTGCTTTATAGTTAAACAGTTTTTTTTTTAGTGGTTATTGTCACTGGTTCGACTCTCACCTGGGCCATCACAGTGGGTTGTTGAGCAAGTCCCTTAAACCAACAGCTCCCCGGACGCCTTCAGTTGGCAGCCCACTGCTACCCCTCAGTAAAAATGGGTAAAATGCAGAGAAATAATTTAACTACAGTGATTAATTAAAGATACGTCATCATTAGAAGTTTGGGAACCACTGCCTTAAATCTACATATTAATGCTTTGATTTTACATGGATTTGTATCTCTTGTTACAACCTATGCTATTATTATTATTACTGTTTTCACTTCATCCATCTCCTATACTTTGTGCCAACTCTGATTCACCTAACATATGTTTTTGGATTGTGGGAGGAAATTGCAGTACACAGAAAAAAAACAAAAAAAACAAACATGTATAACGGGAGAACATGTAAACTCCACACAAAGGTCAATGAAAGGTTAGATATAATTGATTGTGCTTACAATAAAATGAATTATTAACTTCAAACTCATTCCTTATGTTTTTTTTTTTTTTTTAAATCAGAATCAGAATCAGAAAAGGCTTTATTAAACCCTGAGGGGTATTTAGAACGGCAAAAAAACAACACTAATAATAATTATAGAAAAAAGGAGCAAGACTACACAAAGAAAATGTGCAAATGAAAGATAAGGTGCAAAAATATTGAACATGATTAAAATGATAATAATGAATGTGAATAAATAAAAGTATATATACATATGTAAACAGATTTTTGGTGGTGGGAAAAAAATCAATTGAATCATCCGAGTCTTTGCCTTGTTATGCTACACCATACTGTGAAGCACAGTGTTATACCTTTAAAGGTGTAAAGGTTACCTCGCCATAATGTTTAATGTATTTATCACTTCTATTAAGAAGACACTTACCTGTGGCTGTCACCATGGCAGCACAACACAGAAGTTTGCACAAACATTATGAACGTGAGGATAAATATGGATAAGTGAAATTGCTCATATGTTATAACTTGCAACCACTTCCATCTCACTGAGTAGACCTTTTATCAACTTTAAACAGCCTGAGTCACTGCTTGGTTTCTATGGTTTCTTGCTATTGATCCATAGCAGCAATACTAGTAGTTTCCTTCACTTGAGGTTTTAGTCAAGCAGTAGTGTGTGTGTGTGCGCATGTTACCGGTGTGTGTCTCCTTTGCCTTTCTGTGGAAAAGTAACAAGAGGAATGCTTGCAAAGTGAATGACTGAGTCATGTTTATGTCTGTCTGCTCTGTGACAGGTGACTTTGTGCTCGGCCATGTGTGCTCTCTGCTCCTGGTGCCGTTCCCCAGTACATGCATAGGTTCGTGGTGTGATTTTGTGTGTCTTTGTCCAGTTGGTATGGCAGCTGTGTGGTGGCAGCCTGTCAGCGCGCTCCGTCGCCTCTGGTGACCTCTGAGGTGTCTCGTCACACCTACAGGATCTAAGAGAAGGCGTTCTTGAACACCACAGACACACTCCGTTGCTCTCCCTGCTCTTCTTTTTTTCCCCTTCTCCTTCTCCCTCTACTCACCACACCCCACAGTCATGAAGCTTGTCACCCTTCCTGCCAGCACAAAACACAGCCTCACTCACTACAAAAACCAACAGGGATTCAGTGTGGAAGCGTTTGCTTCGTTTCTTTATCAAACACCCTGGAGAAGAGTCTCTACAGGACCCTTTTTCCCAAATACACGACTTAGATAACACAAAACACCACTGCTTATAAAACATACATGGATCCTGTCCTGCTTTGTCCTGATGTAATATGCAGCATTATGGAAAGTAGAGAGTGCTTTGCTCTAATGCCGGGGACAGAGAGCGGCATTTAGCACAAAATTCCTGCACATTTATTCTTCCTCTCTTTGTTCGTCTCGTCTTGTCTTTTGCATTATTCAGAGTAACCACTGTTACATATGGCTGCTGTAATTCTAAGTTGAGCTCTGGTGCATTAGTGATTTTATTTATTTATTTTTTAATGTTTAATTTCATTACTGCACTTGCATGGCCAGCACAATAAGCACTAAATTAATTTAAATCTCAAATTGTGAACAATGTTGTTATAACAAATATGTAGACATGACAAAGCAAAATAAGCTGCTTGTTAGGAATCCGTGTACCTATCGTTCTTTGGTTATTCTGTTTTAAAACCAAATCAAAATAACAAATAAACAGTGTGGTTATTTTGTTTCACTGATTTAAAACTGATTTTTTTTTTTTTTTTTACTTGATCCGTTTGTGTGATATTTTGATATTTTCGGGGAAATTAGAGTGACAATTGTTTTTTTACATATTTTTTTTAGATAAGGGTGTGTATGAGTTAAGCATGGATATAAGGGTGTATACAACCCTCTTTAATTTTTCCCAAGTTTGATTCTCAAACTAGGGTACCAGGGACCATAGGGTTTTCAATAAGGGAAAAATGTAAAAGCAATCTCAATATATATTAGGAATGTAATGATTCACTCAACTCCCGATAAGATTGGATTCACGATCCTGGGTTCACGATACGATTCTCTCACGATTTATTTTACAAATTGGGACTGTAGTCAATTTTCAGAAAATCGATATCAACCGTGATACCTATGAATCAATTTTTATCTGCCTTACGATTAATCGTTACATCTCTAATATATATATATATATTACTTCATTTGAAGAAAAAAATAAATTTTTATGTCAATTTGTTTGATTCAGGCTTGAATTATCTCTTATTATTAAATCCCTAAGGAATCTAAGACATACATCACGCAAAATACTTACCATTATTTATAAGACGTTCTTTGCCACAAAACAAGTAAGAAAAACAACTCAAAAACACGACCTTAAATAATATGTAGCTATATACACAATAATTAAAAAATGCTCTTATTTCATGTCGGTTGACTTTTCCATGGATTTTATGTGTTTTATGGACAAAGTGGTATTTGTATGGATGGTAAACATCTGCACATCCAAAGATACATAATTGAATCTAATATTTGTATGGCTTTATTTTATTACTGGAAATTGAGTTCCTTTTGGAATAAAAATGTTTCTTAGTACTTTGACGTCATTACTAACAAGCTTTTTTTTTTTTTTTTAACACTCTACCTAAATTAAAAAGGCTGAAATGCTGAGTTGCTATGAGATATTGTTTCATGTTACATTGTGCAAGATAATTGTGTTCTTCAAAGAATAAAGCATCATATGAAACATTTCGGTCCAAACAGCCAGGAGAGTGGTAATGCAAAGGTTGTTGATGCATGGATCTTTTTTCTGAAGATTTAAACTTGGTCGGATTTCCTATCAAAACAAACCCGTCAATTTGATCAGGAAATTTAAACTCAAATGTTTGTAATGTTAAAATGTCTTTATAGTATTGTAAGCAGACGTAAACACAAGCAGAAGACTATCACTGGAGATGTACTTACATCTCCTTTAAAGTCCCTCTTGAGCCCTTAGTCCATATTAAGGACACACACACACACACACACACACACACGCAGCTGTGTAATAGCTTCCAGGCTTGCAGCCATGCTATGCCCTGCTAGGTGCATACTGAAAATCAGTGCTGCCTTGCAGTGAAGCATACATCCCCTCCTTCCTGGTATCAATGTGTGCATGACTAAGCACAATGTGAAAATGTGGGGAGAACAAAAGAGGGCAAAATGATTGATAGTTAGGATCTCTGCACCTTTAAAGACCAGGTTAAATACCAACTGTTGGTTTAAAAAAAAAAAAAACAAGATTAAGACGTCAATGTCTTCGTTCAGGGTTGGGGTCAGTTACATTTTTAAATTACACTTTTATTTTGACATACATTTCTGTTTAATTATGGTTTTCTTTTTTTAAAATTATTATTCATTTTGTTTACTCACAGGAGTTGAAGAAAAACCAATAGTTTCTGAAAAGAAATTCATAAATTATTTCTTAAAAAAAAAAAGAATAACAATTAACTGTGCAAAACACAGAATTTGAAAAAATAAAATAAAAAAATGGAATTTCGGAAAAAAATAAAATGCCCTATGTAAGTCCTGTTAATGTTGGCCAGTTATTTCACCCTACGGTGAAAGTGCAGTGACGCTGAATCCTGACTAATTAGAATTGTCATAATTGTAATTATTATCAATTACGCAATTACAATTATAATTGACCCCAACCCTGCACAGTGTTCACCATTAGTGTTTGCAGTTACCCCAGTAAACCTTCCCTCAAAAGCCAGCTTCATCACATCTTATGAGCCACATTGTTCAGCAAAAGAAATAGTTGCCCATTAGAAATGTCCTATTTTTAATTAATATATGCAGCATTATGCTCAGAGAGAGTCCGCTCCTTCTGAAATAGTAATGCTCCATAATGCTTGATTTGAGGGTGACCTCCTGAACCCTGCTACTGTCGCATCGATCATTTGTAACCTTCTACTGTGCTCCAGGTCGCTCTTCCCCTTCACAAGACATGATCCAAGCACCGTCCTGTCGCTCTGGCATTGACGCGGTCACGACCTGCTGCAGGCGCTGAAACAAAGATTAGAGAATCCAGAGAAAAGGGTTGGATTTTCAGTCATTGGGAGATCTCTTGATCTTTTTGTACAATTGAATTAATATTAAAGCTTTGAATTTCATTCTTTGACAATACAATGGGTTAGCCTTTGTTGTTTAACCATGGCACACATTGAAAAAAATGCTCTTGAAATGTAAAGGTTTTGCACAGGGCACAGCAGTAATCACTGGATCAGGCTGATAATTCCTCACGTCTTTGTTGTAATGTGAACTCCCACATTATAAAATCACCAGCCTTTTTTTGGAAGATCATGAAAGATGATCTGATCCTAATAAAAAGTGGAAGTGATGAGGATGTATCTTCTCTTGTCTTTGTAATTTTTAAGCACTTAATTATTTAAAGCAATACGTTATTCTTACATCAACTTTTCCAGCCCCTTCAGTGATTACCTCGATCCCTCCCATCATTGAGGCTGATTGATGTGACAATTCCTCACTTTTTATGCATTGGCTGACTCCTCCCCCTCTCTTCCATCTCCAGCTCTCCCTCTCTCCCCTCCCTCCTTCCATCTACCTCTCTGTCAGCGCTATCTCAAAGCTGAACCTTAATTTTGATCAGTGATTAAATGATTGCTCTCCCCTTTTGATTTTTCTTCTCTCCCCCTCCCTTACCTCAGCAGTTGTCATAGAAACTGAGTATGTGTACGAGGGTGTGTACGTGTGCATACATGTGAGAAAGTTGTGTGTGACTGTGAGCGCCTGTGCTCCTGTCGATCCCCTCAACAGAGAGATTTATCACCCCAGCGAAGCCAAAGTAGTGTATGTGTGTGCGGGTGTGTGTTTGTGTTTGTGACGGACTTTTGGGCTTCCCCTGTCTACCTTTGTATCCTTACTCACACACTTTAATAGAATTTTTTTCCCCTGTATTTACACAAGTGTGTTTTTCCCAGTTTTATGTTTCCGTCTGCTGGAGCCTAACAGTGTGTGTAATAGGCCCCCTGTCCCCTCATCAGCCCCCATCACTGCGCCTCACACTCCCAGGATTCACTGGCTGGATGACTTTAGATTGAGTGTGTTTGGTGGCTTAATGGCGACCACAAGTCTAATCCTCTGGCTCTCATATGAACGCAGCCACAAACACATAAAGTCCCTGGCTCTTCTCTGCCAACCCCCGGATGAGGGAGAACCATCCCGGGTAACTTTGTGTGTGTGTGCGCGCCTGGAAGGATGGGTGGGGATTGCTTATAGACACCATCAAGGGGTAAAAGCGAAACTAACCCAATTTCCTGCTCCATTTCCCGTTTTCGCACGGGGGGCACGTCCCATTCCACAGTGGGCTGAGTTGAACGCCAGCTTCCCAGCTGCCTCCGGGTCATGCCTTTTACCTCAGACTCACACTCAGGAAAAAAGACAGCAGTTTTTATTTGTAATTTTGAACCAGGGCACATTATAAATTGACGACAATGCCTGTTTGGAGTGAAATCAGAAATTCATTTAACGTTCTCGGCTTCTCATTGAAAAAGATTTTTTTGTGTTCGCTCTGATCAGCAATTCAACATTTAAGAAATTGTAACTGTAGCAATGTTTTACATCTAAGGTTTCGACCATTATCTATCTGTGTGAGTGGTAGTGTTGTTGCAAGGGATATAAAGATTAATTGTGAGGCAGTTAAATATTGATTCAAAGGTGTCACGGTTCATATCGACACTCTGAAATTGAATTGCAAATATATATAATTATATATATATATATATATATATTTTTTTTTTTTTTTTTTTTAATACAGCAAAGGGCGCTATCGATTTAGAATTTGAAATTTAGGACACACCACCATGTTTTAAATCAAAAGTGTGGAAGCATTTTTGTTTCCCCAAGACAAAATGAAAGAAGTGAGAAAGAAAGAACAATCCAAGGTAAGAGGGGCACAGAGGGGAAAGGGAGAAACAAGAGAGAGAGAATGAAAGCCATCATTTGTTTATTTATATTGTGTCTTTGATATGGGATTTGTTTTAAAGTCAAATTGTTAAGGCACAAAATACATTTTCAGTTGCACTTTTAAAAAAAAAAACCGAACTATTATGCAGTTTTGCATAGTTTACTGTAGAATTTAAACTTTTAAAATTTTAACTGCCAGAATTTAAATGAATAGGCTTCTTCTTTATTTAATTCAGGATTTATTTTTAATTAAATTGCATGGTTTTGCATAGTTTATCAAGGGATTATTTTGACATTTAAAAAGATAAAAGAAAATAGTACAGTATTTTTCTTTTTTCGAAGCAAAGAAAAATGAATATTTGTTTCCAGTTTCTTTAATGCGCCCGTCAAGGATTCCTTTTTCCAGAAAGTTTGCTTTGTTTGACCCAGTTTGTACATGCAACCAGAGTCTGGAACAGCATAAAGAAGCAGACTCTAATCTGGATGAAAAAGGGGGATCTGGTAGCGGTTGGAATCAAACTTAGGTTTGCTTTCACCTTGAGATAATCTGGAACTTGCTCGTCGGGCCAGAAAACAGCCGATCATTTCCACGGCGTCACTGACTCGCTACACCTTTGCTTGTTCACTCTACTGCTTTTTGCTGCTGAAAATCACGCAAGATTACATTGCAAGAGCAACTTAATCTCGTAGCCATGTGATTGAAGATGCTTCTGTCTTGACGTTTCACCAGGTAAAATGACCACCAGTTAAACTAATACACCAAAAGCCAAACCTGTCTTTGTACCACTAAATTTTCAGATTTGAACGTGTCGTAATTTTCTGAACCACTTGTTCAACACAACACAATAAAAACACACACCAGACAAAGCTCTGCATTCATTTTCAATCGTTTCACCGTAACACACAGCGATAGATTTTGAAAGGAATATCAGAATATCAGAGTTGTTTGTCACACTTCTAGACATTCAATCACCCGTTTTCTGCTAAAAAATAGCATATTGTCCCAAAACATGCATATGAGGGTCCAGTTTTAAATGAAGAGATTGAGAAAATAAATCAATAAACGGAGCAGATTGATTTTTCCATTTCGGAACGTGAATTCTGTTTTTTCGTCAGTTTTCCGCGATCAGTCGGAGGCCCGAGATCAGCTTTTGTTCCGCCCATCCTAAGTGTCTTGAGGCTTCCAAAAAAGAGCTAAGTGATGCATAACCCAAGGAGAGGTTCAACATATTCATGTGTGTTATGTAAGGAGAAGAAGGGATCCAGATACACTTGTGTCAGGAGACAAGTTGGAAATCTGGACACAAACTCCATGTTTGGCTCCTTAATGAAGTTAAGTTAAGAAATCTCCAGCACAAGCTATTGTGTTGGAGATTAAATTTTTCATGACAAGAATTGTAAATTTTGTCTCAGATAGTTTTGTTTTTTTTTAAGAGGACTCATCAAAGCTGAGCATTGTTTTGTAAAACCACCGTTACGTAGAAAGTTCATTTGGCCCTGGGAGGTTTGCTGACTCATCTTCAGTCATCTTACTGCACTTAGTGCAGCAAGGACACATAATCTTGAAATATAAATACTGTACATTTGTATAGCGTGGCTTTTAAAATGTAATTAGTGGAATCAGTGTTTGTGCATAGGCACACAAGCTATACTCGGATTCCCATGCTTTAATTTGTAATAAATGTGTTTTTTTTATTATTTATATACACTATGCTCAATCAAAGTGCATTTTCTCAGTGGATTTTTTTTTTTTTTTTTCTGAAAATGTCTGTCAAACTTCATATGCAAACAGCAGTTTAATGGTCCAGTGGTGGTAACAGCATGCACAAACACCCTAATGTACACAGTCAAAGTCACATTCAGTCCCTGTGTCGTCTTGACCTGATTGAAGCCCAGCGGTTTGCCCCAGGTCATTCTCTTATTCCTCCTTTATTTTAATGAGATTTTTAATTAGCATGTTAATTGCCTAGCACAATCAGCGGGGTGACTTGCTAGATGGCTAGCTGCTGCTGGCATCCAGCTGGGCCATAACACTGATGATTTCCACTCTGCTGAACAAAAGACATACAACGCAGCTCTTTTTGAAGGCTCGCCTGGAGAAGAAACGCTTTTGTGATTTGCAGCTTTTTTGTGGTAAATTTTTCTGTGGATGCAGCTCCGAATCAATTTCATTACCAGTTTATTCTAACGGGTTTCTATTCTTTGAACCCCAGTTGTAACCTGCTGTTTTGGTTAGCTATGAATAAACCTCAGCAATGCATTTCAGGGACAGGTGCTTCAAAATAAACATTAATAGCCAGAAGTGCAGGCTCAGGTTGATTAAATGTGTCTAAAAATGATATCTGACATAGTGTGTTTTTTGGTCTTAGATGTGTCCTAAGGGCCACAAAAACGAGGATCTGTTACATTTTATGAGGAATAAAAGTACTGGTTTTCAACTGCCTGGAACATGTAATTAGATTAGCTGATGCTAATGAAATAGCATGCAGGGTTATCGTTTTTGTATTGTCCCAATGTCCTTTAACTCTTCTACAATGGGAGCGGAAGCCCTTTCTGTTCTAGTCCCATTGTAGATGGTTCCCTTTTGATGTTATTGCTCTTTTTAAAATTCAATGAAATCACCCGAGAGTGTATAAAACCTTTGTCTGAGATCATTGGAGTTTATAGTTCAGACTGTGGTTCTCCTTGTAAGTATTTGAATGAAGTAAGAATCAACAATCGAACTCTCTGTTTCTCCGTGTGATCTTAGATTCAGATCCAACATTATTCATTGATAATCATTGTTTTTCCTTAGGAAACCCTTTTTTTTAGTAAAATAAATGCAAAACTTCAAGGTTCTTGACAATGCAAGCGTTCAGCCACAAGATGGAACCTCACAATCAAGCAGGGCAAATTTGTTTGGTATTTTTTGTCACCACTTAGAAAAATGTGCTTTACTGAATAGAGATCTGTTGACTGAGGAACTAATGGTGTTGGTCAAAAAATATGATGTGTCATGGCATAATAGATAAACATGATAGACTTGTGTTCTCCTTTCTGGTCCGACCGTCTCATTATCACCATGTAAATCAAGACTCATCATCAGAACGGGCAACTGATTTCTGACTCATCTTTTCCATTGTAAACTCTCGAGACATTTATCCATTTAAATCTCAAAAGATTAGCAATTTCTGAAATAATATCCGGACTGCCAACAAACCTCCCTGACTGTCAAAGACACCTCAACCCTTTTATGTATTTATTAACTTTATGTTGAACTTTAATAAACATCTTAAGCAAACTAAATGTATACCTAAATGGATATAGTTGCTGCAATTCATTTGGTAGATAAGCTGTAGAAATCAGCAAAGAAATGTTATTTTAAGATACAGTTTTCTCACTAGTATCTATCTGGACAAAGATCAGAATTCAACATATTCAATATATATATATATATATATATATATATATATATATATATATATATATATATATATATATATATATATATATATATATATATATACAAATCAGAGCTTCTGCATGAAATGTGACAGAAAACAACATTTTGAGCAGATTTACCAAAATGTTCAGTATTTACCAACTGATAAAAAAGGCAACTATGTAAGATTAGCTGCATCAACACCTGCATGAATTTTTGGTTTATCAATAAACTTTTTAACATGTGCCAGACTGTGATGGCTCTTATCATTCTCGAGAAATTTAAGCCCATTTAGCTCCCAAAGCCAGGCTAGTGTTTCGGAGGAAAAAGCTGTTCTAGATATACTATTTCTGAAAGGCAAAGTCTCGTAATGGTGCTCTAATTATCATCTGCTGTAACAATAACCTTTAACTGAGGTTCATAACAATTGATAAAGAATGTAAAACTTGCAGGCCTGTAATTATCGACCTGTAATCCGTTATGGAAATGTCATTCCAATTTATCTCCATTAGGTCTTTAGTTTGAATTATGGTAGCATTTTGCGAATGAACTGAGAGGTGTCAAAGATGTGGCTTTTCCAAAGTGTCCCTTTGATTTTTGTTTCTTGCCAGAATGATTTTTTATGCATTAAGGATGATAAATGATTTAACCACAGAGTGTATCTGACATTTTTATTCTTCTTATGCCCTTCTCATGTTTGTTTAATGCTCTCTCATGCATTACAGTGGTCATTTTATTTCTGAGTAGTTTTAACTTACAACCCAGTTCTAGTCGAAGGACCGTCACAACTCAAATGCTTATTTTCATAAATTTTTTTATCTTTTCTTTCTGCACACTTAATATTTGCATTAACTTACAATTCAGATGCTGTATGAAGAGATTCAAGTATCTATACATCTATCACATGCTTCAGAAATGCTTTTTATTACACTGAAAATTAGGGATGTAACGATTCACTCAACTCCCGATACGATTCACGATACTGGGCTCACGATACGATTCTCTCACAATTTATTTTACAAAATGGGACTGTAGACAAATGATGACTGAAAAATATTCCTTTTTTTTTTCAGGAAAAAACTTGAAAAAACTGTATTATTTTCCTTTTATTTTTCATTGTCAAAAGAATCATATGATAAACTATTCAAAACAATGCAATTTAACTAAAAATAAATTTTGAATGAAATAAATAAAGGAATAATACCAATGAAGAAGAAGCCCATTAATTTAAATTCTGGTTCTAGTAAACAATGCAAAACTGCATAATGGTTCTTTTTCTTTTTAAAAGTGCAACTGAAAATATATTTTGTGACTTAACAATTAGACATAAAAAAAAAAACAGAATTATTTCACTGTATTTACGTCAGATATTTGTTTGGACCAACAGAGGGCGCTGGTAACCCAGTTGGCATGCAGTTATTCTAGCAGTGAAGAAGAGATGCTATGCGCCAGCAGACAGAGCTAATAGAAAAACGTGACTTTTACAGATATTCACGTAATATTACAGATATTCTTTCGTTGCTAAAGGGGTAAGGAATCATTTATGAACATGTTTAAGAGTAGAAGGCGGCCAGAAAAAGAGTAGTAGCAGATTACGCCCACTGCCTACACTTCTGGACAAGAGAAGGATAAATAGATATAGCGCCCTCTGCTGTTTAAAAAAAGTACTGCGATTCAATTTTCAGAGCATTGATATGAATCGTGACACCTATGAATCGATTTTTAACTGCCTTACGATTAATCGCTACATCCCTACTGAAAATTAATTTGCACTATTATATAGAGGTGTCCTGATCTGATATTGATATCAGATATCGGTCCGATATCAGCCAGAAAACGAATATCGGATTGAATCGGACTGCATCTAAAATCACCGATATAAACTCAGCGATAAGATTTTGCGCTCCAGCACTTCTGTCAATAGGTGACTGTGGTTCACACTCCAACAAAGTAACCTACTGTTGCTGACTATTGTTCTCTGTTTGAGTAACATCACTTGATCAAGCCTTTTCAAATATTTTGTACTACAAAATAAGTAATAAAAGTATGTATGATTTGTGCTGATATTGTATCCCATCAATATCGGTATCGGCGACACGCAAGGCTGAAATATCGGTATCATATCGGAAGTGAAAAAGCTTAGACATCCCCACTATTATAAACATTTCTTTGTTAAAAGGAACCACAGCGTTGCATGTTTGTCAACAACAATAACAGTAACTCTCACTTTGAACATTAGCTTCATGTGTAGCATCTCATAAAGTCAATAACAAATTCAGGATGGCCTCATGAATCAACTTCATGCTCCTCCTTTACCTTCTTCCTATTTTGAACACAATCATACCTTTGTCTTATTCTTTTGTTTGGGCTGGATGTAGGTGCTGATTCAGCACAACGTCTGCACTGGGGACTAATCAGGATGAGTTTGGTCAACCAGGATAGTTTTCCTGCAAAATATGAATGATAATATAACTTCAACACAATATGAGAAGACCATGCATGGTTGAATTTTGTATTTCTTTCCCCTGTTTTTCCAAGAGCACCCAAAACTGCTATAATTTAAACAGTTTGAACTGCCAGTCATCCCCTTGCCGTTGTTCTTCACAATCTGAAAAATTGAATTCACAAGGTGTTGTTCCATGTCTAATTATTATGAAAATGAACATTACTTTTTAACTTAAATATTGAATACTATTACTTTTTGCAGGATTTCATCGGTTTTTAATGTCTGATATCTTTGCTAACACAACCCTCTGCGTGTATCCGAGTCTGGCACGCTCCATGATTCAGTTTTCATCATTTCTTACGGTCTATCCCAGCCTATTTGCAGAGCTTGTCAAACAAGGTATTAGATAAATACTGTACCTTAAACAAAATGATCACACACATCCTTTTGTGTCTGGTGGGCTCCAAGTTGTCCCTGTTGATCATGGCTATCCACATCTCCCTCCTTTGCAGGTTGTCTCTCATGAAATCTTGGGTATTGAATAAAATCTCCTCTGTACTGGAGAAGCCGCGCACTACACATTTGCTAGCATGAACAGCATATACATATATGATGTATGTGTTTCCTTGCCCTTCAAAATGGTGCTCGTGCTGCCGGATGTGACGTCAGTGAATATTTTCTAGTAAAAGGACACAACGTTCTGAGCTTCTCTTCCTCTGTCATGTCATTCTCTTCCCTTCACTCCAGCAGGAGCTCAAGGCTGTGCTGTTGTGAGGCTTGCCTTTATAAGTTACCAATGCCAGCATCACGGTCTTTATTAAGCCTGGCCTTCGCTGAAAGACTCTGAAGGCTTTGATTCAGCCCTGGGATGTTATGGCTTGTGTGAATCCCTTTTTGTCTTTTTCTCCCATCTTCCTTTGTTGTTCTCTCAGATCCTTCTTCTCTTTTTTTTCTTCTACACTTTTCTCATCATTTCTTTGGCTGTTTGCTTCCCCCTCTTCTTAACCCTCCATCCCCATTCTTCTCTTATCTGTTTCCTCCCATGCCCTCTTCTCTCCCTTCTTTCTTAACACCTCTCTCTCTCTTTTTGCTCCCCAGTCAGATCTACTGTATAGAAAACGCCCACGGCCAGTTGGTGCGTGACCTGGACTTCAATCCCAATCGCCAGTACTACCTGGCTAGCTGTGGAGACGACTGCAAGGTCAAGTTCTGGGACGTCCGTAATGTTCAGGAGCCCGTGAAGACGCTGGAGGACCATTCTCACTGGTGGGTGGAAATGAATGGTTTTACTGTGAATAGGCTTCAGATGCTACAAAATCAAACAACTGGCAATGTTACTAAAGCAGTAGTTCCTAAACTCTTCAGACATTTAATCTGAAGCCATGTAAACGCTTCTCCTGCTCACTTAAAAAACATAATAATGTAACGTCATATACAATGTTGACCTACAGTGAAATTTGCCTCTGAATTTTACCTGTCCTGTTGAGGAATAATAAAAACATTAATAATAGTCTGTAAGGACAATAAAAACATCTTATTCAGAAATATCACTCAATTTATTTAATTAGCCTACTGACATTTTCTGTGACAAAAAAATCTGTTTTTCATCAGCCTGAAACTGTGAAATACGACTCGCTACAACTTAAATGAGAAGCGTTGAGGGGACATAACTCTACTATGTTTGGCTGAATTTGACAGGGTTTGAGTCTTAAATCTTCATGAAAAGTATTGTTCTGTATTTTGTTTTCAAAGCTGAACATCCATTTTCACATAAGTACGTGCAGAAGACATCAAGCATATTTGACTAGTGCAAAGCAATGAAGCTCTCTTCATGTTTTTGCTTTTCTGATGAGATTGTTTCACTGTCCACTAACTATTTTGTGGCAATGAATGGCGGCTCCTGACTGCTGCTTTATTCATGGTCTCGTTTTCAATGTTGTCATGCTGTTTTTAATCTTTATTCACGTAACCCCTGTGATAGTTTGCGTACTTCATTTTGGGAACCTCGGATATAAAGCACTTTGAAATTCTTGGTTTGAATGGTTCTTTACAAATACATATGCCTTGCCTTTTAGTAACAATTAAATTGATTGTTGTGTCTTTACCCAAATAAACACCCTTTGATGCTAACTTAACAAGCTGATTGTAGAAAAGTTGTTCTAACTATATATTTATGCCTAAAGAGCATTTTTATCATCTTGAATGAACAACACCGGTATGTGGAACGTACTCTGCAGTGTTGAAAGGGAAGGCACAGGCTCCACGTTGTAGGTGTGACTTTCCAAAAGACCGAATGGCCACGAAACAGATAATCCAATTCCCGCCAACACCTAAATCTGAGGCACTTTAAACGCACCATCGTCAATACACAAAAAAGAAATGTAACGTGTATAAGCAAAAAAAAAAAGTGTCTGATGAAAGAGGAATATTAATTATGTTTAATAGAAGGGATTGCTTTTTTAAAAATCTGATTAATTTGTGAATTAACATGATGTAACTACGCACTGAAACGTCAGATTAAAATGTTTCACCATTAACTTTCTATGGGAGTGGATATGCAAAGAGTAATCCTGATGTGATGAAAACATAATATATGAACGCTGAATCTGATTGGCTGAAATGTCCAAAATGTCGATGCCCACATACAAAGGGGTATTATGAGTATTTGACTCAGAAGATAATTCTTACACAAATTAGTTACAAAGCCATTTTCTATATATCCATTTAAACCTGAGCATAAATTGAACAGGCAGCCTCTTATTTTGTCAATAAAAACCAAATCACGTCAAACATAGTATGAGTATCAATGTTAGTCGTCTTCTTGGGCGCTGTAGGCATCACTGAGAGCTAAACATAGTGTACAGCAGGTGTGTGTGTGAAAAAAAAATGGACACACGCACAGACACGGTCATGTGGGAGTGGAATAGAAGAAGAGTGTGTCTGTGTGCCAAACGGCTCCTGCTGCAACACACCAGTCCCTACCTGATAAAAGCAGACACAATAACACACACACACCGATATACTGTCTCCACACACAGACACACACACACACAAAGGTGCATCCACACAAGTAAAAATTATCTTCAAATGAGAGATTGACTTGGCACACATATCAATAACTGCAGATAGTTGCAGTAGCGATATGTTCAGATACAGTGTGTGTGTGTGTGTGTGTCTATGTGCACGCTTGTAGGTGTGTGTCTAATAGAGGAAAGGAGAGCAATCTAATCTGAGCTTTTGCAGGAGCACTCGTTTTTATCTCTGTGTGTGGGTCCAGGCACATGTATTTGTGTGCGCTCTTGTCCAGTATGTGTATTTGTCTTTAATGCAATGCATGCCTGTGTGGGTGTTTCCCTCTCTCTCTGTGTATGTGTGGAGCATGCTCATTTTCTGGTGCGCAACCAGGATATGGCCTCAGGGCTGCTGGGGGTATTAGGGACTATTTTTTAGGAGGGAAGCGGATTAGGGGAGCGCAGGGAACAGCGTGGCCAAGGCTGATTTTCTGTCAACAGCCTTGGTTATCCCTCAATCCCTCCCTGTGAGGGAGCTGGGACCGCACTCTGAGCTTTGCCCCGGGCACACAGAAAGAGAGAGGTGCACACACACACACACTCACACACACACACTCAAAGAGAAAGAAGATGAAAAAGAGCAAGAAAGGCAGACTGTGTTGACAATCACAGAAATAGAAAAGAGGAAGGCAAAGGAATGTGAGGAATAAATGAAATCTAGCACTGAATACAGCCGGGCATCATTGAGTTTATGGTAATGATCATCAACTCATGTGAGCTCAGATCAAATATTAGACGGCAAGGTACGAAATCCCCATTACTGGCATCTGAATACACATCCAGATAGGCATATTCTACTGTGATCCCTCAGTGAGGGCACTGAATTTTATCAGCACGACTTGTGTGTTAGAAAGGGAGAAGGATTAGCATTTTTCTGCACATTTGTGTGTATGTGTAAACGTACATTATGTGGTACGATCTCACATTTAAAGTCAGCAATCAGTTGAAAAGAATACTATATATTGATTGATATTTGGATATCATTAAACTACTGTGGTTATTTTGTGTGTCAACTTTTCAGATAATAAATAACGTTTCGCTGGGTGTTTTTTTTTTTTTTTTACTTGGGGAAATTGTTTTGGAACAGTTCTCACATTTTGGCTACATTATGCAACTTTAAGTACCATATTTTGCAGAATATACCGGTAAGTCACACTACTACATTTGACGGTTTCCAAAGGATTCCAAAATTCCAGTTGCATGTCCGGATCTTACGCTGTTTCAATTGGCTTGGTGCAATGCTGATTAGCTCCTCTTTTTTTAGCCAGTAGTCTGCCTCTTTTTCTACAAGGTACACTATTGGTTGATTAAAGTGCCAATTATCAACTGAATCAGATATTAACAGCATGTATTGTGGCCGGAGTCTAATTCCTGTTGTTTCCAATTAAAAAAAAACTGAGTTTCTCTGTATTCCTGTGAGTTTCTTTCTACAAGCTTTAGCAAACCTGTGCTCCCTCATTACAGCTCCATGTCTGCATATAAGTCAATTTACATGTTTTTATTCTTTTTTTGGGGGTGTCCCAATCCGATATCTGATATCGGTCCGATATTAGCATGAAAACGAATATCGGATTCAAATTTCTGGATTTTCCGATTTTTATTTTTTTTAATTCATTTTTTGTTTATTTTATCCAATTGGTTAATAATAAATGGGTCAGTTTTTCTCATACCTACTGTTGCTGACTATTGCTCTCTGTTTGAGTAACATCACTTGATCAAGCCTTTTCTAACATTCTACACTACAAAATAAGTAAATATTATTTTATTGAAGAGAGAGAGAAAAAAAAAAAAAGTATGTATGATTCATGCTGATATCAGATCAATATCGGTATCGGCCGATACGCAAGGCTGCAATATTGGTATCATATCGGAAATGAAAAAGTTGTATCGGGACATCCCTACTTTTTTTCATTTTACTGTAATCCTGCTGACATATTGCTCAGCTTGACCGCGGTGGTTTGTGGTGGTCGGCGTTTGGCAGTCGGCTCCTATGAGTTATCGTTTAATTAGATCACTTTTATGATTTGTAGCAAGAGTTTTATCATTAACGGAAGTAAACCTACCTGTAGCAACAAAATCCAAACCGTCCTTTGCGTGTGCCCGCCGCTTCCGGGTTTACGCAAGATATAGACCTTCTAATTGGTCGAGCAGAGTCACGGGACTGCATGCAACCCGCACGTAAGACCAAAGATGATACAACGAGCAAGAGGATACATGCACTGATTTGGCACCCGTGTTACTCTAGTCTGTTTTGCTAACTCTCTAACAGCTGTACTTTACTAAAATACAAACCAAGTCCCATCTTTGTTCCACCCAAATGCACAATCAGACATGAACAAACAATTCATCCTCGTTTGCAGCTTATTTCTTGAAATCCAATGTAAACAGGTTTTCACAGGAATTCCAGCGAAGTGAGAAGTCAGTATGAATTTTATACCTCATTTTTACTCAATAGATGGTGCTGCTGACTTGCTAAAAAACATATTCCACCATATCAGTTGCTCTGTTACTTTTGAATGAAATAAGTAGCGACTTATACAGTGGACAATACTGTACTTTTATTGTGACTGGTTGATTGCTGTTGCTTTACTGTTACTGTGCGAAATGATTTAAGTGACAAACTATCACATTGCATGCACTAAAACTGCAAGAAGAAAATGTTTTACAAAGTATTAGTGTGTCTACCTCTTCCTGCATTCATTTCATTGACGTGCCATCAAAAGTAGTTTGGTTTAGTTTAGAGTTGTTCCGTGCATTTGCAGCTTTTACAGCTTTAACTCTTCTGGGAACGGTGTTTATCACAATCGTTGACCATTCTTCCAGAAGCACATTTGAGGTGTCGAACACTGATGTTGGATGAAAATAACTTATTCCGCTCTTATTCAACCCAAAGTGTCTGATCAGGTTAAGGTCATGACTCTGAGCTCGCAAATCAAGTTCCTCCACATCAAACTCCTCAGTGCCTTTATCCATCCTGCTCTGTGTCATCCCCAAACTGTTGGAAAGTGTGAAGCATAAAATTGTGCAAAAAGCTTTAGCCTTGTGAAGACACCACATAGAAAATAAATGTTTTTTTCTCAATGAAGTGGAAAAAAATGATCTAAACTTTGTAATCTTGTAGTGAAACACAACTACATTATTACTATTGTTATGTTAGTGTTCAATTTACTGAATAATGATCATTTTCAATGAGTGCTTTCATTTCACCATGACCTGAATCATCTATAGAGTAATGCATTTTGCCAGATTTTAGCTATGTTTTATTCTCCTCCCATAAAACAAATGCATGTGGTTGTGCGTCTCAGGGTGTGGAGCGTCCGCTACAACCACAGCCACGACCAGCTGGTGTTGACAGCGAGCAGCGACAGCCGCCTCATACTCTCCAACATGGTGTCCATCTCGTCCGAGCCATTCGGACATCTGGTGGACGATGACGAGCTGAGCGAGGGGGAAGATAACCACCAGGAAGAAAAGTAAGAGTTAACAATTAGAATGCATTTTTGAGCAGTAAAAATACCCACTAAAACTACTAGCTTTGAGCTTTTTTAACGTTTAGTTTTCCGTAACAAACATCCTCTGCAGGGCAACAATTTAGCTGAAAAATTTTATTTTAATGTAATTTCTGACATGGGATATGATGTCATCAGAAGTCTTTATCTGTTTTAATTTGTTTGAACTTAAAACCAATGTATAGTTTATTTACGAGATAATGGAGCACATTAACAGCCATACCATAGAATTGGGTATTTCTAAAAGTAAAGGTGCGTTATTGTCATTGTGTATTAATTACAACTTATTGTAAGGCTGACCCTGATATGAATGATAATGATATGAATACAGATTTTTAAAGAAAGGAAAAACTGTTTACCTATACGCTACTGAATCTGAGGACTAAAGCTCTACGATTATACATTTTATATATTTCTGGCTATAGGCAGACTAACTATATTGCAAAAGCTGAGTGTTCTCCCTCATCTGAAAATAATAAAACTTACCTTTCTTTATTTCTAATGTACTAAAAAATGTAAGTACTATATAAACATAAGGTAAAGTGCAATCAGAAACTGTGGCTCGTATTTGAAAGATATAATTAAGTCAAAATCATCAGGTTTAGCAGACCGGTATTCTGGGAATAATTGATAGGTACCCATGGTTCATCAAATCATGGACTAGTTCATGGATTAGGAATATCTCGATGTAGTTATGCAAACTTTGGGCCCTCTAACAATATCTTGCTTAGGGCCTTCACATAGCTATAAAAAAAAAAACTGTGGATTTCATCTAAAAAAGTGTAATTAAAGTTTATTAAAGTCATTATTCAAAAAATTCTGTAGATGACAAATCTCTAGTTTCATTGCTGATCTTTACTCGACACATAATGCCTGTGACCTCCTTTATCAGGTTTGTATTCACAGGAAGACAATCCACACAAATACATCTGTGACTCTCAAATGTAAATTTGCAGTTATAGGATTTATTTTTTTTATTTGTGCACAGATATTTACATATACTGTATGCACACTGTTGTGCAAGAATAATTACGTGTGCAAATCTTGTGATTTGGTCCTGCCTCCAACATGTCTCAGTAAAGCTAGGCTTTACCTTTGCCTGCAGAATCTGTCAATTTACACACAAGTTGAATAAGTTGGTAAAAGAGATTTATCAGTAATGTACACCATCAACCCCACAGTTAACAATCTGCATTTTTAACTTTGTCCCCCCTCTTTCCTTCCATCTCTCTCACTTTTTTTTCTCCAGCAGGCAGAGGTATGAGTTTCTGAACATCTCATATCTAAGACCTTGATCTTTATCACAAGTATATTTATGTCCTCTCCTCTGTTTGATGTTATGTTATTATTCAGATGAGAAATCACAGCACTCTGCTAAGTCACAGGCAGCTCGCTTTCATCACATTTTTTTTTACGAAAGCATCTCCAGCTGTCTTGTACATTTTTGTAACGCCACAAAGAGCCTAATTTGCCAACCTGTGAGAGTACAAAGACATGCCGTGTGTACTGAACTGTTTATTTGATAATAGATCCTTCAAGATTAGACATGACTGCCTGAACCTTCATTTTCTCGTTCTCTGACACTCAGGATCATAAAAGTGGAGATGTAAAACATTAAAAACATGTTTCTGTCAAAACACCTCAGGAGTTTTCTCGGCGTTGTTTAGAGTTGATTTAAAACCAGCAGGAATATTATCGGCAGTGGTTAGCGTTCATTGCTCTCAGATCTGCCTCTGTCCTCCATCCACTACATCCTGTTCCCCCTCTCAACCCTAAGTACCCGCTCTCACGCTCAATGACAGACTCTCACTCTCAATTACAAACTCTCCTATCTAATCAGCAGCACTCAGCTCCAGTTTTAACCCTTTCACTTTAGGCATTGACCCCTCTCGTATGTAAAGCACATGTCCACTCCACAAAAGCATGACGGCACAAAGCTCTCCTTGTGTTTACACGGCTTCTTAACTTTAATATGCTTTGAAACCTTTTCAAATGTTACTAAATACAGCTCCTCTTAAAGGGGTACTCCATACCCCGCCCCCTCTTCAGGTGACACTCGGTTCAACTCCACCCTGCTCGGCCATTTTTGTAGTTTGATAGAAGAGATACAGCTATGTAGCGGCACATAAACTTTTTATTCAGAGGTTATTTACAAAATGTCAACAACAGAAGACTTGTCCATCCAACCTTACATGTTACAGCCAGAGTCGGACCCCAGCATTAATACAGTCTTTTCAAAGAAAAAAACGGCAAAATGAAGTGACTAATGAAAACTTTAGACTTAAATTAAATCATGTAGGCCATATCATCAAGGATCTAAAATGAGCACACAGCGCTAACATATGAAGTCTGAAGACGGTGCAACTGCTAATGCTAACAAAACAATCACAGGGACGTCTTATCATCACACTTTTTAGCGTTATTTACAGCTTACCGAAGTGCTCTGTTTGTCGTCTCAAAAGACAGAAGGAATTGAACCCTCAATCAGACAAAGTCTTTGGGCAAATCCTTCTTTATACTGGCGGAGCTTGCAGAAGCAGTCATCCTTGAAGTGCTTCGCGCACACAAAAATAACCTTACCCACAGATGTGGGTACATTTCCGTGAAAAATAAAACTCAACCAGGCACTTTGAAAAGGTTCTGATGCTGGGAGACGGTGTAATGAAGCATGTGGGTTACTACATCCAACAACCGAACATTTTGACTTATCCTCTCATAACTTCGGCATCTTTGAGCTTGGACTAGAAAATAAAAGCGAGAAATAAAAATGGCAGATTGCTCGAAGTGTTGGACCTGGAGTTGATAATTTGGCAGTTCCGCTGCAAATACTGTGATGTAATAGTTCAAAAAACGTAATAGAGAATAGAAAAATCGAAACAGATTGAAAAATATGAGCAAAACAGAATATAAAGATATCTACGGAGCACCTGAAGAGACTAATTTGATTTTTTCTGTACTTCTAAGCACTCTAAATATACAACAAAATGCATTTAAGGGCTAAAAAAGTGGATTTAGCATGATATGTCCCCTTTAAAGCAACCTCAAAATATGTCCACCATGATGATCCTGTTCTTCTTGGGACTAACACAATGTCCAACGAAATGGAGGACATGTAACTAAGAGCTATGATGTCAGAGTGAAATATTATTTCACCACAGAGCAAAATTGGTAGCAGAGATGCAAAGAGTTCTCCTGATTTGATGAGAACATGATATGAGAACCGTTATGCTCACATTTAAAGGGATATTACGTGTGTTTAAAGCCCAAAAGTTTCTATAACTAGATGAGCTGAATACAAGTGCGGATGCATAGGCTGAGCCCCTCTGAGTCAGTATAACCCCCCCGGATTTATTATAACACATGGGGTCAATATAACACCCTGGAGTTGTTATACTTACTACGAGGGGTTATAACACCCCTGGAGTCCGTATAACCCCTCGGAGTCAGTATAACACCCTGGAGTTGTTATAACCCCTCTGAGTCCGTATGACTCCTCGGAGTCCGTATGACCCCTCGGAGTCAGTATAACCCCTCGGAGTCAGTATAACACCCTGAAGTTGTTATTACCCCTCAGAGTCCGTATAACCTCTTGAAGTCAGTATAACCCCTCAGAGTCAGTATAACACCCTGAAGTTATTACCCCTCAGAGTCCGTATAACCTCTTGAAGTCAGTATAACCCCTCGGAGTCCGTATAACACCCTGAAGTTATTACCCCTCAGAGTCCGTATAACCCCTCGAAGTCAGTATAACCCCTCAGAGTCAGTATAACCCCTCAAAGTCAGTATAACCCCTCAGAGTCAGTATAACCCCTCGGAGTTTGTATAACCCCTCGGAGTCTGTATAACCCCTTGTCGTCATGACTAACAGCTCGGGTATTGATAATAACTGTATTAATCATGACAAACAGCAGGTATTACATTTTTTTTTTCCCATTCAAAGGAGATGACCTATGACGTCACTGTTCCAATAGATTAGAATCTTTTATTTTATTTACATTGAATTTAGATAATTAATTAATAAATAACCATTGATCCTTGTGCAGACGACTCTTTGTGATGTCCTCTTACCTCGATCCTCTGTACCCAGCCATGTGCCATTATCCTTATTTTAACCTGTGCGTCTGTGTGCGGTGGATGGAGTTTGTAGGGGGTAGATGTTTTATTATTTTCAACTTTGTAAAAGCATTTTGAGCTGCATTTTATTGCATGAAAATTGCTTTTTATGAATAAAGATTGATTTGATTTGATAAACTTACGTAAACTCCAGAAGACAGCAGGAGTGTGATCAGTATTCTGTACGCTGGGGAACCCTGGTCGGTAAAATCAGACTAAAATTATGGAACGAGTTATCAGACAAAAATCTGTTCTATAATAATAAAGGACATGCAAAACAATAGTGAGCATGCTCTACTCCTCTCTAATTAACTCCAAAGACATGTCTGACGCATTTCTAACAAAGTTGTATTCCTCATCTTTAAAGCTATCATCTACATTCATGTGATGGGTTGAGTATCTGTTATAAAGTTGCTTGTTGGTTTGTTGACAACTTTTTGAGTCACTCATGTAAAAACTGTACTTTTTATGCCCTAACTGCCAAATCAAAGTATGTATATTTTTTATTTTTATTTTTTTCTTTTATAATGTGCATGTCGTAGCCTAATGTGATCACCGGGTGTGTCATCACTATCCTTAACATTCATAAATTATCGTCCATGTCAACAAGTGGTGATGGATAGAGCCATAAAGCTGCCTGCTTGTATAAATTGTTTGATGATTTGTTGCAATACTTTTTTATTACATAAGGTGAGCTGAGAATTACTGATAAAAAAAATATGAAAGAATTCATCTTATTACTGGGGCTGCTAGTGATCATTGGCATAAGTTAAATTAGACACTTTCACAATGGCTGGAGCTCACCAAAAACATCACACAATTAAAAAGATAATTCAGACATTTAAAAATAGATACACTCGTAAAAAAAAAACACAATATATTTCATTTAAAAAATAACCTGAAATTTATATAGAGAGTGAGGGGAATAGTAATAATTATTATTATTATTTGATCTTGTGCTGATTTTGTACATTTGCCTAGAGGTAAAGAATGTATTGGAAGGTTTATTTTAACAGTGAAAGATAAAATAGCAACATAAAAATCCAGAAAAACACAACTGATGATATTGATTTGCATTTTAATGACTGGATAAGTGTTTGATCCTCTTTCTACCAGCAAGATTTATGGCTCCCAGGGGTCTTTTCTACAGGTAACGGGCTGAGATTAGGAGCTATTTAGGAGCTAATGCTAAAAAACAAGCAATGATAGACAACACCAGAAGGATGATTAAAAAAAATAAATTACATCCTAAGATTCTAAAAGTCAGGATTTTATCTTTATTTCAATAAATGAATTAAGGTTAGAATGGTGAATACAAATTCCTGTGTTATAGTCATATTAGCAGGTGGCTAATTTTTTACAATGACATTTCTATTTCAAGCAGCTAAAGAGTATCTGTGGTGAATTTTAATTCAAGTTTTATTTAAAAACTGTGTATAATACGAGAGGTTTAATCAGGCAACATTAGTCATGAGTCATTGTAGAAAGAAACTGGTCATCATGAAGGCCATCTCACCTTCTTCACAGGCTTGTGGTGAGTGGTTCTGCCACTGTGCACGTTCCTGGTGAACTTTTTCTCCTCTGAATCACTATGATGTCCTTACTGTCTTTTTTGCTGGGACGTTCTCCAGAACACATACTTCTGTTGTGTGTAGTAGTGAATACAAACAATATTAAAGAATAGTTAATTTTGTCTTCTTTTTAAATAGTATGTTAAGTTGAGGTTTTGTTTATTCAGACAAGGTTTTTCAGGAAATTTGTAAAAACTCTTACATTCACACACCAGTGGGACAGGACTGCCATGCAAGGCGCTAGTCGACCACTGGGAGCAACTTAGGGTTCAGTGTCTTGCCCAAGGACACTTCGACACATAGTCAGGTACTGGGATCGAACCCCCAACCTCTCGATCAGAAGACGACCCACTACCACCTGAGCCACGGTCGCCCCTAATAAAAATTTCAATACGTAAAGGAAAGCACTAGAAAAACCTTAATAGACATTTAAAAAAAAAAAAAAAAAAGAGCAGTGCTAGCTAATGTAAAACACTGCCCCAGAATCAACTGTAAATGTCACATTCAGCCAAAAAGATTGGTTGATCGCTTTTATTTTGAGGAATAACATCTTATAGAAATGCACTTTAAAGGTGTTTTTGTTTAGTTTTTTAAATGAATGTGCAATTCTTTTTATTATTGGTAATTAGGGTTGTTGAAAAAATTTGGCGATATATCGCGATATTACATCAAAGGGGTTACCTTTATTTAACCAGGAAAGTCTTTTACACAACAGGAGACATTGTAACTGCACAAAGAAGTACTCTGAAACCTGGACATATTGACCAGCTTGTGTTTTTTCAATAAAATCTAAAAAGGAAGTACAAACTTTCTGCATTTATTTGTAAAAATATTATTTTTTTTGTTAAGCCCTTTTTAGTTGCACTGTAAGCACTTTGCTGCTACAAGCCTGTTATCACTTTAACAACTGATAATCACGCCCTTACAAATCAAAATGTAATAGAAGTTTTGAGCTTGTTGAACTGAAGAGTTTCTCATTAGGACATGAAGTTGCACCTTTGACTTTGTTTAAAGTTGTAATTTATGTTTGAAAGCATGACTTTCACTTTCACACAGATTACCAGCACTAACCAAAAACTTTGTTCACAGCTATTGTTGCAATGATACATTTATTTTTCAATCACAGTGCCACCACCAGCTGTATAACAATACAGCGCTTGGATTAGCAGTTAACAGCTTGCAGTAATTTTACCCTAAAGCTGCTAAAAATGCTGCTCTTGGTATGTGATGTGAGAAAGTCCCTCACGCTGCCAACAGCTTGATCTCCCCACCCCCCCAAAAAAAAAACCACAGCATTTCATCGTGCTAACTGAGGCCAAGGCCAGCATTTGTCAACATCCGTCAATTCTCCCGCAGCACGCACCCCTTGTTCCTTTTGTTCTCCGATGAATGTGTTGGATTGATGCGCTTAAGAGTGATTTTATTTCAGGCCGTGGCCCAGCGGGAGCAGCTACTGTCAGCGCCACAGCGTTAATGTGTAAAATAAATCCAATCTGTAGGCTGCTGTTGTCCTCCAGGACTACTTACAGCTGTGGCTTTGGGAGGTATTTGGCATTGTAATAATGCTTGATCATAATTTTGAAAGGTTATTTATTGTCAGATTTTTGAAGCTGGGGGAGAAAGCACTTCACATGTGAGTTTTTACTTTTGGAGAAAAAAAATCTCACCTTCAGATTTTTTTTTTAAATAATAATGATACCTTTTTGCAATGTTGATTTTTTAAAAACTTGAAACCTTCAGCCTGCACCTTTTGAATTACACCTGCATTTATTGATTTGTTTTTTTGTTTGTTAGCAGGATTATTTCAAAAGAATTCAACGTATTTTAACAAGATTTTAACCAAAGGTAGATATAACGCCATGGAAGATTCCATTACATGTTGGAGGGGATCCAGATCAATATACTTTTTCATTTTCATTTCATTTATTTGTTTGTTTTTTTTTTTCAAACAGGGACAAGAAAACACAACGAAACTTTAACAGAAAAAAAACAATCAGAGATGTTCAAAATAATAAATAAGATCCATGTACACTTATAATTGCAATAATATGTCTGCTCAAAAGGGAGTGGGAACAAGAAAGACTTGTTTAATCTCATCCCCATTTCTTAATCATACAATTTTTCATCATATTGTTTCTGTCGGTTTGGATTTCCAGAAATACACAATAAGTACTAAACAGAATAGGAAAATAAAATAACTAATAATCAGTAACTTAAGATATACAAGAATACAATGCAAATCCCAACAATGGTAATAAATTCCATTCAATTCAATTTGCATTTAAAGACAACACTAGCCGTTAGGGATGTAACGATTCACTCAATTCTCGATACGATTCGATTCACGATACTGGGTTCACAATACGATTCTCTCACGATTTATTTTACAAAATGGGACTGTAGACAATTTTTTTTTTGGGGAAAAAAACTAGAAAATACGGTACTATTTTCCTTTTATTTTTCATTGTCAAAATAATTCCTTGATAAACAATTCAAAACAATGCAATTTAACTAAAAATAAATCTTGAATGAAATAAATAAAGGAATAATACAAATGAAAATGAAGCCTATTAATTTAAATTCTGGTTCTATAATAAACAATGCAAAACTGCATAATAGTTATTTTTCTTTTTAAAAGTGCAACTGAAAATGTATTTTGCCAATTGGACTTTAAAAAAAAAAAAACCGTGATTGCAATGATTTACGTCATATTTGTTTGGACCAGCAGAGGGCGCTGGTAATACAGTGGTCGGTTGGCATGCAGATATCTTGCAGTGAAGAAGAGAAGCTATGCTAGCAGACAGCGCTAATAGAAAAACGTGACTTTTACAGATATTCAAGTAATATTACAGATATTCTTTCGATGCTAAAGGGGTAATAAATCATTTATTAACATATTTAAGAGTAGAAGGCGGCCAGAAAGAAAGTATAAGTAGACTCCGCCCGCCGCCCACACAGCACCCTCTGCTGGTTAAAAAAAGTACTGCGATTCAATTTTCAGAAAATCGATATCAACCGTGATACCTATGAATCGATTTTTAACTGCCTTACGATTAATCGTTACATCCTCACTACTGTGACCAGACCATACGTTTATGAAGTGATTTAAAACTCTATACTTGTTGTGAATCCAGGCTCTTCCTTATTTTCACCCCACAAACAGACAGACAAAAACTCTTCCTGGTGCTTCCATTCTTGGGTATTACCGATTGTAGATTTCAAACTTTTTAAAATCCATCTCTCTCATCATTGGCAAAATTTCAGAATTCATATAATTCATATCTCAGGTCATAATTGACCAATCTTTATGAAATGTTACCCAGTTATGTTGGGTCGGTTCTTTTATTACCCCACTAAGTTTCATACAGATCAGATCGGATTGTACTGCAATTTTTCAAAACAATACCAATACTTTTGCATCTACTGTATTATTATTATTAAGGCAGTGGCTATTCATACGGTTGCCTTATTAATATACCGGCATTATATCCGTACGCAGCGCCCCTCATTGGCTAGTTTAGATCACGTGACTAACACTAAACCTAACCGTAAACCTAACCCTAACCCTAAAAATTATTGTGATATAGGGTTATAACCTAACCCTAAGACGCTACGTACGTGTACCAATAGCCACCGTACGAATAGACACTTTCTATTATTAATAGGAATAGAAATTTCTTAGAAGCCTTTAAAGGTGCAGTCTGCAACTCTCAGAACCCTCCCTCCCCGCTGCTCTCTTGCCCTGCCTCCAAACTTCCCAAAGTCCCTCCCTCAGAGGTGCTAACAAGCTAACGTTAGGCCGACAGCAACATCACAGTAATATAACATTATATATATTATATCATATATTACTGCAGCGCTGTGCACACACCTCAGCAGCAGCAACAACACAGTGTCACTTACAGCAGCCCACACAGAGGCTGATGCGCGCACATGAACAACACATGCACTACAGAGTTAAACTACTAGTTTGATGTGAAGCTGTCCTTACATAGTGACAGCTTTAGCAAATATGACAAAAAGTCACTTTTATAAGAGTTGCAGACTGCACCTTTAATGTGAAAATTATTATAGTACCATGATCATTTTCACTGATGATAACTGTCAATATTTGGCAAAAAGGAGATTTGGCTCTAACTGAGTGCTTTTTAATTTTATTTTATTATTTTCTTTTTTTAAATGTTTTGCTCTGAAAATGTTTTTTTAACCACTTTAAAACATTGTATTATCCTTCCTTTTGTGTCACCTATTTTGTTCACATGTTCCTGCAGAAATAAAGAGCCTCTAAAAGACAGCGTGGTGTCCACCTATGAGGAGCACGAGGACAGCGTGTACGCTGCTGAGTGGTCCTCGGCCGACCCCTGGCTCTTTGCCTCGCTCAGCTATGACGGACGCCTAGTCATCAACAGAGTCCCCCGGGCCCTCAAATACCGCATCCTGCTCTGAGAGGGGGCGGAGCATCTGGTGACCTTAGCGAGTGTGTATCCAAACCTGCTCATGGATGTGCTGTGCACGAGAGCACCGACTGGAAGATGACATGTGTCTGTGTGTCTGTGTAAGTACTTAATGTAAATATAAAGCACCATTCCTATTTCATTGTAAAAGCAAACTGTTGCTATTCAGAAATAAAGTAGAAAAATAATTGAATAATTTATGAGATTTCTTGATATTTTTGGTTTCAAAAGAACTTTCATTTACTGATATTACATTTCTAATTATCGCTGTGAACAATGTTTTCTGTTGTCTAAAAATGAGTTTTCTTCCCACTGATGTTCGTTCTGTAACTTTTAAACCTGAAATGATGATAGTAAATATCCCAAAGTTTTTATTTACTGAAAAAGAAAGGTAAGTATTTAATTAAAAAAAAAAAAGAAATATATAGTGAGCTTTAATTATAAGCTCTATCAATAGATTGTGTGTAAAACTAGAGGTTTAACCAGGCAACTTTTGCCATAATTCCTTGAGAAAAAGTCACGGCTACTAAATAACTGTCAGCAAGGAAAGGTTGGCGCCAAATTAACTTTGATAGTGACGCACCTTTATTGCTTTGGATTTACCATCAGGGACGTTTCTGGTAGAATCAGATTTTTTATTTATTTTCTTTTTTTTTTTTTTCTTCTTCCCTTCATTAAATTTATTTAGCACACATTAAAGAAAAAAAACAACATTAAAGGTTCAAGGGGGGAACAAAACCCAAAGGGCATATATTATAAGAGTTCCACCCTTTTCGATAAAAAAAATACAATTTAAAATAAAGGCTAACAAATAAACACTTAAAATCAGGAGACAAAATGCACAATTGATCTTTGATATATGAGGAAAAAGATTATGTCAACAAAGTACACAAAAATCAATATCAAAAGAAATACAAAATTAAAACATATATATACATTCGCCCATATACACACGCAAATTCAAACATACATATTACACGTAGATTATAATCATCTCGAAAAGGCATAGAGGAAAGTGAGAGAGGGCATAATTAGATGTGATGTAGGAGTAGTTATAAATGGATGATATGTTTTTTTTTAAACTGCCTTTTAAAGAGTGTGTAGGAGGATATGGATCTTATTGGGGGAGGTAAACTATTCCAAAGCAGAGGGCCTCTATAGGATACTGTATGTTAAACTGATGATGTGACGGGCAAAGGGTAGATATCGATAATATTTTTTGTCAATACTGTGTCTTGTATGGTATGATTGTATATTTAAAGTAGAGTGAGGCAAAAAAAAAGTATTTGGCAGCCACTGATTGTGCAAGTTGAGGTTGGAGTGTGACTGTATGAAGGTGTGGACAGGTGTCTTTCATACAGATAGCGAGTTCAAACAGGTGCCATTAATACAGGTAACGAGTGGAGGATAGAAGAGCTTCTTAAAGAAGAAGTAACAGGTCTGTGAGAGCCAGAATTCTTGCTGGATTGTAGGTGCCAAATACTTATTTACAAATAAATTCTTTAAAAATCTTACAATGTGATTTCCTGGATTTTTTTTTCACATTCTGTCGCTCACAGTTGAAGTGGACCTATGGTGAAAATTACAGACCTCTGTCGTCTTTTTAAGTGGGACAACTTGCACTATCGGTGCTTGCCAAATATGTTTTTGCCCCACTGTAAGAGTGAAAACATTATAAAAAGTGAATCACTACAACATCTTTCCATCTCGTCCTTTCTCTGTCCTGTTGCTCGCAATCATTCATGAGTCCTAACTGACTGTTCATAGTGCAACTGACCACAGACCATCAGAAGTTAAAGTAACAGCTCCAGACGCAGCAAAAGCAGCTCATACACACACTGTTGTGCTCTGTGTAGTGAGAATTAAAAACTGTCTTAAAGAAAATGTGGAGGAAAACTGTAAATAAAGACAAAAATCAAAGAAACAGTGTGCAAGCTAATGCAAAACACTGCCTCATTATCTACTACGCCACATCTATTATTTATTCACTTTTTCATTACAGACCACTTTTTTTTTTTTTTTTTTTAGATAAGATAATGGATCTCTTTAGATAAATCTACAAGTAGTCACCCTTGTGTCGTTCTGTGCCATGAGTCTAGGAAGTTGGCATTAAAAATATAAGAATTTCAAAATAAATCTCCTAATCTGTAAAGAAGAAATATATGTATATATATATATATATATATATATATATATATACATAATAATAATAATCCTAGGATGGCTACAGCTTTGTGGTTAAGCAGAAAAGGACTCTACCAACCCTGGATCTTTCTTCACGTCGTCCCCATATCATTCCTCCTCCCTCTCACCCATCCCTCCTCCCATCACCTGTCATCCGTCATCCCTCTCTCCAACCCATTGCCCATAAATCTGCACAGCCTTTGCTCAAACTGGTCGATAATGACAGTCCATCCCTCTGATATGGCAGACACCACTGACAGCCCTTTTAATTGCAGCTTGATTGTATGGATCACACATTTGCAGGCTCACACTATACACCCACACACACACAGACAGACAGACACACACATTTAGTAGCGTGGGGGGGGCACAGGCACTTCATTAGCTATGCCAGTCGTGTCAGGCGACGCCACGGCTGAATACAAAACGTATTCGTCTTTATAATCAGGAAAACCATTCACGCACACACACACACAAGCACGCACAGTGAGCCCTTGTTACCCTGCAGTCAATTATTGAGAGGAGTGATCAGGGTGGAGATAGACGAATATTGTGCACTGAAAAGGTAGTCGCTCAATCTTTCTCATCTGGAAACTTGCACTGCTCGTCATTGGCACCCGGCACATGACTGTCATCTTCTCTTTGCCCTCTCACATGCTTGGGATGTGCATGTTTATTTGTGATAAAGTGTCGGTTTGTATATCAATACTTCACAATGACCAAACAGCATATTGGATCCTTTTAAATGTACTTTTAAAATGTAGAGGATGGCCTTCACGCATTATATCAGCCGCTTATACAGAGAAATCAGTCAACCGTTATTTTAACAACTTAACATTTGATTGGTGGTTGGAATACCTGAAGGTTTTTGTACAAATTACTGACAATCAACATAGTGATGTAGATACTTCACGTTGGAGTAGGTGGAAGTGGTCCTTGTTACGTCAAGCTGTAGTTTTTTCCAAATATCAAAATTTGGTACACACCTCTTGATCTAAAAATCATCTAAACCTGATTGTGGGCGGACCGTGGCTCAGGTGGTAGTGGGTCGTCTTCTGATGGAGAGGTTTGGGGTTCGATCCCAGTACCTGACTGTGTCGAAGAGTCCTTGAGCAAGACACTGAACCCTAAGTTGCTCCCAGTGGTCGACTAGCGCCTTGCATGGCAGTCCTGTCCTACTGGTGTGTGAATGTGAGAGTGATTGGGTGAATGAGCTGATATGTAAAGCGCTTTGAGACTGCTTCAGTGTGGTGATAAAGCGCTATATAAAATCAAGTCCATTTACCAAGTCCATTGTTTTATATATTGCTGAAATAAAAAATTAAGCCTAAAAACTGCATAACTTCCCTCCTCCCCCCCAAAAAAGGATAGATTAATCGATTACTAAAAGAATGGTTTACTGCAGCCTTATAGGAATAATTTGATTTGTCAAATATAAATATGGGTTCATTTAAACCCCAACAATACTCAATCCAAATGACAGATGAAGCTTGAATGAAAGACTATTATATATGTATACTTCACTAGATTGAATGCATCTAAATTGCATTCATGTGATGGGCTGTGAATAACTTTAAGGACAGCTAATTAGCATTTTACCATGTCCAGGTGTCACATGGTAAATTAAATATAAAATGTCTAATGTACTGGTAATAATAATAAAAGTGTGATGTGAATGCAAATGAAAAGAAACTCAGTTGCTCAACGATGTGTATTATCCTCCATACAGTAACACTACTGAGATAAAGGCTGTAAGGGTATCAGTCGGAGCATTTGAAAGACTTTTCTTTTTTTTTTTTTTTTACATTACTTTTTACAGTAACTCATTATTTTTTTTATTAAGAAATCAGTAAAATATCTGAGTTACCTTTTTGATACATTAACAGATAGATAAATAGTTATGCAGACACATACACCATCTGAAGATTGGTTATGTCAAATTTTCCAATACACATCACACAAACCCACAAATACAATTACAAATCTCCTTAGAGATGTGTGCTCTGTCTGATACATTATTTGTGATTGTATACAACTTAATTTTCACTTAAGTTAAATCCTAGTGAATCTTAAAAAAAACAAAAAGTAAATTAAATTAACATAAATAAAAAAAACATGGCCAAGGGATAAAAGCAGGAAACTCAGAAGCTTTAGTGATTGACAAACCTACAACATGAAAAACGTGAAAGCTATTAATTACTTAATAATAGATATTCCATTTTAGTCAGTGTACTGTATTTACGGCATATTTGTTTCGACCAGCAGAGGGCGCTGGTAACCCAGTGGTCGGTTGGGATGCAGCTATTCTGGCAGTGAAGAAGAAATGCTATGCTAGCAGACAGAGTTAATAGAAAAACTTGACTTTTACAGATTATTACGTAATATTATAAATAATCTTTCGGTGCTAAAGGGGTAAGGAATCATTTTTGAACATGTTTAAGAGTAGTAGGCAATTCCAGTTTTGATGCGCACAATGCACAGCAGTACCAGTAACATGCAAGTGGGATTGCCAGGTTGGGGGCCCTCTAGTGGCCAGGGGGCCATAAGCAGCCGCTTAGTCTGCGTGTAGGCTGGGCCGACCAAGCGTCTTAGCTTTGAACCCATTTCTAAAGAGACCCTGGGAGATTTTAAAGGTCCTTCTAATCATGTTGTAATATTGTTACTAAAGCTCATATTGCAGAACTTGTTAAAGGAAAATCTCGAATATGCTTCTTCTGAATTTTTAACACTCAAAAGTCAAGCTATCAATCACATTAGAAATGTATCTTTAAATAATCTTTTCTTACAAACACATCCGGGAAGTCTGGATTGTATTAGACAGCTAGTCTGTATTTAGACTTGAATGCTACCACGATGATGACGGCAAACAGAACTCGCTCTGCGTTCTTCCTCTTCCATCCTCATCCTCATGCACCCCAGAGCTCTGCGGCATCATAAGTGCTCCAGGGTAGCATCACGTGACCCAGCCACTAATCATGCCAACCGCTCCGGCGTCTTCGGGTTGTGACCCTTTTGACCAAAAATAAGACGTGACAGCTCGGTTGCGGCTGCCAGTGGCCTCACGTGACCCAACACACTTTCATAAAACAGAGAGAATGGATGAAATACTGATGTGGCCCAGGAAAAGTGTGTCGCTGTGGAGAAGGACACGCTCCTGGGATGTAGTCGTGGGAATAGCACGAGGGGTAAAAACTATGGAAGCTGTTGCATGTCGTGATGTGAGCTGAAATAAAAAAAGGAATGTCATGGAGATGTATGAGGTTTATCATCTCTGAACTCTTTGGGCACGGCTGCCCACGTCTGCTTACTTTCTTTCGCTGTGTAAATACCAACAGTGCTGGCAGCTGTTTCTTCTAATAATTTATTTATCTTTACCCACGCACAAGAAAGTTACACAGGAAATGGCGCACTTGGAAAACAAGTGCGTTTGTGTATTACGTTGAACGGAGGTGATTGCACCCGAGAGTCACCAGGACGCCGTCCTCAAAGGGTTAGCATGAAATTCAATTCTGCTTTTGCGGAAATGAAATAAAGAAGGAAATACATTTCATTGTATTGTTTATTCATGTCAGCAATGCAATAGAGAGTCACCTGGGGTGTTTGTGTGTTTGTGTGCAGAGCGTGAGAGCTTTCAGGTGATTATTACCTTTGAGAGTTTGACTCATTTGCATGGAGAAGAATTTCTATAACCCCTTGAAATGGAAAATTATGCACAAACGTGTCGCTCGCGGCAGGAAGAGGAGCGGGTGAGACAAAAGAGAAGAGAGAGTGACTGATAGACAGGGGAAAGAGTTTTATAAGAGGTGCCAACAGGGAGAAATAAAGTGGCATCACCAACTAATATATAGATGTGTATGCGTGCGTATAACCATATACATTTAGAACCACATGATTCTTAACATAGGGTAGCAAAGCCTTCATAGTATGTGAAGGTAAACAACGTATAGTATATAGTTGGCTGGGAATCTGTTGTTATCCTGCACTTTCTTCTTCTAAGGAAATCCTGAATCTAATTCAATCACTAAATTTTGCACACAGGTCAAGTCCAATGCCAGATTACCTCAGCTGCAAAAGCAGGCCAATCATCCTAAAGGTGGCGCTGTAGCTTCCTTTAAAATTCCAAGATTAGAAAAATTCACAACAAATCAACCATATGTGCTACAGATTTGGAACTCTTATTCCAATTTATGAAGTCCATTATTGTGTTTTTTTTTTTTACTTCAAAAACTCATCAATCAAAATGTTTGACTGTAAACATATACTGGTACATGCAGATTCTTGCTCAATGTTGATTAAATAATAAATTGTTAGGGTCATGGTAAATAATATCAGTATTTTAGCTCAAAAGCTGATTTTTTTTTTTTTTTTTTACAGCATTTTGAATTTCACTCCCATGTGAACAATTGGAGTCAATGAAATAATTCAATTTTTAACCATTAACTGTTCACTTGTAGCAAAAAAAATCATTTGTTAAAAAGAAAAAAAAAACATCTCCATGTGGCCTAGATACAATATGTGTATTTTAAAATGTTTGTCTTAATAACGGAATTTTTTGACAACCTTTAAATCCTGCCTTTACACGCTAACAGCTGCTGTCTTGTTTTGCCTAAAATTGCCTGCATCGACTATAGTTTAAAGCTATTTTGACTGTAAGGAAATGTTTCAAAATGATCCTAAATAAAATATTTTTAAACTAGATTATCTAAATTAATTAATTAATTTTTCGTTGAAGTTTGATGAACAAATTGAGAACTTCAATTCTAAAGTTATATTTAATATTGACAATTTCAACATTTTTGTCATCACATTTTCATTCTGGTGAAGAGCTCAAATAACTACGTATATGTTTCACATTTGGCTCATGATAAAGCAATGATGTATTAGTCGTTTTAGGGTTGAAACTGTAATTTTAACAATACAGTCATTAACATAGTGGACCTTTTGGGTTCTTACAGACTCTACTCATTCAGTTCTCAAGCAGTTTATCTCCTATGGAAGCAATAGAATGGTAAATAAGTAGCTTAAGGCACGCAGGAGCTTTTCCCCGACGACAGAGCAGTTGTCAGTGTTAAGTAGCTAACCTTGCACGCTCCAAGCCAACATGAAAAGTGATGAGAATGAGTTTCATCAGGGTTTCTGTTGCGACAGAGCCCAGAGCTGAGGAATAAAATAACAAAGAGCACACTGGCGCAACATCTAACTAATTACCTTTTATTTATTTTTAGACTGAGGATTCAGCTCCTACAGATTACACCCAGCATGTCTCATGTAATTGGGTAAGGTGAGATATCATTGTTTGTGTTGTTACTCCTTCAGTCATATATTGCATTAGTATGCACAGCTCTTATTTATTTTAAACCTTTGTGTATAAATCCATCCTCCTTCACACTGTATCTGTTGCTCATGGATGTGAGGCTGCTTGACTGATGATTGAAGGGGCTGTTGAGTCCGTCACCTGCGTCCGGCCGATACAGAGTGACAGTCTCTATGCGTTTGATCAACGGTGCATAGCTCAGAGGGCAGAGCCATAGCAGAGGCTGTGGCAACTCTCGAACCTTTTTGTCAATCAAAGAGCCAATAAACGGCACCCCGTGAAATCCATTAAAACCAATTTAGCCAGAACGGCACAGCCCAGAACACTGTGAATCCCCAACCCGCGGTGAATTAATGATGGATTGACATAACTTTGGTGGCTTGAGTTGATTTCTTGGTATTATTTTCAGGACCTGGTGTGTCATTCAATATTAGGTGGTGAAAAGGTCTCGCAGCATGGAATCATTTTCAGTAATTCAGTCCAATCTGGTCTAATATGCAAAGCTCGGTCGTCTGTCTTTGTTCCTGTTTGATGCTTATAAAACGAAACCATTTTCCCATTAGAGAATGGATCGGTCATTGGATGGACTTCCAAACATTCTCCTCAAAACAAGGCAGAATAAACATCACCTGATTTCAATACAACCTGTAAATGTTACAGTTGCAACACAAGTTTAGAAGAAAATCTATTTAAAATCAAAATTTCTATCATTCAATTATTGCAGTTGTATTTTTTCTCACTCAATTGGGTGATACCTCTACGTTTGTGCACGCACATTGCAAAACATAAAGTTGCATAACTACATTTTTCCATGAGAAATGTCACCAAATCCTAGTCCGTTTCGAATCCTTTTAAAAGCCAAAGGTCCCTCCACCTTTGAAAAGCAGCTCCGAGATAAATCCTGTTGCGGTCACGAAGACGTTTATCCACAAGACTTTTCTTTTGTCTTTTAGTAGAAGCTTCATACGTTGGCAATCGTTGAATGGAGTTTCAGAGCGCTCCCCCATGACGCTTTGCTGCTCAGAGTGATATCTGTTTGAGATGTGCGGCCTCGTTTCCGTGCAGTTCACGTAGCACGTGCATTCCCTTTGATTGACAGTCCTCCCTCCAGGAAGTTGAAGCCTATTAGCGATTGTTACCATTTGTATAGGGGTTTATAGGATGAATGAGGGACTTACTGTATATACATTAATGTATATGAAGGACCACCAGCAGACCATAGTAAAAGACTAATTAGGTATTTTTCCACATTTCAAAAGAATCATACATAAACATAGATTTCTCAGAAGCTCCGGATATCAGCTTTAAGTTAATAGCCTTTCATCCTGTTCAGAATTATTTTTTTTTTTTTTCATTCTTGGTGAAATGATTCTTCCATGCTGGGATTTGTCAATACATTATGTATTTAGATTTTTTTCTTTAAAGAATTAGACCTTAGTACCAGCTGCAGTTGTGTGAATCTCTGACCAATCCCTGCCATTTGGTCCCTTCATGTCTCGGCCTGGCCACGCCTCCTTCTTCTCTGCACACTCCAAATTGTGCTGAAATGGCTGAGTTTTTTGTTTCATTTTTTTGTTATATTTCTATTTGAGTTAAAGCTTGTGGGGGCGTGGCTTTTGACGGGAGCATACGGGAGATGGAAGAGGGGGTGGAGCTTAGAGGACGTCTTGCTAGATCAAATCTTGCTAGCGTTCCGACATTGCGACTACATTTTTAACCTGAGCAGCTTTGGTCACTTTCATACCAGTGGGTTCTGATATTAGTTTAATACTCACTCTGTTTTCCTTTTGTTTCAGACTCAAACCTAAATGGAAAAAATCAGGACATTTGAAAAGAGGTATTTAGTGCACAGGAGCATGAAATGGATGCAGTGGCTTTCAGAAGTAAATGAAAAGTGCATGAATAGAGTTGTTAGAGAACATGCTGGCTTATTCTTAAGAGCCATGCCATGCTGGTTTTTAATGATGGGTAAAACTGGACTTGTCTTCAAAACCCCACACAAGCATATTGAAAATGTCCAGCCCCAACCTGAGATCTTCATCCTAAATAAAATTGCAGTTAACCATTATCCAAGTCCTAAATTTGACTATTCCCAGCAGAACTTTTCCATAAACTGGCGTTAAACATGAGCACATGAGTGTTTGTCTCTAAAATAAAGAAAAAGTCCTTTCTTTCGTCATAAAGCTATTGCGGCAACCACTCTAACAAATAATATCGCTCCCTCTTTGCTTAGATGTAGTGTTTAATATGAGATTCACTCAGCAATGACCAGATATATTTCCTGGTTTCTGAAAACAAATGCACAGAGGCTTCTGCATGGTTGAAATTGTTCACGTTGACTGATTCCTGAACCCGCCCAGGTTGTTCACTTCCAAGCTTCACCTTTCACACTTCAAAATAATTGCTATTTCAGTTTTAAAAAAATACAAATGATTAAAAACCTTATTCTCAAGCAACCCTGAAATGGTATCAAAGCTTAGTTTTGTATAATCTATTTATTCCAGGAATGTATTTAAAAAAAAAGTGACTGTGTGGTTTTACAGAATGGCCACACATTAAGAGCCTTTATACGGCCTAAGTTTTAAAAATATATCTGCACCACATCCACATGAACACCCAGTTGCGTGAGTGTCACAGCACGAATGCACTGATGCATGAAGATTAGCTGCGCGCGTGTGTGTGTGTGTGTGTGTGTGTGTGTGTGTGTGTGTGTGTGTGTGTGTGTGTGTGTGTGTGTGTGTGTGTGTGTGTGTGTGTGTGTGTGTGTGTGTGTGTGTGTGTGTGTGTGTGTGTGTGTGTGTGTGTGCGTTTGTGCGTGTGTGTGTGCGTGTGTGTGTGTTGGAGTGAGACCACGTGATAGGGCTGTCCTCTCCCGACCCCTGGCTATTCTGCTGCCGTGACGCACATCCTCGCTCTCGTCCTGCCTCTCCTCCTCGCTCTCTCGCTCGCATCAGATATGTCATCCATTGCAGAGCGTTCGGACACACTCAAGGGAGCTGTCTGACCCAGATCTGTCTTCTACTCTGCCCCGTTGACCACACACACACACACACACACACACACACACACACACACACAAACAGGCAGGCGCAGATGCACTTGACATTTGGGTCACTGACAAGACATCAGGTGAGGACAGAGGAACCCAGGTGACAAGGAGAAGCAGTGAACCTTTGCTGTGATATTACCCCTGTGAGCCTGTGCACACACACACACACACACATTCACACACTTATCACCACCCTGAATTTGCCTGTCAGGTGAGAGCACAGCAGGGTTCATTTCCCAGCTCTGAAAGCCAGCAGTGGCCTTGCTATTCAGGCGGCAGACTTCTGATCACAGCATCTGACTCTACGCTGTGTTGGTTTCCTGCTACTAATCAGCAAACATCAGTAACAGTGGAACTGCATTCAGAAAAACATCAGAAATATCCTGAAGAGCTTTGGCAAATAAAAAGAAGATTAGAATGGATCAAATGTTGTATCTCCCCCACCTTCGTTTTACCCTAGAATTATTAAAATGCTGGCTCAAGTATAAAATAAACAACAATTTGGTATTATTTTAATATAGTGAGTATTTAGCTTCGGCTAAAGCAGTGGTCACCAACATAGGGTGCCCGTGGGCACCAGGTGGCCCGCATGAACCACACGAGGTGCCCTTGGCCTGTTCTAACTGGAGAACTGGTAACCAATAATGTCCAAAATCCAATTTATTTGCCATCAAACTCATAAAGATAAACACAGTTGACAGATGTAGTCAGAGCGTTAGTAGAGTTACATACTATTGCTGAAGTTTTTGTATTATATTATATAATATATATATATATATATATATATATATATATATATATATATATATATATATATATATATACTGTATATATATATATATATATATATATATACTGTATATTTTAATGTTTATTTTCACTAATACATTAGAACAAGTGTGGCAGACAGGATTTTGTTTGTGTTTTTTAATGCAAAGTTGATTTTTGTAAAATATTACAAAATGGTTAAATTGTACAAATGTTACATGTTTTCCTATTCGTTAAAAAGTTGTTAGTTAGTGGCTTGTAAAATAGAACATAAATATTTACTATGAAATGTGATAAAAATAAAATAATTGCATGAATTACCCTTTAATTAAAGTGAAACCGTGAAAATTCAGTATTTAACAGATGTACATTGTATCAAACTGGTAGCCCTTCAGATTATTCAGTACGTTATATGTAGCTCACAGTTTCAGAAATCATATCAATCAGGTGATTGGTCAATGAATAATATTTGTAAAATTTGTGAGAAGAGTAATTTAAAAACTGAAGTTAAGCCCAGTCAATCATTTTAGCCCCTTGTGGCGTTAGCACACTATCAGAACCACCACAACATAAAGAGTGATACGTTTTGGGGTAAAACACAATATAAACTGTGGTCACCTTGGAAACAGCCACCTTGCTAAATAAAGTATACAAATGTAACCTTTCATCACAACTGCAAAAATATTGTCATTTTTAATGTTTAATGTGGAGTTGTTTAGCCACTTAGCGGCTAGCCCTATTAGCAGCTTCTGTTACGACATGTTGACATCACAAATAAAGTACCCAACACATGACATCATCCCTCCCCTACCTTTTAAAAGTGCTGATCCACTCTGGAATACAGAGGATCGCAACCTGGGTCAGTGTTGCCAACTTGGCTGTTTTTTTTCTTTTTCTTGCTTTTATAACTAAACCAAGCTCCTATCTAAGAGAAGCATCTACTGCAAAAACCTTGTTGGTTTCTGAAAGTGTTGGCAACACATGAATGACGTGTATATCTGTTGCAAAGTAAAAGGGCTGCTGTCGCGGCAGCTGTCGAGTTGACCAAAGAATAAACGCACACAGAGAGAACCTCAGCAGTCAGAGCCAAGAATGAGCAGCACGTGTGCAGAAAAACCAAACTCCCATTAATCATTTTCTTATATTATGTTCTTGACTACATAGGGTGTGTACCAATGCTGTACGTTGTATGTAGAAACATCTGCCTACATCTCAAGAAGGACGCGACCGTCACTATACCGATACCCAGAGGTGAAATTAACGGATTACAAGTACTCACGTTACTATAATGGAGTTGCTTTTATGGGTACTTGTACTTTTTTGATAAAATTATAAAATTAGTAAATTTACTTGTACAGCGCTTGACAGTATTAAGGCTACGAGCGAGGCTTCCCTCTTGAAATACAGACTATATAACCTTGGAGAGACGGACCATCTTTGGCCAGGTCATGTGACCTGGAGAATGCATTGAGAACGTATCACTTTACGGCAGTCACGTAACCACAAGCTTGGATATACTCATTGGGCTAAGGATTTTGATAGTATTTTTCCGTCTGTTCGACTCTTGGTCATGGCTGAGGCTAGCACAAAGTTTAAAACTGCTTCTGATGGGGCTAAAAAGACGCCGCCGAGACCCCGCCTTCCGCCCGCCACAGGACACCGCTTCGCGCACGCCGTGTCGCCCACCCCCCGTCCGCCCCCGCCGACCCCCGGTGAAGGGGGCCGTCAATCAAGTATCAGTACTTCTGCTTAAGTGGGGTATACTGTATCAGTACTCTTTACACCTGTATCGATACCGATACTGGTGTTAGATGTGAGACTCATGATTTACCAATGAAGTGGTTTGGTCATGAAAAAACAATGTCAGCTGTGTGTAAATACTTTAAGGTAAGTTAGATCGACACTTCTAAGGCAGACTACAGCTTGTGCAACACAAAACTGTTAAAATAAAGGTTTGTAAAGTAATCATATCTGTACTCGGTATCAATGAGTACACAAATCTCGAGTTGTGGCCGAATTGAAAAAAAGTGGTTACAGAAAAAGTAAATTAATGGAGCAGACTATCAACTAGTGCCTTTTTCTACACTTTGTACAATAAACATCTGTACGCTCATGAAAATAAATGTATTTCAATATGTATTAGCCTTTGATGGCATATTCTAATAACCGCAGCAAATCAACTGCCTGCTACCAGGCCAGCAACAATACCCAGCGACAAGCGTCAAATGTCGATCTTTTTTAGTTTAGTAATTTGAGAACAAATGGCAACGGAGAAACCTATTAAAACTAATTTTGCATTAGTGTGCACAGCTCTGAATGTCCAAACCTGTGGCGAATTAATGATGGAATGCTGAGAATTTCTCCTCCGAACAATTGTGTCACTCATTATTATGTGGTGAACAGGACGCTCAGCGAGAGAAGCTTTGCCAAAGCTTCTAGCCTCGTTTAAATGTTCAGTTCACCTTGACTCTCAGTTACTCTGTGAATGCTGTGCATTTATGTTCTTTTGATTGGCAAGTTTTTCAATATGTTTTGAAAACGAGGCTCAACTTGCTAAACTGTGATCAGAGTGATTTCAAGTCCAAAGTCTCAGAAAAGTACCAAGACGCCAACCAATAATGCAAAACCGAAAGATGAATATACTAAACTAGACTGATTTTAAAGCCTAAAGATGCAAGCTGACATTAGGACTTGAGCGATATAAGGATTTACTGCAGTCTTGGATATCATAAACCTCTAAAGACATCACGTTTGACATGTTCTGACTGTACTAAGAAATGCTTTACTGTCATGTATCTGTAAAACTGTTGCCAAGTAGGTTCAGTGAAACTAGCTTTTGCCTTTAACTAGAATTACTCTCTCAGCATGACATCAATGTCATCAGCAGGCAAGAACAGGCTAAGGCAGAATTGCATTTATGTCACGCTGCAGCAGCTGGCCAGTAGATTAGTTTGTTAGTCTCCGCCCGTTGGTGCTGCTGCAGGACACCAACTGGGAGTGCTCCACCACAGACCTTGGAGCATATATTGTATTTCTTTCTGCAAGGATGCCCAGTTTCACTCTGGGCTGGTTGAGACGCTGGCGATCCGACCCGTGACCCACAGCTAGGGTATTTTTTTCTCTACTGCGTATGATTGAGAGGGAGATTTTTGGTCATGTTGTTGATGTAATGTGATTTTACTGATGATTTTGAATGTTCTTATTGATTTTACGCTGTTGAATGTTTTATCATGTAAAGCACATTGAATTGCCTTGTGTATGAAATGCGCAATGCAAATACATTTGTCTTGCCTTGTCTATTATCCAGGACTTTACAATACCTGACCTGACAAAGCAATGCATCCTGGCATATATCATCACTACACAATATGAAAAAAAAGAATTCATGAAAGCCAAATCAACAAACCTAACCATAAATCCAGTCTATGTTGGCGTTGCATGACTATTCTGAATGAAATTGATTGAAGGGTGAAGTTCATAGGCAAACATAGGCTATAGCAGGAATAAGAGGAATTGTTGGTCCACCCTCGTGACAATTATTGCTTTTGTGAATGATGTGGGATTCCCTCCCACGTCGTTTATTCTCCGTTGAAGTGGTTATCAAATTATCATCTTATTGTCATTATCTGAAGGAAAAATGACCAAGGTCATTTTCGATTCTATGACTGTTAAATAGCTTTGCCTTCAACTTTTCTAGATGTAGCATGATTGAACGAGTCAATGATAGATTTAAGTGTCACATTGGGAACCTTTACAGCAAGCACGAGACGCATGACCTGGGGCGTCATTTTGTAAACGCTGCGTACGTACAAAAGAAAGCGTATGCCACTTAGAAGCAACGTTTGGGACGTACAAAAAACAAACTGACCCTGCCGTAAGCACAAAATCATGAGAAACGAGAAACTCTGACCCCGACAGGAGAAGGATGGAATTAAAGAGCTCTGTAAAATTAATACATTTGTGTGAAATAATCGAACATTGCACATTTTACAATACATATCATATATGAAGGATATATTTTCAAAAATAAAGGAGGAAAAAATTCACGCCCCAGGGAGTGAGTGACGTGCGTGTGCCTACAAATACAGTTTTATATTATTAATAATAATAATAATAATAATAATAATAATAATTGTAATTAAAAGATCATTGTGCTGGAGGACGTGGTGCACGGTAGACTCTGGAGGGAATGGATCTTCAGAGACCATCGAGATCTAGAGGCAGGACCCCCCCACCCGTGAGGACGAGGTGCTGCGGTGCCCCCGGCCTCACTCACCCCAGCACCACCGACCAGTAAACGCCCTGGGACTGATGAAAAACATGGTTTTACTTGAAACTTAATAGTGTGAATTACGTATACTGTAGTTCCAAAGTTGTTTTACTACCTGTTCATTTTTATTATTTCAAACAAGGAAATGCAATTTAATCCCATGCTTCTGGCACATATAGTGCATCTGTGTCCCCCTCAGCCTCCGTTATAACACCGAGGGGTTCCCCAATGATCCTCCAGCTTTTTGCCCTGTTGAACAGACGCTTCCTATGGAGAGTGATACACATTTTCTCCTCCACTTTTATGTCTGACCATTTTTTTTTTTTTTTACCTCAGTCACAATCTGACGCTCTGAGGCAACACAACACAATCTGCCTTTCTGGCATTCGTAATGTGCACTGTGTCACCAAATTACGTTCTTCTGCGTGTGTCCACCTCAACAATCAATACCTCCACCTCACATTAAGTGTCTCGTTTCCCCCCTGGGTCCACCGTGAAATTTGTATTAGTGAATATTCATTAAGGGCTTTTGAGTCGATTGTCATTTATAAACGGAAACTGGCGTGGGACGAGTGTGCACCCTCGTTTTTAAGTCTGACTTTTTTTTTTTTTCGTATGCACTTCCTGATTTTTTAGAAAAACTTTTAGAAATGAGGCCCCTGAACTTGGTTTTTCAGCTGTCTACGATCATTTTGATTGTTTTACAAAATAAAATATCTTCATTTTAAAAGTGTTTATACTCACATGTAAGTGTTTATACTCACACGTGTTTATACTCACATTAAGACTGTATGCTTGTGCATACAGTCTTAATGTGACTGATACAAAACACTACTGAAATAAGAAAAAGAGACCCCATTTATAAAAACCTAACAAACAGGGACACTGTAATTATTTCAGCCTCAGGTGTACGTTTAGCCGCAACACTTGGCTTTCCTTTTTTACCCCCCTGTTGCAGCCACGTGACTATGCATATTTAACCCTGATTGTAAGAAATGAATATTTGATAGAATATATGATCAAACTAAATGTAAATGTGTATCCATTTCGGTGCATACTCTGTGGAGCATACTTAGCACTGTGGGGGAGGTGGCAGTTGATGCGATGAAACGTGGACATTTGATAAATTCCTTCAGATGTGTGAATACTGCTGGCCTTGGTGCACACTCAACCAACCCCCCCCCCACTCCCACCCACACACCCAAATACTTCCACTCATCCTTTCAACACAATGAATTAGTATAAGCAAGTATAGAGCCACTCTGAGCTTCATTCATGGTTGTGACAATCAACTCTCGAAGGTGTACACTGCTTAATCCGCTGAAGTCCTTGTGTGACAATGTGTGTGTGTGTGTGACTGCCTGCTATAATAAGCCTCATTCTCTTCCTCTCTTCCTTCCTTCCCCCTTTTTTTTCGCCTGCCTTCCACTTCCACTTCTCTGAGCGATGCGGGTGAAAGAGGAAGTGACCTATATAGGCAACATCTCTCTCTCTCTCTCTCTCGTCTGCTCCAGCTTCCTGCAGCACAGTGGTGTGTGTGTGTGTGTACATACATGCATGTGTGCGTGTGTGTGTGTGTGTGTGTGAGCAGTGGAAGGTGCATATAAATAATTCAACAGATGCCTCAACGACCGCCTTCAAAAAAACCACCCCCCTTAATGAGTCCTAATGACAGCTACGGTGTACAGTGTGTGTGTGTGTGTGTGTGTGTGTGTGTGTGTGTGTGTGTGTGTGTGTGTGTGTTCAGAAATGTGTGGGTGGGTGAAAGGAGTTGAACAGTGAGATGATGGTTGAATTATTGTTGGCTTACGTTTGCAGTGAATGTGTCGTGCTCTCGTGTGTGTGTGTGTGTGTGTGTGTGTGTGTGTGTGTGTGTGTGTGTGTGTGTGTGTGTGTGTGTGTGTGTGTGTGTGTGTGTGTGTGTGTGTGTGTGTGTGTGTGTGTGTGTGTGTGTGTGTGTGTGTGTGTGTGTGTGTGTGTGTTGCCTTTGCCCCGGGCCCTGTTGAGGATGCCCTGGGTAAGACTACCTGAGGCTTTGAAAAAGAAACATGAAAGCTGACTTCTTGCCTTGTGAAGGCTTCACAGCGAGCGCCGTCCCCTCCCATCACCAACTCAGGGGCGTGTTTTACAGTTTCAACTTTAAAATGACATTTCCCATCCTCCTACTTCACCACCAGCTTGTTTTCCCTCCTTTGACCAGATTACCAAGCTAATTAAGACACATTATTTTACTGGTCTATGGAATTCTTCTTCATTCCTATCAATAATACAATGTCAGGACCTCTTCTTGCTTGACATCACGTTGAGGTCAATGTGATGGAAAAAAATATAACCACGTTTTCTACAATATATTTTCTTTTTCAAAGGATCCAATTAATTTGATTTGACAGGAAACATTGAAGCACGCCGATTGTTGAATATCTCATAATGTTGCTCAAGAACTCTCCTTTGAATGCAGATGTGTGGAGGTGAATAGAAGCTGTCATCAGTGCCACTGGGTTCGATATACTATATAGTAGCTTTAAAAAAAATCATACTGTAGTTCTACTTGGTGCATTCATGTATGTGGAAGATTTTTCAGTATTCAAGGAATGCTTTCATCTTTTATTCCTACACTTACAAACCCTGTAGTGCAGTTCAGGGTCCTCTTTTACAGTGAGTGGATAGAATAAGTAATGTATTTTTATTGTGAGTATATTGACAACTGGTATTAAGAGGTTTCATTGTTCTCTGGTTGAATGTGTAGACCAAAAAGTTAGTCAATAATGAAGTCATGACCCAACGTGAAACCTTGAGTATACACAGGTTTGAGTATACAGTACTCTGAAACAAAACTCTGGCAATTTGAAATATCAGAGAAATATTGGGTAATTTTTTTGAGAGTAATAAACTTTATTTAATCTTGATTGAGTGTTCCAAGAGCTCGTTCAGTCATCTCGCAGGTACAACCACCATGCCTTGTACCAGTCCTTGGACTATTTGGTACCAGGCTGCTCACTTTAGTTACATTAAGTTCCAAAGACATTCACAAACTACATTTTTCAAGTTGGTTCGAGCACAATACACACCTCTATGTGCTTTATGTAGCACAGTGTGTGTGTGTTAAAGTCATTGAGAGCTGAGAGGTCAGGCTTTGCTTAGAAACGTGTTGCTGAATAACAGCCTCTCTGTCTGGTAAAGGCGCAGATCATTAAAAACCTGATTATTGCAGCTGAACACCAGCATTTTGTCTACGATCTTCTCCAGATCCTGCCTGTAATGTAAAATACTGTACCTTCTACCCTGAGGAAAATCATTTTCTAATCCCTTCTGGTAGCGCATGATGTGCCATGCATCTTCCACAACAAATCTCTCCACCACGCCTTTTAGGAAATACCAGCACAAAGCTTTAGATCACAGAAAAATGGTCCATGAAGATCCTTAACTATACAGGTACATCTAAAAAAAAAATTGAATATCATGAAAAAGTTCAATATTTTTTGTCAAACCCATATAGGACATAGGCTCATTGCACATAGAGTGAAATATTTCAAGGCTTTATTTCTTGAAATTTTGACGATTATGGCTTACAGTCAATGAAAACCCAAAATTCAGTGTCTCAGAAAATTAGAATATTGTGAAAAAGTTCAGTTTTGGAAAGTCATGCTGTCACACCCTCATCAGATAATTAACTCAAAACACCTGCAAAGGTGTCCTGAGCCTTTAAATGGTCTCTGTGTCTGAGTTTCTCGGCTACACAGTCATGGGGGAGGCTGCTGACTTGACAGATGTCCAGAAGACAGTCACTGACACCCTCCACAAGGAAGGTAAGCCACAAAAGGCTAAAGAAGCTGGTTGTTCACAGAGCGCTGTATCCAAGCATATTCATAGAAAGGTGAGTGGAAAGAAAAAGTGTGGTAGGAAAAGGTGCACCAGCAAAAGGGATGATCGCAATCTTTGAGAGGATTGCCAAGCAAAATCAGTTTAAACCTCCCAGATTTTGACAGGCACTTATTTGATTGGATCCAGCACCTCATTAAAAAAATAAATGAATAAATTCCAACCTCCTTTTTCACTTTTAGGCATTTGATTACATTTTGAAGTATTATATTTGGTTAGCTGTGTCTTTTTTGAGTTGAAATCACTGGAAATTTCATTGTCAACACAAAATTGAAAGTAGACACACATGTGAGGAAGAGGGAGGAAAGTAAGCCAAGGGTTTTTTTTTTTTTTTTTTTTTTTTTTTATTTTAACAAATAAAAATAAACACGCATTTTATTTCATTTTCTGCTCTGCTGCTGATTCATTAGATGAGTTATGGGTGTAAAAGTGTGCACATATTTTGTATTTGTGGGTTTTTGTGTTCTGGATGTTTAGTGACCTTTGTGGCTAAATTAGGGGTGATCTTGCGATGTCCTTCTTGCTGAAACACGGCAGATTTTGACAGCTGTCACTCAGAGAGTGAGAGACGGATGCTCTGTAACGTACGATTGTCCGCTCGTCTTTATCGCTGATTGCTTGTTTGCGTTCACGTGATAGTATTGGCCCATTTAGTTACCGAAGGCGCTTTAAAAAATGTAATTCATGACATTTGTGTCTCTCTCTTGCTACTGGAACAACACTTGGCGTTTCCTTCAGGACCTGATGATTTACAAATTAAGCACTGAACAAGATGCATTCAAGAATTTGGGGGAGCTTCACAAGGAGTGGACTGAGGCTGGGTTTCAGCACATCAAGAGCCACTATGCACAGGCGAATCCTAGACAATACAGGATACAATACAGTGTCGCCTTCCTTGTGTCAAGTCACTCCTGAACAAGAGACAATGTCTTACCTGGACTGTGGAGAAAAAGATCTGGACTGTTGTTCAGTGGTCCAAAGTCCTTTTTTCAGATTAAAGTACATTTTGCATATCATCTGGAAATCAAGGTCCCAAAGTCTGGAGGAAGAGTGGAGAGGCTCAGAATCCATGTTGCTTGAAGTCCAGTGTGAAGTTTCCACAGTCTGTGATGATATGGGCTGCCATGTCATCTGCTGGTGTCGGTCCACTGTGTTTTCTGAAGACCACAGTCAACGGAGCCATCTACATGGAAATTTTAGAGCACTTCATGCTTCCTTCTGCTGACGAGCTTTATGGAGATGCTGATTTCATTTTCCAGCAGGACTTGGCACCTGCCCACACTGCCAAAGGTACCAAAAGCTAGTTCTATGACCATGGTGTTATTGTGCTTGATTGGCCAACAAACTGGCCTGACCTGAACAAGAGGAAGGTGAGACACCAGACCCAACAATGCAGATGACCTGAAGGCAAGGCAAGGCAAGGCAAATTTATTTATATAGCGCATTTCATACTCAAGGCAACTCAATGTGCTTTACATGATAAAACATTCAATTGTTTAAAATCAATAAGAACATTTAAATCAATAAGAACAATTAAAATCATCAGTAAAATCAATTAAAATCATCAGTAAAATCATCATTACATCAACAACATGACAAAAAATCTCTCTCTCAATCATATGCAGTAGAGAAAAAAAGTGCCTTTAACTTTGATTTAAAAATGTTCACATTGGATGCTGACTTCAGCTCCGCTGGCAGTTTGTTCCACTTCTTTGCAGCATAACAACTAAAAGCAGCATCACCATGTTTACTGTGAACTCTGGGCTCCACTATCTGACCTGTGTCCATAGATCTGAGAGACCTGCTGGGTTCATACCTGACTAACATGTCACTGATGTATTCTGGACCAAACCCATTCACAGATTTATACACCAGCAGCAGAACTTTAAAGTCTATTCTGAGGCTGACTGGGAGCCAGTGTAAAGACTTTAAAACTGGAGTAATGTGCTCTGACCTCTTTGTTCTGGTTAAGACCCGAGCTGCAGCGTTCTGAACCAGCTGTAGCTGTTTGATGCTTTTATGGAGGATTCCTGTCAGAAGACCATTACAATAGTCCAGTCTGCTGGAGATAAAAGCATGGACCAGTTTCTCCTGATCTTTCTGAGCCATTAAACCTTTCACTCTGGAGATGTTCTTTAGGTGGTAGAAGGCTGTTTTTGTGATAGATTTGATCTGACTGCTGAATGTAAGATCTGAGTCAATCAGAACACCAAGGCTGCTTTCAAAGCAACCTGAGCTTCCATTAAGCCTGAGCAGTGCCACAGGTTGATCACCTCTATGCCACGCCACATTGATGCAGTAACTCATGCAAAAGGACGCCCAACCAAGTATTGAGTGCATAGAAATGAACATACTTTGCAGAAGCCTTACATTTTTGTTTAAAATACCCATTTTTTTTATTGATCTCATGCAATATTCTAATTTTCCAAGACACAGAATTTTGGGTGTTTGTTATCTGTAAGCCATAATCATCCAAATGAAGGCTTGAAATATTTCACTCTATTTGTCATGAATCTATATCATACAGTATATGGGTTTGACGTCTGAAATGAGTGACCAAAAATAATAAACTTTTTTAGATATACCTGTATAATCAATGCTACAGTTTTATTTTGCAATGAATGGATTTTAAAGTTCATCAGCTTGTACTACAAAGAACCATAAATGGGTGGTGCTTGAGGGTGTGTCAACATCATGGATGAGTGAGTGCATGTATCAGAAGAAATAAGAGCATTCAATACAAAGCGCTGATCTGTCAAATTGTCAAACAGTTCTAATGAACTTCGTTTTCAGTAATTAATTTGCCTCTTTATGACGTTAATCAGAAAGATGAGCATTATTTTATGAACCAAAAGAAAAAATGCATCTAACAGAAAAAGCTTTCTGCCCTGTTTTTTACATTTCTACCAGTTGAGTTGAGCCAAAGATCAATCATTTTTATTTCCGTTGTTGGTCCAGTTAGAAGAAACTGTTTAGTTACACTAATCAGTGTGGATCAGCGCTTCCAACAAAGCCAGGAAATGTCACAGGGGTTGTGTTGCTTTACAGAGAGTGGGAAAGAAGGGTTTCTTCATTCCAATCTCTACATATAGTCAGGAACCTTGTGTCAGGATGGCTGGAAAAATGAGAAGCAAACAAGAAGGCTTATTCCTTAGGTTGGCATCTCGACTCTGACGACTGGATGAGAAATGAAACAGTTGATAAGGAGATTAAAATAGAGCTGCTACCAGCGGCGGCTGGTGAAAAATATTCTAGGGGGGCTGTGCCATATCAAGTCAAAAGTCAGTTTCAGTAACCATCCCAATACAACTGAACAGAAACAGCAGGATATCAGTGCTCTGTGAAATGGTAATTATTTAATGCCAATATTAATAACTTGAGGCATTTTTGCAAGAAACATAAACATCATTACAACCAAAATGTTTGCCGTTTTATTTACAGCTGAGCACATGAAACAGTGCATTAGTGGTAAATCGGTCAACTTCATACAAAGAAAAATTTGGTCAAGGGAATGAATGTGTGTATATACAGACAGACCGTACTCTTCTGTTGAAGCTGGACAAAAACGATGGTACCCTTAAAACACCTGACTGCAGTGATTGGTTAAACAACAACATTGTGCAACAAAATATTAAGCTAAGATTGAGTTAAGGGTACCATTTTAGATAAATGTTGCATACCCCTTACTTCTGTATCAGTCATGCCATATCTGTCCCAGCCGTTTTGAAGAGCCAACACGGAAAGCAATACAAAGCACTTGCAATACTGCCTCCAGCTAGCCAAGCCTTCCTGCTGATGTTAGGCTGATCTGGGCCTCGCTGTTTTATCAGTACTTTTTCCACCAATGTTCTGCTCTCAAATGGACGTATAGTTTCACTGCCCCACGCGGCGTCCATCAGTGTTGTTGACGTCGGTTTTCCTCTTCTTTTGAACTACCTCAAAGGCACATTGCTGCCCCCCACAGGTCCTTTCCTTATTTCTCCGCAGGCTCGCTTGGGCCATGGGCGATATGTTCATCGCCCATTGAGCATCAGATTCGACGACGACGCTGATTGTTAATTCCTGAATTCCCTGTTGCTATTTTGAATCTCTTGTCGGTGATTGGCTGCTCTGCCGCACCGTTTGGGCGATTTTTCTATTGCCAAAGGAAGTCGTCAGCAGCCATGAGTAGGAAGCTGGAGGAAACCATTTCCACCGAAAATTATAATTTATTTCATGTCATTGCGAATTTAAACACATGGTGCTCAAAGTGTGATTGTGCATTTAAAAAAAGAAAAATCAAAAATACTAAGTGCCCTCTATTGGCCAGCCGCCACTGGCTGCTATTATTCAACGTTGTTTAGGAATCATGTTGGCATGATTTGTTTAAAGGTACACTGCTGACTTTTTGACCTAAAGAGTTGACCCATATGAGTTGTTTTAAATGATTCCTCAAGCCAATATACAGCCCTTGACAGTATCAATGCTTCGAGCGGGGCTTTCATCTTGAAATAGCGCCCATGTAAGTTTGGAGAGATGGATCGCCTTTGGCCAGGTCATGTGACCTGGAGAATGTATCACTTTACGGCAGTTACGCGACCACAGGTTTGGATACACTCATTGGGCTAAGGCTTTTGCTAGTATTTTTCCGCCTGTTCAACTCCTGGCCATGGCCGAGGCAAGCAAAAAGTTTGAAACTGCTTCCGAGGAGGCAAAAAAGACGCTGCCAAGACCCCGCCTTCCGCCTGCTGACCCTCGGTGGATGGGGCCGCCGACGGCGGCGAGGCCAGGGAGTAGGGGGGTAGCGCCACCGACGCAATGAGGAGGGCCGGGCCTCCGGTGGTGGGGAGAAGAGGGCAGCGGCGCTGGCTGCTCTTCCAGCCGCGACGGGAGCCCAGCCCCGCTTCGCACCCCAGCCCGACCGACTGACCCAGTCCTTAGAGCCAGTCCTTATCCTGAAGTTACAGGTCAACTACTGTCTGCATACGCAATCCAAAGACAAGGGAGGCTGGCCCGACTGACTGTTTGTTGATTTTTGTGGCAGTGCTGCGGCGCTTGTAGCCACTAGGAGCGCTTGACGTGAAAGTTACAGGTCTAGCGTCCCTAGTGGCCAAAAGTTACACAATGTACTTTTAAGGATGTGCCAGTCTCTGCCAAGTCTGGAAACCTATGGTTTGGATTCACTCGGGAACAAATTAGAGCTCTGTGACTGCTTCAAGAAGTGATGCTTTTGGGAAGTATTTCCTTAATTTTTGGTACCAGCCAAAATTGAGTCGCAGACTTATGTTGTTTGTGTCAGTATAAAATCACAAACCCGTTATAAAAAAAAAAAATCACAATATACAGTACATTATCTTTGATAGGACTGTAATGTCAGTAGTTCTTAGATGTGATGATTTTTGGTTTTAGAGAGTCTCCAAATTTAATTTTTTTTTTTACCTAAAAATGATTTGAAAACCACTGCCCTTGCTCGTGTTAACGTGATAGTTTTTTCTTAATTAATTGAATATATAAACTACAGATCAGAGAGGATTGTTAATTCTAAGCTGCTAAGGATGATTACATTTTTTTATTTTTTCCCCTGTTGAGTTTAACACTTAAGCTAGCAAACCTCCAATAATTTCATGGAAAACTTTTAACAAAATCACAATTTCAGAACAAATGTCTCATCCTTGTCATCCCTACAGTATATAACCATAATATATCACATTTTCTCCAGGTATCAAAGGCCTTTTGTTTCGCTACTGGTGCCTTAATTCCTTATTTCAATTTTGCTCATTTTCCCGATCACACTTGAATCCATCTTCATCTCACGTCTCCTGCTGTGCTATTGGACAAATCTCCGTAAGAAAAAGTCCATCAGTCAAGCTTTGTCATGATTCACTTGCTGCCGGCAAAGCAAACCATTGCATGTGACCATCCTGTGAACCTGGCTAATACTTTCCTTTGGGGAGAAAACAGGACTCTGTGTCAAACACTCAAAAAGACGAGTTTGAATTATTCTTCCTCTATTGTTTAATAGTTAATGGTTTCCCCCACCACCAAGGCATGGCATTTTCCAAAAAAATCGCACATCTGATCTTTGTTGTACAGTGACTTTTACATTCAAATGCCTTCAAGCATCTCTCCCTAAACCCCTTTTGCTTCCCTGGAACAGCAGCTTGCTGCTTAGAAGATAAGGACTTCTACTTCCTGTTTTTTTTTTTTTTTTTTTTTTTTTTCTTCCCCTGGAACTGAGCTTGCGATTAGCGCTGGGCTACCTGGAGTTTTACTGTGGTTTGCAGACAGTGTTGGGCAAGTTATTCAAAAATTGTAATTCATTTTATATTACTAGATACAGGCATAAAAACGTAGAATATTTGCTTTACAATATTACCACCTCCACTACCACTACTTTAAGTTACTTTTAGCTAATTGTACATTTATGTTAGATGAAGCCATTTTAAAATACTAATTGTATTATATTGAAACAATTACAGGTTAATGTCTACAAACGTAACACCACAAAACACTTTCCTTTTCCGTTTAAATAAAAATATACAAACAAAAATGTATTTATTAATCAAAAACACAAAAGAAAGCCTTAATGATCAGGTATCATTAGGTAGGAATGAATGAGTTTGAAATCGTGGGAGTAATTCCACCATGCCGTGCGTTTCCATGACCATGCATTATGATTTGCAACAGTCCGCTCTGCAGGAAGGAAGTCGGTGCCGATGTTCTTCTTCTACGCCACAGAAATAGGTAGAAATTACAGTGGTGTCTTCAACCCTTTGTTTTTAAATTTTCATTGGAATATCAGTGGAATTCATTAAAATCTCAATGTAACTTGCGTTACTGAGATTGAAACGAGTAAAATATTGCTTTCAGTAATGCATTATATTACTGCGTTAGTTAAAAAAGAAATGTATTACAGTAACTTCTTACTTTTGTAATGTGTTACTCCCAACACCCTTCCAGATGTCGGCAGTGGAAGCTTTTGGGTTGTGCAGTTTTATTGTATAAGTGCATCTTTTTGCAGCTGACACATTTACACGGTGTGTGAAAACATATGCATATAATATATGACATGTTCTTGTAGTTGCGGTTAAAATGTCCACACTTAAAAGCTATGATCAAATGCCTGAATCACCCTGTCTAAGCAGATTGGCTCTAAATTATACCCTGATAGATCTCCTCATCCTTTGCATTAGGTGCAATCCTGATATTTTCTACTCTAGACTAAGCTAGTTTTCTTCAACTGCCAAGATCTTTTTTGAAATAAATAGAGCAGATCTATTTTTGTCTTTCCAAAAAAAAAAAAAAAAAAAAAAAAAAATAAAATGACCCATTTCTAACATTATATGATTGGTATGCTGAACTCTTCACCCTTGACCATCTTTAAAGTAATGGCAAATACTTTAATTGCATCCAAGGTAAATTTATTGCCCTCTTAATAATCAGACTTGGCCCTGAGTTGAGGGGACCATTTGATTTCTGGCAGCTACTTTGTTGCTCATAATTCACATCGTCACCAGCTCAGAGACTTGCAGCCTGACTACAGATATGATGTTATTTACCACAGTAGTGGCCACGTTTACATGGGAGCTTTAATTCCTCTTTAAAGCAGAATAAAAGTGAATTCCTCTTTGACCATGTAAACACTTAATTCCTAATGCCAATTTAATTCCGAGTTAAACTTAATTCCGGATTAGGTGGCTGGTTTAATCCGTTTTTAATTCCAAATTAAATAATTCCTTTTTCTTGTAAACAGTTAACAACATTTAATTCCACTTTAAGTTGATGTAACGGTTGTTAGAGCTTCCGTCTTTACCGGGAAGCAACTATTTATTCCTGGTTATTGTTTTCCGGAGTTTTACTGGGCTTTATTTACTGGTGATTAGTTCCTATCTCTCTTCTGCTCCGCGGACCAAAGTATGTTATTGTCCAACTGCTGCTTCAAAACTACAATCAAAATGAAGGTGAAAACAGTTCTTGTGGTCTTCTGTTACAGCCAACCATAAAATGTTGTCATGTTCTCCCCCTGTCCAATCAGAGCCCTTCCCAACCCCCGGACCTAAAGCAGAATTAACTAAAGCCGGATAAACTGGTTTTCCATGTAAACTTCTATTCGGGAATTACTATTTCCATGTAAATACGACGCAGAACACTTTAATTCGGAATAACTAATTCCAAATGAAAAAACATCACGTAATACGTTTGTGTTTTGAAGAGCTATTGTTCTGCCACACTCTCTATACTCCTTAAAATGAACACATCTGTAAACAAAGCTCACTTGGTACCCATGGTAGCACACGCAGTGTCAAACAGACAATGATTTAGTGAATCTTTCAATAATTTATGCGTCCTTGCAAATGAAAGGAAGTCATAAATTAGCAGTAAGAGATGCTGCCATTTTGACCGTTGAGCTGGATGAGCTGTAAACAACTCTTCAATATTATCCCCGTGTCAGCAATTGTACCTTATCTGGCAATGGTTGGAGTCGCTCCCTTTGAAAAAAGTAAAGCCTTTGTTGAATCTCTGAGTGTGGGCCGTGTGAGATGTTACCAATCCCATCTGAGTTAACCTCAGCTGGAATAAGTTTCATCTTCCACCAGGCGTGAATAAATAGAAACATCTGAATTCCTCGCAGCATGCCGCTCCTCCTATTGCACGAGATGATATCTTTCTATACACTGTATTCCATTGCTTTAAAATTCCATTAGGCAGCTAAAATGACTTGCCCTCTCGCTGCAAGAGGAGGCGTCCATTTGCAGATTCTATCATCGACCGGGTGCTAACCTCTCTTTTTTTCCAAGCCCACACAGCCCACATCCTTACACACACACACACACACACACACCCTCATGCTCTGTCCCAAACCCATAATTATGTGCAATCTTTAGATGTTACAGGAGTGGCCTCAGATGAGCAGTTGGCAGTAGACGGCCAGTCTAATGGTCCAAACTCACAGGTGTCTATTAAACACATAGGATACCATGTGCCATGGTCTGTATATCACAGTAATGGCCTATAGATACAGCGGCTTCTCCTGTTGATTGTCTGTAATTGGAGTCATGATCAGCATGTGCACACACACATTCGTTGGCAGCAATTTGTGTCACATGCTTAAACAATACACACTACAGGTGCCCATCGACTCTCATCATAACATGAATTTAGCATGAAATCCTCCAGTTCTGATGTTGTTATCCAGTGGTAAAGCCTTCTGTGCGTGAATATTAGACTCCCACCATCCGTTAAAGACCAGTGTTCGGACCAAATACCACTAACATATTTAACCAGAGGTGTAAAGAGTACTGATAACTCCTACTCAAGTAGAAGCACTGTTACTTGATTGACATTGTACTCCAGTACAAGTAGGGCTGGGCGGTATACCGGTTCATACTGAATACCGGTATATATTTTTGTTATGAATTTTTCAGGGGTGGAAAGAGTACAGAAAAAAATCTACTTAAGTTAAAGTACTGTTACTTTGATTAAATTTTTCTTAAAGTAAAAGGAAAGTTACTGGTGTAAAAATCTACTCGAGTAAAAGTAAAAAGTAGTTCACTACAAATGTACAAATGCACTCAGATTAAACGTTACTTAGTTACTTTTTTGGGGGGGGGTGGGGCATCTCTCACATTCAATAAAAAGACGTGTATACAGATCAAACTAGGTTCTTTTTTTTTATTATTATAATGTATTAGAGAACACCATTTCAGAATAACGTGCATGAGAACAAGACATGGTGTGGCTCACCTGGATAAATAAAATAAAATAAATGTTAAGGATGTTAATTCAATGAGGTAAGTGCTTGTGTCAATACATCCAATGTGGCAGAGCATCCAATAAATCACCTCTGAAAGCAAGAAATGCATGCAATATGTTATTTAAGTCTATTAAACATTCTAGGTGGAATGAGCCGAAGGAGGGAAAAATGATACGGACGCCCCAGGGTGACGTGCGCGCGCCTACAAATACAATTTTATATTAAAAATAATAATTGTAATTAAATTCACGTGATGATTGCGTAAAACTGCTGATCAATTGGGTACAACACGTGTAGCTGTTAGAAAAAGAAACGCGCACACAATGCGTAAAGAAGCACAGTGGCTTATCTGGCACTGCTGGAGGGCGAGGCCAGAGTCGGCGCCAGGAAGTATTAAACGGGGGGGGGGGCACTAAGAAAACTTCGGGGGGCACGAAAACGCTCCACTCTGAGTCGCACACCAGATTCGGCAGATTCTCAAGTTTCCTGCTCATGGGCAGGCCATAGACATATACACACTGATCCTAACAACAGCTCTAGGGTACGTTCAATAGCACAAATGCAGCAGACTCCCGACCGCGTGCGGGGTTTATTTTACTCTGTAACGGAATCTATTTCAAATGTAGCGCAATACTGTTACTTGAAACAAAATTTACTTAAGTAAAAGTTAAATTACAGATTTTAAAATGTGTAAGCACACAAAAAAGGTACTCAATTACAGTAACGAGAGTAAATGTAATTCGTAACTCTCCACCCCTGGAATTTTTAATATACTGCCGTACCGGTGTATTTGATTACACAACTTCTGGAACGCTACGCTGCGTCGCGTTTCACACCAGACCCTTTTCAACGTTGCACCTCTAAATATGAAGGTAAACAGTAGCGCTCTGGTGTTAGCTGTGGTGTAAATCATACGTGTAAATAGATAAGAAAGACACAATTGAAAGCTCTGAAGCTGCATGTGCTGCTACAGGAGAACAACACTCACGGACACGGAGGTAAGGTTAGCTTAGCATGTCGGCAGTGATGCACAAAAAAAGAGAGCAAAGGATCGCAATTTGTAATTCCTATAATGCGGAAATAAGTCCTAGTGGAGCAGCAAACAAAACACTACCTAATTCACCATTAGAAACCACCACACCACTGAGTATGTAGCATTTAAAGCTAGAAATCAAGCTATTGCTAAAGCTAAGCTAGCACATATGGGCTGCTGTTGCAAACTTGTATTACTACTAGTGTGGAATTATTCTACAATATTCACTCGTAACTCAATCGACTGCAGTAATTCATCTCTCAACCAGTAGAAAATGCTGTGAACACCTGATTATGCATAAAAAATAAAACCGTTAGAACTTTGAAAAATACCATGATATACATTTTTGGTCATACCGCCCAGCCCTAAGTACAAGTAAAAGTAAGTAAATAAGTCATACATAAAACACTAAAGTACAAGTAAAAAGATAGTACTTAAGGTAAAAGTTACTAGTTACTTTCACCTCTAATGTTTTTTTTTTTTTTGTAATAAATCTTGCCACAGTTCCCTTGCATACAGTAAACATCTCATGTTTGAACTTAAAAAGGAAGATAACTTGATTTATTCTCCACTTGTTTTCCATATATATATATATATATATATATATATATATATATATAAATAAAATAAAAGGTTTGTCAAAATGTAAATCTATTTTAAAATGAAAACAATACCAATCAATTCAATTCAAAATAATAATAAAAAAGACAGCTACAGTACATGTATTAACTCGTATTAACAGTACCATGCCAAATTTGCCATGTGGGTAACAACATAAGTAGAAACCACAACCTGAACAAATAGAAAATGGCTGGGCATTGATTTAAAAAAAATAAATAAATGGAACAACAAGGAACATATGGATTATGTTCAATGATACAGAATTAAGAAACAATGACAAAAAACAATAATTTACTCAGGAACGGCTGAGTGTAGAAATGTAACTAAATACAAGTAAAATTACTGATTTAGAAATATACTTAAAAAAGTAAAAATACACATAAAACTCAACTCAATTATTTCAGCTCTGTATTTAACACATTTAAAACTTCAAATGTGGAAGTTTGTACAGTTTACAGATACAGAATGAATAGCTTTAGACTTAAAAATAAGATTTAGAATTGTTTTCAATAACAAACATTTGTTTTTGATAAATGGAAGATTTATGCACCAGTAGGTAATGTGTTTGTTCAAACCTTTAAACATCAGAATGGACTAAGGGTAACAGTGACGAACGCTAGCTTTCTTTACTCCTCTACGATTTGTTTCCTCCGTAAAGTCCACTTGATTTAACCCTGTGTGAACACACACCCAGTCTCTGTGGCAGACACCAGAAACAGGAAACTCAGCACGGTTACAAAAAACTAAAGTCGTTTCACACCTGTAACGTAGAGCTGATTCACTGATAGCAGCATAAAGTAAAAACCATCATTTAAAAATTAGAAAATGGCTTCTACATTCTGAAGCATTTTTTTTTTTTTTTTAATGTTTGCAGGCAGAAGACATGAACATGACTGATCTTGTTGTCTGCTTGTTGCACAGAATACTGTAAGCCTAAAAATATCTGACAAAAAAAGAGGCCGGGGTCAAATAGCAAACACAAGCAGAGAGAAGTAGACGACGCAGAAGCTAAACAGGCTTACCAGTCAGAAAATGAACGGCTTTGTAAAGGTTGAGCTCCTGGTGAAGAAAGATCCGCAAATGAATAGATTATGTCTTCTTTAATTGTATCGTTTGCATAGGTAACATTTGCATTGACCTACATTTACCATCTTTTCGCTCATTACATGGCAACGCATCCTCCTGGGTAATTGTGTGTTGTATGACCAATGTAGCTCGAAGCGTGTGCGTGATGTATGGTTGAGATAACACCGCGCTGCGCAGCGTTTCGGATCATGTGGAGCACGGTAAAGGGATTAACCTTTATTCCCTCTGTGGTGAAGTATCGCTCTGCATCCTTGTGCCACCTCATTTGGCTTCCCAACTTCCCCCTCACTTCTCACCTCTCATCTCATCTCTTCCTTACTACCACATCCCACACGTTCCTCCTCTCTCGCGTGGAAATCTTCATCCTCCAGGCTTTTAAGGTTTGCAGATGGGACTGATTGCATACAGTGGACTGAACAGGGTTAAAACAGTCAAGCCATGCTGGAAACATGCAGCGTTCACCAGAATAATACTGAAGCTCATTATAGAGGTTCACGTCAGGTAGATGAGTCATGGCTCATAATGAGGCTGATGGAAGAGCAGATAATGGCAGACAAACACACAGATGACGGTGTGATTCGTTGCAGTGTTTTCATCACACACACACACACACACTGGTGCAGTAAGGGTGTGGTGGTGGAATTTCGATGGAATTGTTTTAGAATGGAGTGGCTGGCCTGGGAAGAAAAAACATAGTCACACACACACGTGCACACACACAGCCTCTTGCTCAACAATCCCTCAGGCATAACATTGTGGTAGTGAGTGAGACAGTCTATTACAGAGACTGGGGAGGACCCTGAGGTGCACATAAGGAATGAAGATAACAGATAGTGGTGGCAGTGCAGAGTTCTACATGCTGCCAGCAAGCATACACTACACGTGCAATGACTGTTGTCGATTTTGTGTGTGAGCGCGTGTGTGTGTGTGTGAGCGTGTGTGTGCCGTCGAGGTGTTAATCCTGTGTTAATCAATGACTGTGTGTGTTGCACCGTACCGATGCTCGCAGTGGTGCGATCCATGCGCCCGTCTGTGTGTTTCCTACTCTCCCTGCCCACTCTGTGGAAGTAGAGAGCGGAACAATGAGATGAGCGTGGGAGTAGCAAGGTGAGACTCAGATATGGAATTAAGTATCTGTTATTACTATTGGGACTGGACTCAGAGGCTGCAGGCTGTCTGCAGCCTGTGCTTACTATTTTGGAGCAAGAAAAAATATAATAGTAAGAACACTACTGCGTTGCTTTAAAAAAACATAAAAAATTGAGTAAACAGATCATTGAAAAGTGAAGCAGGAGCTTTATTTTAACAGACAAGATAAGGTGTTTGTCTACACTTCCTAAAAATGAGGTTTTGAGGCCTAAGGTTTGGGATTAAACCACGTTCCTCTGTGTGTAAAAAATACAAATAAATGTTGCTTTAGATTGTTTTTCTATTAAATTTGATCATCAAGCAACAGTGCAGACACTTTAGTACCAATTTTTGGTCAAAACCTTATTCAATAGTATACATATATATATATATATATATATTTATTTTTATTTGCTTCATTTTTGGGCAAAATCAACAATCGTACATGGCCTCACTGCACTTAAGTAACATGCAAGTAACCCAAGGCAAATTTATTTGTATAGCGCATTTGATACACAAGGCAACTCAATGCGCTTTACATGATCAGAAGGTGCAACAGAAAACATTCAACAGCTTAAAATCAATAAGAACATTGAAGTCAGCAACAGAAAAAAAAATCATCAGTAAATCACATCACAACAACAACAATCCTATGATAGAATGTTCCTTAAAAAGAAAAGCTCGGGTAACTCTTTGGTTTTCTTTATACAAATATAATGGACCTGTGGCCCTTGGTCTACTTTTGTGCAACTCCCAAAACAAATCCCCCAAAATGAGTCCAAAAACACACCAAAAAAAGAAATATACAAAAATGCTTCAAAATAACTGAAAAGAAGATGTGCAAAGTTACTCCAATAACACACAAAATAACAACAAAAATACACAAACTCACTTAAAAATACACAAAATGACAACAAACACATTCCCAATTTTGTCATCTTGCTACATTAAAATACCACTTATTACATCTTGTTGTTGGTTGACTTTTTTGACAAAAACAGCCACTTTGGCATTGAGTGCATTCATATTTCGCTTAATGCGTCTTAATAATAATAATATTAATAATAACAAACCGGTGCGCCTTATAATCCGGTGCGCCTTATGTATTAAAATAGACCCAGTCAGGTCCATTCATTGATAGTGAGCCATATAATCTGGTGCGCCTTATAGTCCGAAAAATACGGTAGTTATTTTGAACATTCAGAGCGCTGTGCAGGATGCTGCTTTGAAAGCCTCAGGTTTGTGTAACGAGTCACGACATAGAGAAATTCATGGGGAGATAATCCATTAAATGGTCCACTAATGGGTTACTGTCAATTATTCTCAAAATACCTGTTGGCTGAAGTCACACACTGCGATCCTACGATTTGAAACTTAATTACACCTCAAAACACAAGCTACACCTTCTCATATTCTACATTATTTTTAGGCATATTTGGGATAAGGAAAGGTCAATTTCACACTCACGAGTGGCTCATGTGGCCCTATACAATAATACGCATATAGCCAGAAACATATATGAAAGTGGTTCATTGAAGCATCCCACTGTGTTGTGTCTAAAGTGACACCATAATAAGGAGCTTTGGTACCTTCTGTTGTTTGACTTTATTTACTTTTTAGGTGAATCCGTGCTCATCATCCATCCAACCATCCATTCATCTATGGGTCTATCCACCAGTATTAAAGGGAAAAGTTACATCAATTAAAACTGAAACTAATGTGAATGGTTTTCAAATAGATTAAAAGGTGCATTTTATTGAAATATATATTTAAGAACAATAATTTATCTCTTTGACAACCTTTTATGCATCAACACAGTGATTTAAAATGTGTGGGGTTTTTTTGTCGATTACTTAGCTAGCTAACCATAGTCATGCCAATGCTAAGGATAAATCTTCTATATTTTATAGCTACAATACCTTTCTTTCTATATCTCTTTTTGCCTGGACATTAAGGCCATTACTAGAGTTTGTTAAAGAGTAACTAAACCCCTGCTTTCTCCTGACCTGTCACTAGGAGAGAAAATAAAATAAATGCCTTTGATTATGGGCGGGGCTCCAGGAGCAGTTAAGACACGCCCATTCTATACTATAAAATCTCCAGCGAAGAATCTATGCTATGTTAACTAGCTACTCATTACTCAATATTCCTCTCTATTCACTCTTCTCTCAATCCAATATTTTTTATTGGAATTTTAAGATAAAAGGGGCGGGGCTAACTGTGCTAATTTGTGAAGCAAGATGGTCCCAAAACATCACATGATCTTGTTTTGGGTTTTAGTTACTCTTTTAAGTGTTTATGCATCAGGCTAAAAGCTAATAGCTAAAGTTTGTATTTCAACGGTAGGCTACGTAATTTATGGATCACTTATCTGTCATTTGGGTGTAAAGATTAGCTTGATACCAATACAACTCAATCAAGTTTTGGAGTTTGCTTGTCTAACAATAATGATACTGCAGTGTTTCAAAGTTGAAGAGCTGCTATCTATCCTAAGCTCTTTCCAACATCAGAGAGCTGCTGTGGCAGCATCCCCCCCCCCCCCCCCCCCTCCTGCCCCCCTCCACCAGATCAGCTGTTCTGAGCACACAAACACAAGATAAAAGGTTTGCTACAAAAGAGACGCATCAGGCCATATACAAACACACAGACCCCAATCGATGATCTTATAATGATAGCCATAATGAGCTTTAATCAACATTCTCTTAACATTCCCCCCCCCCCCAAGCACTAATGCATCCAGCCCCACCCACCGTCGCTGTCTGCTGATCAATTGCTCGGCTATTACAGCCAATGTCCCACACAGCTCACAGAAGCTCTAAACATGCCATGTAAGTCCACTCGCTGATCTCAATAGTGGCCGCAGCAAATGAACTTAGCAAAGAATCAGAGGATCAATTCCATCACTCAGCCAATTAGACAATAGGGAGACAGACGGCCATTACCGTAAGAACCAATCAATAGTCGGAGCTAGGGCCAGGGGCGGGCCGTCTGGGCCTGTGGAGCCTGATGTGGGGTGGAGGCCAGGGTCTGTGTGGAGCTAATGGATGGGAAAGAGGGCGGGGCTAGGCAGGCGTTGTGATGGACGGCTTGGACAGGGCACTATTGGCATGGCTCAAGGGCAGATGTTGACGACGGGAGCTGGGGACGTTGTAAACATGACACACAGAGCGTTGTGGGGCTGGACAAACAGACGCTGGGATCAATGACAGCAAGCTCCGCCAAGTCACCGAGTGATTCTCCTCCCAGCACTTTGACAGTTCTCCTTTCACACCTCAGACAGTTTAAGTGGCTGATTCAGAAGAGGAATGAAAAACTAACCGCAGCTCATTGTGCAGAAATTGACAAGAAATTTCAGTTTTCGTTTAATCTTGAATGATAAAGAGGCTTTTATTAGTGAGTTTCCATCAAAATACACATCACAACTAATGTTTATCAGTGCCCCCATTAGTGTAAAACACTGACAGATGCTAAAAGGAGAGGCAAAGACATTAATAAATAAACTGCAGATGGTAAATATTTTATACAGGCTGTCTAATGTGTGGTGAAATGCTTGTAATTACAGACATTTAGAAGTTTTTTTTTTTAATGCAAGTTAAAAAACAAAAGTTATTTTTCCTGCCTGAACAAATTTCATTTGATTTGTTTTATGTATGTATCGTATTTTACAGGCTTTAACTCACACCTGTGCATTAGTTGCTTTCCTAGAAAAGTAATTATTTCTTGAAAAATTAACAGTTAAGTCGCTCGGGCTAATAGATTGCTAATAGATCCTTTCCTACAAAGTATGTTATTGGTTAAAGCAGGTGCCAATCATCGATCGACTCAGCCAATCAGAGCATGCCATGGTGCAGACTCTAGTTTCGGTTGTATTCCCCATTGATAAATGGTGTTGGAAGTTTCTGCAAGTATCTAAACACACTGAAAGTTTTTTAAGGTCATTTCTTACTATAATTAAAGGCTTAGGGTGACCAAACATTACGTCCCGTGTCGCGGTCGAACTCCCCCAAAGCATTGATTCGTCCCGTTTTTTCACAAGCTCAGTCCCATTTGTCCCGTTTATTAAGAAATGATTCTGAACGTCTGTTGCCGCGGACAGAAAATACTCTGAAAGCAGCAGCGTTGATCTCTGTGGACTGTGAGCTGTCAATCACAACAGTTGCCATAGTAGCGTTTGCAATATAAACCAATTAAAAAGCTCAAAAGTCTTCCACGCGTTTGCAACTCGATGCTGATTGGTGGATGGCATTGACAATATTTCTGGTTCACTTCCTCTCATGCTTTCTCCTTCAACATGACAAAAAAAAACAAGTTTTTTTTTGATTATTCACAATAATTTTAGGTTAACTTAACTTTTTTGACTGATGGCCATTTTAAATTTGGTTCATGCACTGCAATAATACATTTCATCCAAAAGGAATTAAAAAAAAAATAGTTACCAATAAAAGCATATGCAAATATTTTCTTTTGAAAAATCTGTCGTCGTCTTTGGTTAAACTACTGTCCCGGTTTTGAGTTTTAAAAAAATCTGGTCACCCTAGAAAATCTGCTGCTGCTAGCCTGCTATGCTAACTGTCCGTCAACTCTACTCTACTCGGTGGAAACGAGAGTGTGCACTTTCAGAACGCCCCGGAGTGCAATTAAACATGAAAAAACGTCATGTTGTGGTTTGGATATTTCATACTAGTTACCATATTATTTTCATAGATGTAATGTAAACGTGCTTTCACAAACCTCTCAGCTCATGCCTTCATTTTTTTTTACATAATTGGCCATTAACTCACGAGATAGCGGTGCTGATTTACTGAAAAAAAAAGTAATTTCCTCTATTTTAAATGAAAAATAACAACTTATACCCCATAATACCGGTAGTATGTTCTGTGTAATCTATGATATTCATCCCCTTACTACGTTGTACATAGCCTTGCTCTCTGAGTTAGGTGAATAGGATTTTCTCCAATTTTTCTGACTTTATTTTGACAGTAGTAATAAAACAAAGCTAATCCATAGGTTTCTTTATGCATATCTGTTTTAGCTTTGTTTCTGTTGGACTCCAGTTGAAGAAGCTTAGATCATGAAAATAAATTGAATCAGCGCGCCTGGCTGATTGTCCTTCCACCATGCTTGCACCCAATCATTTCTCCTGTTAAACCTGGCTTGACGCCCCGCCCCTTTCTCATTTCAGCTGCAGAGGGCGAAGGGAGAGGCGCAGGTGGGATGAGGGAATAGTGGGGGGAAACCGTCTATCAGAGGGCAGGCTCGAGCTGAGGACACGTCCCATAAGGAGCAGCCCGCAGCCCCACAAGTTATTACCCCTGCTACACCGGCCCATTTTGTCTTCATCAATTCTTAAACTCATAAGACTCCCTTCCTCTCTTCTCTTCCAAATTGTACCATCTATCAAGAAGCAGCAGCAATGCTCTGCGGATGCCTCTTCTTCTTCTTCTTCTTCTTCACCCTGTCTGTAGCTTTCCCTCTCATGTTTTCCCTCGCCACTGCTGCAGAGCAGGCAGCATGGTGGCATATCATCAAATTACCCAGAGCTGAAGCCTATTTCTCTAACAGGTGGAAATGATAACGCCACCCCCTCACACGCGCCATCTCTAACCTCCACTAACCCCAAAATTCTCCTCTTGCCTTGATCTCCCCTCATCATTCTCAATTCCACTTTATCATCCCTCCTCTCCTCACCCTCTTCCTCTTTCTCTCCAGCCTCGTCTGTCTTTTATCTCTCCTGTCTTGCTGCTGGTTCTCTCATTGTGGTGGATCTTTCTTCTTCTCCCTTCGTTGCCATCTATTTCTCCTCCATCCCTCTAATTATGTGCTGAGACAAAAGCGTCTGATTCTCCCTCCTCCCACTCGGAGCTGTCAGGCCTGGTGTAAGAGAGAGTTAATTTCACACTTACTGCATGCTTTAATTAAAAGGGGTGTGTGTGTGTGTGTGTGTGTGTGTGTGTGTGTGTTTGGGGGGGGGGTTGGAAGATGGGAACAAAACAAGGAGGGATGCATTGCACTCAGTAACACAAAGAATGGAGTCTGTGTGAGGATCCCTGTTTGCAGCCTTTAGCTATGTGCGTTCAATCCCCAGCCAGGTGTGTGTTTAAGTGTGTAGGTGTGATGTTCGGCACGTGCCAAGTGCCTGTGCATCTCCACTCCTCAGGTGAATGGCACACTCATCATATCTCCTCCCAAACCAGCCTAAACATCTGTCTCTATCCGTAGCGGAGGATTTTAATGGAGAATCAATAGGGATGCGTTAGCTTGTTAGCCTGCACAGAGAGTGATGGAGGTGATCATGGTGGTGGTGGTACCATCCCTCTTTTGCCACACACACACACGCACACACACTGCACCCCACCATCCCCTCCTCAATAATCATTCCCTCCACAGCATCTCATGATAGCCCTTGTTAAGATATTGAGATATGGATGATAGTGGTAACACCCACTATTGTTAAATCAGGTACTTCATCATCCCTGACTGCTGCATAGAAGCAATGAAGAAGATGGACACCATCTCAATTATTGCTTCTCAGCACAGTTTTTTTTAATCCATAATTCACTGTGTGATAAACAGTCTTTGTTGCACACTACCTAAGTTTCAGTTTCAATAGTTATGTTTAGCCCAACCTGCAGAACACATAGAGTCAAGGAGCTATGTGAAACTTCTGCTGTATGTACAGCATTATCATGATTTATGGATATATTTAAGAACACATTCACAACTATTGGTTATTTAACCAAAATAGTAAATATGTTTATTGTAAGTCTTACAAATATTGCTTCGAAGACTCTGAGATGTCAAACAAGGTGAAATCTGCAGTCATTACAAACTATCTTTAAATTAAATTAAACATCTTAAAATGTAATAGATTATAACTTCATTGGATTTCTACATACGTTTCTACTAGGACTCAGCTTGGGGCCCCCTGGTGGCTAATAGGTTGCATTCTACGCATATAGCAAGAAACGGCTCTATTCAAAAGCAATCCGAAATGGAATTGGTCTGTTAAAATAAATAAGGTAATTTTATAAGCTAATGCTAACCTTCTGTTGGAATCAAGTTAATAGGTTATGAAGCAGAAGTCAAACTAGTCCTTGATATTTGCTCTGGTGAATTGAAACAAGTTTAGGAACAGTTCAGCTTCTTCCAACATGCTAAACTAAACGGCTGCATTTTTTGACCACAGTGGCCTCTCATGGGTCTCAGAATAAGTGGAAACACTACATATTGATCATTTTCCTGTGACGTACGCAGTGGGATTAGATAATTGTCTGAGGTGTGAGCATAAAATGAGGTCTGATTTATCATTTAAACCCGCTGTTTATGTTTCCTGTCTTTATTATTTGGTGCAAGAGGGATTGCGAATCATAACAGTAATAAACGTACCACTGAGGACATTTGCTTCCTACTTGGACAACAGCTGCAGCAGCACAGCCTCATACCTCACCTATAACAGCAGCTTGGCAGCAAGCAGATATTAGAATAAACTTGGGGAGAGGCATGTGGTTTCCAATTAGCAGTCTGTTGTTTCACACTGAGGGCAATGGAGCTTGTTATTCCAAGCATGGAGAGATTCTGAGGAGCAGTGCTCTCGGGCTCCCACCGTGCAATCAGCCTCTATGACTCTTTCCTACCCACCAGGCACTGATTGCTACATTCATCTGGTGCTATTCTCACTCTGTGAGGTGCAGCAGAGGTACATTTGTTAAGGTCTGTCCTGGACACCTGCGGAACAAGGTACAAAATGGCCTGTCTCGAGTGCTAATGTCACGCCATCACGGAGAGCAACGTGGCCATATAATGATCCTGCCACATGACACTTTTCCTGTGCAATCATAATTCAGAGTATGAGTGCTAATGCTATATTACAGGCACCAATTATAGGCCTTGATTAAAAACGAGGGGATTACAATGAAAGATTCAATTGCAGGCTGATGACACCGACTCTTTGTTCAGGTCTTTTTCTCGCATGAGCGGTTTGGAAACAAGATTCAGGCGATGCATCCAAAGCAGCTTGGTTTGTGTTGAGGGTGTGGGATTGTTGTGTGTGTGTGTGTGTAAATTAATAATCCAGACTTTTTTTTAAGTATTAATAAACATGATATGCCGATGTCGGCATACTCAAAAAGTTGTAGACCTAAATTGATGATTTTCAACTAATGTCACTGTTAAACAAGTTCTGACGAACTATGGCAGGGCGCGCGGAACATCTCCGCGCCGAATAGCATTTACCACATTCCCAAAAAACAAATCAAATTGTGCAATGTTAAAACGTAATCTACATTGAATTGCTTTTGAAATTATATATCACGACTATGTTCCGATCAATTTAGAAATTACCGGAAAAGAGAGTGGGCCCCCCGGGCCCCTAATCTAATTCTGAGAGGCATAATTGTAATCTACGTTGAATTACCTTTAAAACAATGTATCACTCGACTATGTTCCCATAAATGTGAAAATTACCGGAAATGGGGGCTGGCCCCCCAGGCCCCATTTCAAAAAAAGGGCTCCGAGTGTCTCATCATATTCATTCATAGAGTATTCATACCAAACTGCATTCCGATCTAACAAGAACTAACGGAGTAGTAGTCATTTGAAAGATGGGCCCCCTGGGCTACTACTACTGGATAATGGGCCCCATTTTTATATTGGTATGTGACAATGATTCGGTACCACCAACCGTCGTAACATTTGACTAACAAATAAATGAGAAGTCAACTTTTGTTTTGTTTTTTTCTTTTGGCCCCTCTGGGCCCCAAAGCAAAAATCGGGCTTCAAGCGTCTATGCGTACACATCCATAGATTTTACCTACCAAATTCCAGCTTGATCCGATCATGAATAGCGATTTTAACTAGTGTACACAAGAAGAAGAAGAAGAAGAACAACAACAACAACAACAAAGTGAGTCCAGCAGCCCCGCCCATAATCAAAGGCATTTGTTTCATTTTCTCTCCTAGTGACAGGTCAGGAGAAAGCAGGGGTTGAATTATTCATTAAATAACGAGTCACGCGCACAATTTAACGTCAAACCGAAGAAATTAAAATATGGAGCAATTTATTCTTGATGTAATACCAAATCACCACAGTTATTGTAGACATACTGTATATAGCAGCATAGTAGGCAAGTCAGTAGCCATCCTCTGTAAGATTTGAAAATGTGTCACTCTGGTCACAGTTTAATCATAATCTGCTGTCATTTGCATTCTTTTCTTCACCATGATGTATGTTTTTATCTGCTCTGTCTCTGTCGAGAATCTCCAATCTCTCCACATGTGTGAGTGACATTATTATTTTGACACCACATTGGCTGTAAAGTACAACATCTTAACTCAGGTACAGCTAACAAACAGCCGTGTGTGTGCTGAGCCAAAGTCTCCCCCGGGTCTTATCGCCACTCAAATATATTCCTTCCTCTTACTTGCGAGCAAGAATGGAGAGAACAGAGGCAAAATAGGCCCCCTAATTATAGCCATAAAAGGGCCTTGCCTTAAGTAAAGTGCACACCTGATGATGACAAAAACAGATAGATTAGATTAGTTTTCTGAGGAAATTGTGACAACTTTTTACTGCAGAATATATACAAAGTTAGGTGTACTTGCCACACTATTATATTGTACAATGTATAATAAAAATACCTTTTTCAAGGGTAAAAAAAAGGGGTAAGATGAGGGATGGAGGAAAGGTGGCATAGATAGATGGAGAGGTTGAATGGTCTGAGGGAAAGAAGAAGGGAGGTATGAAGTAATGGCCAGGGGAGCGTGGAAGTGCTTAAGGCACGGAAGGGGGAGTAAATCCACTGATGGATAGAGGAAGACAGGCAGACAGCAGGGTGGCAGGAAAGATATTGAGAGAGAAGAGTTGTTGATAGAAAAGACAGGTGCTAGACGGAGTAAGTGTAGTGTTTAACGCCCGTAGATATTTAAGGATCTGGTGAAGAACTAGATTCATTTTTGTCAAGAGGGAAAAACATACATTAATATTCAAAAAATCCAACACCCAAATGTAAACTAAACAAATCTTAGAAATCAAGCCAATCTTTACAATAGGAACAAAGGAACAGCACTTTAAGAGGAACTGAACCCTGAGGTTTTGGTTGTTGTGTTAACAAATGCCTTGATTATGGGTGGGGCTCCTGAAGCAGTTAAGACATGCCCAGTCTATACCATAAAATCTCTAAAGAACAATCTATGCTATGCTAACTACCCTCTCAGAACTCACTATTGGCTACCTCTATTAAAAAGTATCTCATTCCAACCCAGATTGCAGAGTCGACAGGTGCTAGTTATTATAGAAGGGGCGGGGCCAACAGTGGTGGTTTGTGATGTAAGAAGCAACCCAAACATCACTAACCACCATAAATTAGCCAATACCAAAACTCAATTGTAATAGTTGGGTTTTTAACATTACAGCAAATTAAAATACTTTGACTCTAATGTCAAGAGTTGTACAAGAATCAATCAACACTACTTCTTTCTCAAATACATTTGTTTTCACCACAAAAAAGTGGTTTCAAGGTTTGGTTTCTCTTTAAGGACAAGAGTCGAAGGGTCGAGCAGATGTGTTTTGAAAGTTTCTCCAAAACTTTCAAATGTCAAACAATCCATCTAGAAATCCACCTTCAGTACAAACTTGTGATTTGAAAACATCCAGCTCAGCCTCTGGGCAGAAAGACATTGAGGTGATTAACACCATGGGTTCACAGCAAGGTTTCCCACCAACAAAACATGATGGTAGAGACATGGGTCAGGGTTTGCTGAAATCTGACAGAATGCCAACTTGCAGGGAAATTCATAATTTATAGTCTCCTTAAATGCAAATAAATATTGATGCTTTTATTTGACTGTTTCTGTTTTTAATTACATAATAATTTACAATCATGAATAATCATGTTTAGTCCATTTTCCTGGTTGATCTTTTTGCTTGTTATGCATTCAGTAGATGCAGAGTGATCCTGACATCCACTCGGAGCAGATGGAGGGTATGTCCAAAGGTTTAATGCACCCTAAACGCTATAGGACATTACTGACGTGAGCGGCTTGATCCAAATGAGTCCCCCCGGGACCACAAAGTACCGCACCCCTAGAAGAACCCACAGCTCATTGAAAAGGGGTCAGAAGCGCTGCGCTCTGCTCCATTTAGCAGCTTGCTCATGATGGATGAATGAAGGGAAAGAGGGAGGGTAACCGAAGAAAAGTCGTGGCCCCTGCGAGCGTGGGGAACAGGGTGCCACCAGGGACCTTCTCTTCGAACCGTGAATGGTGGTAATGGCTGGTAATAGGAACCGGAACAGGTGGAGTCAAAGGTGATTGTACAGTTTGCGGTCGGCATCTCCCACTATGCATTTTGGTAGGAGTGAAATGATATGTCTTGTCAAGTCTAATGGGCTGTCATTCCAAATATTAAAACTACTTTCTTCATTATTAAAAATGCGAGAATGAAGAAATAAAGGTCTAACTAGAAAACACTTTTTAAATGGATAATAGAAAAGAAACATGTATTTTATGTATTTTTTAATAAAAAGCAGGACCACCAGAATTATATACATTATTGCTACAGTGATATACTGTACATCTCTTTAGCTTCATTCAGAGGGCCACAGTTGAAAAAGTTCTGTTTCCTCCCTCCCTTGTTATTCCACATTATTTAAAAAGTCAGCTCCAAACGGGCGAGTTGAATTTTCCGTGCTCGCTGACGTGAGCGAGAGGAAACTCTTCCTCCGAAGCAGTTCCATTTTTAGTAGTTATATTGCTTAGTATTGCCTTTGACTTGATCTGACATGTTTGTGACCCATTGTGATGCAGCAGTTGGACAAAACAAATGAATATCACCTTAAATTGACTATTCCTGTGGTTAGGAGAAGAAAGTGAAGTAGCAGCTCTGGTGAGTTATTCTGATTCTGAAAACAGCTGATACCTCCGCTGCTGCTGCTGCCGCGTACACACAATGAAACAGTGTTTGTCTGACTCACAATAACAATAGCCGCTTAGATATCCATGTGTTTTACTGTAATGTACAGTTTTTTGACTGAAAACAATAACAACAGTGTGTGGATAGCAAAAGAATATTGCTTTGATGATCAATGATCTCCCTCGCAAGAGCTACTCATGAAGTCAGCGACTACAGACATGCCTACTCATGAATATGCATAAGCAGGCCCCAAAACAGCCCATTTTTAGAACTGCTGAGAAAGTCACTTTTCAGAGGGCTAAAACTCTGGAAAACAAGCGATTTTGGGAAAATAATCCTCAAAACCCCAAAAACTATGTTGTTGGGGTTCTTAGAACAAATGAAGATGGGTGAAAAATAGCATTATACTGCACCTTTCAATGCTGCTTTTGTTGGGGTTTTATTGTTTTGCATATTGTATATTGTTGTATTATTATTATTGTATATTTTTATTTTTTGTAAACATTCTATTTATATTCGTGGTGTTTTTCTATTTGTATTTTTTTATACTATTCTTTTACTTCATTCATTCTTTAAGGGCTTAACAGGGTAACTTGAGAAAGTTTTTTTGTTATGTACGTTATGCACATAATGACAATTAAAAATCCTTTGATCCTTAAAATTGCACAGTAGTTCAGAATATATAATACTTTTTGGCTTCACATTCTCCATTGTGCGGTGGCAAACTGGTTTGCCATGAGAGGTTGATGGATAGGCTATAGGGAAACTTTCAAGCACCAAATTATTGGCATTGTATGGTGTGTCAGAAAGGTGTTGGCTGACAGTCATTTGAATACCCATCCTGGCCCGCAGAGGCAGTAGTTAGCACGATAAAATATTGGCAGGTATCTGGGACAGCAAGAGAAGTAAGATTTCAGCTCGTAGAATCTGTGCTGCTCAGTAAAGTTGCTAAACCTCCATAAAGTTGTTGACAGAGTAACACTTGATCACCCTGTAGCTGGCCACCTTTGATGAGAATGTCTAGTGTATATAAGACTGAAACACCCCCTGATTCAAAGGAACACTACTGATGATGCGTCCCAAATTTACAACCTTTCCATATCTGAGACACCGCTCCCACGCCACTCACAAATGGTAAACCTCATGTGACTACCATCTTTTGGCACAAAGGATGATTTACCATCACGTCCCGTGTTAGTGATTCTGATACAAACTGTGAAAATGAAAATGCATACGAAGAATAAGTTGCCTTAAGAGATTTTCAATTCAACTGGTGACCAAGTCAGAGTTTAAGACCAAAACAGCTTCATTTTCAGTTTGTTTAAGTTGGTAAAACGAATTCTGTTCAGGCCGAAAGTGGTCAGTGTTTGGGGCCGAGATCCAGATTTAGTTTAAAACCTACATCTATTTAGATTAACACCAGTATGCTATCAGTGATGAGTGAACCGACAAAAACAGTTTATTCAGGATATATATAAGCTAAAAAACCACTGTGATAGGGAACGAATGTATTTCAATGAGCCAGCTCACAAATCACCATTTATATCTAGTTTTCAACAAGAATTTTATTAGAAAAGTCATATTTAGCTTTGAATGTCCTCAACTGGTATTTCAAACTCTTTTTTCCAAACACCTCTAGAAAATGAATTGCCAAAAACGCTAAACGTCTAAATACATTTTAAATACGACATGTCCTCCTCCTACACAATTCTATAAAGCCTGGCTCTACATCAATCCAATATTCCCTAAAAGGTAATTTGATGTTATTTTTGTAACATTAGAGTATCAGATGAAATGGAAGCTATCTTAAAAACGAAGAACAATTTTAAGATGGGATTGGTAGATTGTTGAGCCACTGTTGGTTGGTAATGGTTAGACATGAGCTGAACCCTTAGCAGTGCTGGATATGTGACCGTTGGTAAGAGTTGTAACACTACTTTAAGGCTGAAAGAACAGGAAACTCACTGCTGAGTGGGTGTATGTCGTGTGTCGGTCTGTGAGAGGCAGTGTGGGAGGAGGCAGCTATGCTTGCTCCTAGGAGAGACTGGGAGGGCCAAGGGTTATTATTGACTGAATGAATTTTTAAAGAGTGCCCTCATCAGGGGGTGGGAAGGTCAGAGTGTTCCTGCGCATGACTGTGTGTGGAAATCCATGCACTATGTTTCAGCATCTTTCTTTCTCTCCATTGTATGACCGCAGACGGTCGGCAAACATCACCCGGAGCCCTGTGAGTGATTTAGAGCCCTTTATTCCTCCATATGAACTCCATAGATTCTGTGCCTTATTGATTGCCCTTTCACACCCTTTAACAATCAATGGTGGACCTGGTTTCAGCCTCTGGGAGGAAGGAGGAAGGGGAGCAGAAAGGGAACACAGTTAGTAAGGAAAGCTTCAAATGCAGGTTTTAGGTTTTAGTCCTAAAGGAGAACAAAATGGATTGAAAGGAGGCAGGTGAGGTAAAGAGGAGTTACTCCTCAGATGCTGGGGGGCAAAACCAGGTATCACTAGAGGTGAAAATAATGGATTACAAGTACTGTAATTAAGCTGCTTTTATGGGTACTTGTACTTTTTTCAGTATAATTCTAAATTAGTAATTTTACTTGTACTTAATGAGTAACTAAATCCTTGCTTTCTCCTGACCTGCCACTAGGAGGGAAATTCAAAAAAATGCCTTGATTATGGGCGGGGCTTCCGGCGCAGTTAAGACACTCCCAGTCTGTACTATAAAATCTCCAATAAACAATCTATGCTATCCTAACTAGCTACTCATTACTCAATATAACTCGCTATTCACTCTTCTCTCAATCCAACCTACTCACCACAAATTGTAGAGCCCACAGGTGCTAGTTTTTGTAAAAAGGGCGGGGCTAACAGTGCTTGTTTGTGAGGCAAGTCGGTCCCAACACGTCACACGATCTTGTTCTCAGTCAATAAAAAAAATCAATTTTAAAGGTAGGGTAGGTGATTTTCTCCAGATGCACTTTTTAAGTTTTTTGTTGAGGGGGGGGGGGGGTAAATGCGCAGCCGTCGAGGAAGCTACATTAAAAATTATGCTAGCTTTTGAAAATCACCTACCCTACCTTTAAATGCTGGGTTTCAACCCATAGAGGGCAGTCACTCTGACATTGTACAACTAAATATGCCAAATTGAAATACTTTGACTAAAATGTTGAGAGTTGTACCAGGATCAATCAACAGCACTACTTCATACCCAGATACATTTATATTCAGCCAAAAGAAAATTGTTTTGGGGTAGTTACTCTTTAACTCATTCAGTGCCATTGACGTAACATTACATCATTTAAAATCCAAACGCTCAGTGCCATTGACGTAATATCACGTCAAATACGTTTTTTCACAGAGATTACCAAAAGACACCCTGGCGGAGGTCCCTCATCAATATCTAAGCTGTAGTGTGATGTGACCAAATGTGCCCTGAAGGTGGCAGCAGCACACCTTTGGATGATAGATTAGCCACTGATGCTACCATTAGCTAAAGAGGAAGAAGCAGGGAAGAGGGAGATTATGGCACTACGGAGTGATATTGTGAAGTATCCAGCAGCTCACAGCACCACATACTAACACAGAACATGTGGACCTGAGGGGATTATTGATAATGTTGCGATTGTGAGATAAAATCATTATCTAATTGGGCCAAACGGTACCTTTTGACAAACCTTTTATTTCATGCAGATGTCTTTATGGAAAGTAAATTAAGTTCCAGGTGTGCAAGATTTGGTCTTTTCCTTTTTAAGTTTATACATGAGATGCTTACTGTATGCAAGGGAACAGTGGCAATATTTATAACCAAAGATAAACGTGGGGGGTTAAAGTAACTAGTATCTTTTACTCTGAGTAATATTTAATTGAGCGGCTTTTTACTTGTACTTAAGTATTTTATGTATGACTTACTTTTAGATGTACTTGAGTACAATTTCAATCAAGTAACAGTATTTCTACTTGAGTAGGATATATCAGTCCTATTTACACCTCTAAGCATCACTGCAGAAAGCACCTAAAGGCATGTATGTTTGGCAGTGGGGGGGGGATTGGTTAGTGTAGGATCAGTGTGTATGTTCACTTGCGTTGGAAGATAACAGACGATCGGAGGGAGGGAGGGAGGGAGGCGTTCAATCATTCTAATGAGCAAGTCAGAGAGAGAAAGAGGGAGGGAGGGGTGCTTTGGCATGGCCAGGCACACACACCCGGCTTCTTACAAGCATCAGTACACACAGTCTCCATCTCTTGCACACACACACACGCACACACGGACACGCGCATACTCCCAGGAGCACCCACACTCATTAGTGCCAGCCGGACCCGCTGTTGGATGGAGCTGAAACACCAGCTCCAGGCACCCCACCTCTCTCTCACTCGCTCCGTGTCTCTCAGTCTCTCCCAGGGTCTCTCGTCCCCTTACCGTCTCCCACAGTCTCCATGTTCTCCCCACTGCTGTCTGCACTCCTCTCAGCCTTCTCAGCCAATTTGGCTCTCTGTTGTGTTCCTTCTCTATTGTTTTTATTCCGGCGTCGCCCACAATTCCCTTCATGGTGCATCTGCTTTGACCATCCTTCCCTCTATTGTTCATTTTCTCTCCTTTTAATTTCAAACCCAGTCTTTAGTCAAATTATGGTTATTATTGCTAAGTGATTAATGAAACATTTCTGTTAATTGAGTAAATATTTCACCCCTTCTGAGATGTGACTCCTTTTTCCTGTTTTTCCATTTGATTCGTTTTACAACCCAACCCTGTGCTTGTCTCCTCTGCCATGGTAGAGCAGGGTGATTTGGAGGATTAGGCCTGTGGCAGAGTTGTTGCTGTGTCAGTCTTACACGCAGGGATCTCGACCAGAGCCAAATCCTGTCCTCCACGCCTGCCTGCCCGGCCAATGAATTAATGGCTTCTTCTGCTCGCTCTATCTTTCATCTTTTCATCCTTTTCTTTCTCCACGCCTGTCGTCTCCTCCTCATGGATGTACTTGTCTGACATACATCACCACAGAAGAAGACTGGACTTTTGGAGTCAGTTTCATCTCAAGGCCATCCTTTGATCTATCTTAGGCTCTTTAATCCAGTTGTTTATGACCTTTGTTCGTTAAACGCATGTTCAACCAAAACACGTGAAACCGTCTTGTTGCAACGTTGGATTTTTAAATCCAATATTAAAGAAACACCCAAAAAAATCCCTTGTTGGCTTGAAAATGTCACTCTTCCTCATAACCCAATCCTTCTTAAAATATCAGAGGGCAAATGCTCTTTTTTAATTGCTGCTCTCGGCAAGTATACAGTCAATCCTTTTGGATCATCCGTTTTGGTGCCTAAAGGAAGCTAAGAGAAGCATGTTAGCTTTACTTTAGTGAGATATCTCAACATGCAATAGGTTGAGAAATGGGAAAACATTATTTTCTGGCATGGATTTGGAGCTGGATTGGAAAACAATACAATTTGTTAATAAATAGCTATATTTTGCAAATTTTAGTCTGCTAAATTTCTAATTTTTTTGTTTAGTATAACAAAAAAATGTGGATTGAAAAAGATTAATAAATAATTTTTATGGTACTTGCAATTCTGAATTTGATGTATGTTGACATGTTGACTGCTGGCATTCGACTGTTCTCGCATGCATAATAAAATTAATGTACAAAAAATAATCAGGAAAACCTGAACCTTTCTATATATTATATGCATAATGTAGAAGAAGAGGTGGAACAATGCACGACCCAGCACAGTCACTAAGATCAAAGATGGCCATAATATAATAATTTATAAAATACAATGCACAGTTTCTTGGTTAAGAATTAAATCATTTATCAGGAACATTACTGGAACACAGTATCACCCTCTTAGTAAGGACAATAGTTAATTTCTTATGAATAATGGCTAAATGACATAGATGAAGATAAGTCCAATCATGTTTATATGTACTCTGCTTAGTCTTGATGTTGTTACATTGTCATTTTCTCTGTCTCTCTTTGCCTCCACGTTTCCAGCCCCTCAGGGTCGGGCCCCGGGGACGGGAGCAGGTTTCACTGAGAAGTTGTCTGAAGGAAACTGTGAGATTCAGAGAGACAGACAGTAAGTGATGCCACCAGAGGACAAATAAGGATAGAGTTTGTAGCTAAGTGCTGCATTGCTTGAATATAGTAAGGATGCAACCCGTGGGACAACACACACAATGTTAAGTTAACTTCAGCATTGAGAGCATAAGAGCTGAGCTACTATCAACACAGGTGCACAAAAAGTAATGCTTTGGATCCCTAAACACTGCAGTCCAAGCAGGGGTTTGCTAAATGCCATGGGGAATGTAATTCTGGCATTTACTCACACAGCAGGCAGCTGTGTTAGTTATACAGAAAGTGTCCATGGATCAGAGCAAGAGCAGCATCAAACAGTCATGAAAGATGATGTTGACTTAACTTTCACAACACACGTCAGTGGAAAAACACACACACACTAACACACACTAGGCTGGCATGAAGCATGAATACATTACTAAAAGAGGGACAAGGTGTACAGTTAGAGTAGCCAACGCCCTGAAATATTAATTAGTGACATCTATGTGAAAATGGATCTGTGACCTATTTTTTGGGTCCCGACCCAGATGTTGGGAACCTTTGTTGAAATATACAGTATAATAAAATTTTGTTGAAAATCTGCTGTTATCCCCTGCTCTGTGATCTATAGAGAAAGTACATGGACACACAATGCAGTGAGCCTAACAGTGAAAATCATACACATTTTCCAACCAAAGGTTTGTCTTTTCCCATTGAACTCAGATCCAGTGTCCATCGAGGTGTAGTTACTGTATCTTGTTGGGTCAATTTCTCATAGGAAAAACTGCCTCAATCAATGTGATAAGCCTGATTGTGCACTAGCACACTCGTGTGTAACTGCGTAATCGACTCATTGGTCACAGACCAGGAAGGACCTGTGAAATGTATTTGTCATTATTGTTAAAACACAGATTGATTTAATCTATTTGTGATTTCCACGGAAATATTGTAAAAGTTTGTCCTATTAGTTCAATAAAGGATGCGTACTTACTGTATGTATGTTCAAATATCAGAAGATTCTATACTTTAAAGTGGGGGGGAATATGATGGGTTTTTTTGAGGCACATAGTGCCATTCTATTGCATACTCAAATAACTATGCTACCCAAAATTGTTTGGAACATGCAGCAAATATCAAAAACAACTGTAGCAACACTGTTCATGACGCTTTGATTTTGCCTCTGTCTCTTTAAGAAACTCCTTGCCTGTCTGACACGTCCATGAACACTCCCCCTTCAGTACATCATCCCAACACGCATGAATGTTGTTTACTTCTGTTTTTCTGTTCACTGAAGGCATTTTTAAAAAGTAAAGGCAGGTAGCTAGTACAACGATTCGAGTAATTTTATATAGCGCTTTTTTGGACACTCAATGTCGCTTTACAGAATTAAGGGATTATTCTTTGACTCCACACTTAGTGGTGGTAAACTACTATTGTAGCCACAGCTGCCCTGGGGCAGACTCATGGAAGCAAGGCTGCCATAGTGCGCCATCGGCCTCTCCGACCACCACCAACACACTACATTCATACTAGGCAACGTGGGTGAAGTGTCTTGCCCAAGGACACAATGACAAATACCACTGAGGTGACTGCCACCCCACTGTGGCACCTGGAATTCTCAGTGGTCTCCCATCAGACCAACCAGGCCCAGAACTGCTTAGCTTTCGAGATCTAATGAGATTGGGCTAGACTGATCAACATGCAGTTCTCTCTCAGGTGTTTGCTAATTGCGACTGCAGCTGTTTTGATGGAGGTGCGTCCTGGAAGTGAGGGGAGGGGAGCGAGTTTTTTTGCTTACATAAATGAGTACAGACAACATAAGCCAAGGGTTTCTTACAAAAGTATTTTAAAAGCTAAATCTCCAGAGGCGGGTGCTGTGGGCTGAGCTGAGGAAGAGAACATAGGAGGGGCCTCGTCCCCAGGCAGAGCCTCGTCCCCATATTTTTAACGCTTACATTTGTAATTTTCTCTCTCTCAAGTACCCCCTGTAGTGCCATTGTGTACCCCCATTTCAGAAATACTGCTTTAAAGCTACTTCCGGCAGCTGAGCTGAGCACACAGTGGAAATAATTTACGAAACATTAACTTTTTCTTCTGAGAAAGGACACAATACTTCATTTCACAACAAACACTGTCATTTAACATCTGATTCTGGCTCTTAGGTAATCATCTACTCCTTTTTTCTTCGCTGGCTCAACTCGAAAGCTAAGTAGCCAGCTAACTAGCTACAAGTAGCAAGCTAAATAGCAGAAGAATGGCTCTTTCCACAACAGAATACAGCAACCTTCTCTAAAAGATTACAGAAATGGAGACTACAGTGCGAGGAATACAAGTAAACGTAGGGGTTAATGGACACTATGGATATGAGAATGAAACGATTGTGCTGTTGTTTCAAAACAGCAAACAGGATCGAGCTAACTCGCTACCAGCCGGCACAGGAAAAGCAATCAGAGCTAAGGAGGATCCTGTTCCCGTTGATAAGCCAACAGGTGCGAGTCCTCCCTGGAATACTCTCGGAGCTAAGCCTAAGAGAAAGTCATGTCCGCTTCAAAGGCTAACGGGTCAAGCAAAACAATAATGAGATGGACTGGCCTGCACTCCCTTCCCAGATCGCAGCCTCGACTTCAACTCCCTTGTCTACCCAGACGCAAAAGTGGACATCTGTTAAAGGCAGAAGTATCACCAAATCACAAACCTAGTTTCATGTAGAACTGGACAATCGATTTGCCCCACTGCTGAATGACCGAGGATCCTGCTCTAATGAGGGCAACACACAACCATCTGGAACTGTGAGGACTGAAAGCGATTCAGGAAAACAAAGACTTTACTGAAGACGCTGGTGGACTCCAAAAACTCCAACAGTGTCTCCAGTAAAGTCCTTAAAATTGTCTCTTCTTAACTTTTGATCCCTTGTTAACAAATCACTGTTAATTAATGATATTATTTGGACACATCACTTGGACTTTTTACTTCTTAATGAAACATGGTTAAATGATGGTAACAGTAATACTATTCTCAATAAAAGTGCATCACAAGACTTTATTTATTTCAATACTTGTCGTTCTTGCAGGAAAAGTGGTGGATTTGCTGCCATTTTTAAATCAATATTTCAGTGCAAAGAAATAACATTTGGTGATTTTTATCTCCTTTGAATATATGTCTTTCTAACTGAAGGGTGGTTCAAGAGTTCTGTCTTTAGTCGTTTATAGACCCCAAAAAGCTGGAGAATTCATGGATGAGTTTGCCGAACTGTTGTCGGTTGAGTACAACTTTTTCATAATAACAGGTGACTTAAATATTCATGGAGATAGATCAGATAGCCCCTGAATTACTGTCAGCTGGAAAATGCAATGAATTTGCTGTATATTTCAATGAAAAAACCCCAGAACAAACCAGCAAAACAACAAAAAGCTTGAACAGCTTCAACCACTGAGGGATGAGTCAACTACAATGTTAGTTTATTACAGTGAACCCAAAAACAATAGAGGAAACTGTTCAGCAGCTGAATCCATCAATGTGTTGCCTTGACACAATATCCTTTAACGTCTTTATAACTGTTGTAAAGTTAATTGTCACTGATTTGTGTCAGAAAACGAACTGCTCATTCCAGTCAGGCACAGTACCTAAATCCCTGAAAGTCAGCAACCATCCATTCATGGCCAAGATCATTGAGAAGGTGGTCTTCAATCAACTGAGTCAATTCTTAACATTCAACAAAGTATTTGGTACATTTCAGTCAGGCTTTTGTTCTCATCACAGCACAGACACAGCTCTGATCAAAGTGATCAATGATAAAGAGTTAAACACTGATTCAGGAAAAGTAAGTGTAAGGTTGATTATCAGAGCTATGCAGAAGACACACAACTACTGTACATCTATCACTGAACCCAGATGACTATGGTCCCATTGAGGTGTTGTGTGACTGCTTAGAAAAAATAAACTGCTGGATGAGTAAAAACTTCCTTCAACTAAATCATGACAAGATGGAGGTGATTGTCTTTGGTAACAAGGAAAAGAGGACTGCTGTCAGCAATTATCTTGAGTCTTAGGGTGAGGGTTAGGGTCTTTAGCTTTTAAAAGCTAAAGACCAAGTCAAAAACCTTGGTGTTCTGATTGACTCAGATCTTACATTCAGCAGTCAGATCAAATCTATCACAAAAACATCTTCTACCACCTAAAGAACATCTCCAGAGTGAAAGGTTTAATGACTCACAAAGATCAGGAGAAACTGGTCCATGCTTTTATCTCCAGCAGACTGGACTATTGTAATGGTCTTCTGACAGGAATCCTCCATAAAAGCATCAAACAGCTACAGCTGGTTCAGAACGCTGCAGCTCAGGTCTTAACCAGAAAAAAGAGGTCAGAACACATTACTCCAGTTTTAAAGTCTTTACACTGGCCCCCAGTCAGCCTCAGAATAGACTTTAAAGTTCTGCTGCAGGTGTATAAATCTGTGAATGGGTTTGGTCCAGAATACATCAGTGAGATGTTAGTCAGGTATGAACCCAGCAGGTCTCTCAGATCTATGGACACAGGTCAGATAGTGGAGCCCAGAGTTCACAGTAAACATGGTGGTGCTGTGTTTAGTTGTTATGCTGCAAAGATGTGGAACAAATTGCCAGCAGAGCTGAAGTCAGCATCCAATGTGAACATTTTTAAATCAAAGATAGGCACTTTTCTCTACTGCGTATGATTGAGAGGGAGATTTTTGGTCATGTTGTTGTTGAAGTAATGTGTTTTTTTTATGATTTTAAATCATTTTAAATGTTTTTGCTGCTGATTTTAATGTTCTTAATAGTTTTTGAGCTGTTGAATGTTTTCTGTTGCACTTTCTGATCATGCAAAGCACATTGAGTTGCCTTGTGTATGAAAGACGCTATACAAATAAATTTGCCTTGCCTTGCCTAAAGGACAGTTGGTTATGTACAGTGTATGCACATGTGCACACACACACACACTCAGTCACACATTTAGTCCTCTCACTCTGTTTCAACACAGCTTTTTCTATGAACAGATTCCACCACCACTCCACAGAATTTTTAGTTTGCGACTCATGGGTGTAATGAAAGAGAGTGCTGACTGAGATGAAGTTTTTCTCTTCATCCCCTCCGTCATGGGATCCTATTAAATGAACTAGGCCCTGAAGTTGCTGCAGGACTTTAGTAATGATGTCATAGGTGTGTGATCCTATCACAGACAACCTAACACATGCTTAGGAGGGTTGTGTTCAAAATTGCATACAAACGTACTATACACTACACACTGAGTATGAGTTTATACTGTCTACTAAATACTATGTATGGTTACTACTAATTAATGCTAAGTATGGTTAGTTCGGTTAGTATGCTGACCGTTTCCACTGAAGTATACTTCCAAGTTTCCCAAGATGCATTCAGAACATAAAACGACAAAAAGCAGAAGGGCACTTAGGCTAAATATCTACCTTTGAAAGTTTCGAAAATATTTTAAGCGAGAAAGTGAAATAGAATATCAACATGTGGTCGTTTGATCCATAAAACTTGCAGAAACACATTTCATGTTGACATTTCAGAGATTTTTGGAAACCCGCTATTGTGCTACTGACTAAACTTCCGGTTAACTTCAAAACAAGAGCACAATTTACAAAAGCGTTAAAAAGTAATGGAAGACAAGAAGAGATGCTTTTGTTTTAAAAATGGGATGTTTGATTTTTAGCTTGAAGCTGGTCCCAGTACGATTTTACCTTCTGCTCGTAATGCGTCATGGGGCGGTTGAGTATGACTAGTGTTCCCATGGTGCATACTTATAAAATGTTCCAATACAGTATACATCCAGGAATTTCTCGCATAATCAATCTTTCCATACCATCTAAATGGAACTCATTGTGACATCAGATTTAGTATGAGTAGTATGCAAATAGTATTTCGAACACAGCTTAAGTCTTGAAGTGCAAACAGATGATTTATAACCCTTTATTGTGCAAGTGACTGTTTTTGGTCATTTCTGCACACATTACATTTGGCACCAGTCCTGTGTCTAGGTGAGCTCAAGAACCATGTGGTATTCACCCAGCCAATCAAGAGAGATTACACAGATCACATGACTGAGACTTTTGACCAATCAGCAGAGACGTGGGAGGCCTCCGACTTCCGGTTTTATCTGACGTCAGAAAAAGGTGGTCATGTGGCTCAATTTACTTTGCATTTATGATTGAAACATCTGAGCTAACCATGGTAAGTTGATTAAACTCACACTTTTTTTAGTTGACTAGTTGTACTAAGTGAGGAAATATGTTTTGTTGCTTGACAACTTAGTGAAATGAGTGAAAAATGTAGGTGCCATATTTGATCTTAAGTCTGGTTCACCATAAAATGAGTTTATTTGGTGTGACTACTTTTGGACATATGCCTGAAGTTGAGTACAACAAAAAAGTGGCTGTTGAAACCACAAATTACGTAAAGAGATCATTGGGTCTTTGAAATCTGCGGACAATTGTTCAACTACTTAATCTGGTAGTAGTTGACTATGCTAGCCCTGCCTCGTCAGTTGTACAAATGAGACTAAAGTCCTACATTACAGACAGGATAAAACACTTTTCAACGGTGTTGGCATTACATCTGTGTCGATCGTCATCTTAGAGCTAATGCTATCATAACACGTCTCTTCCATCATCACATCACTGACACCATGACATGGATGATAGTCACACACGCACTCGCATGCAATCAGATCGTAAACACATGTAAGCAGATAGGATGATCAGTGTACAGGAAGTGTGGGCCTGAGCAGGGACAGATGTTGCAGGCATGTTCCAGGCATGCTCAGAGCAGATGTGCGAGCTGCTCGGTTGCTTCTTTAAAAACACATCTTTGCGACAATATTTTATTCATACACAATGCAAATTATATCTCCCCACCCACCCACACGCACACACACATACACACAAACACACAGGGACAAACGCATGCATGGATGGTTGGAAATTTGTTTCTGGATGGATGAACATCAAGCAACGCACTAATACAACACAAATGGCGTGTTTACATGGGGTACATACAGATGCGGCAGAGCTTCATTATACAGGAGGCTTTGGGTGACAACAGAGCTACGGTTCCTGTCCATTGATCTTTAAAGGGCCCGTGCGCGCAGCATGCAAATCCTGTGGTACTGATGGTAAAGGTTGTTAAAGGACAACACTTTCACGTTGACATGTTGACTGTAATTGCTTGTTTTTTTTTCCCTCCCAGAAAAAAATAAAATCTCTAAAACAACATATGCATTGAAAAAAAAAGGCTTTTATCTTCCTTGTGTATTAACGTCTTCTGCCTGGGGTGCAACCTTTCTATCAGCCTGAGTCAACAGGCGTAAGCTCCTATTCTGTGATTCGTTGATAAACGGTTAAATATCTATGTATATAAAGAAGTAAAGGCATCAATTTTTATGAAATGATTCAACATCATCACACACAATACAAAGAAAAAGAACACCATCAAAATTGTTTTGTTCTTACAAATTCCTTCACCCAGAAAAAAACAAAAAAACAAAACAAAAATAAATAAATAAATAAAATAAACCCTACAAAAAAAATCCAGTTTTATTTTTGCATCACACAGAAAGTGTAAGCAGCAGAAGCAGCCTGTCCATTTCGAGCAGCATGCTGGATCTTTGTAGAAGAGCTGTGACCATCTGTAGCATTCTGTTTGATGCTCCACCCCTAAACTCCTGCAGCCTGCATGCATGATCAAAGACTGCACAACACACAAAAGGTTGGCATGCATTTCTCCCTCACTCTGCATCAGCGAGGCTTCTTTTCTCACACAACAGAGACGAATGTGGGGTGTCGATTGTAAAGTTGCACACGCTAAAATACACAGCCACTTTTCGCAACATTTAGCAAACATTTAACAAACCAGGAGTTTTTCAACATTACTTTTGACCAGATTTACAGCAATATTTGTGAAATTTGTGTACATTAAATGATCTTTTATTTTGGTACTTTCTGTTAATTTGCTTATTAGCTAAATATTCAATTTCACCTGTGACATTTAGATTTCCCATTTAGCATTCATATTTAACAATTAGCATTTAGATTTTGATTTACATATAACATTTTGATTTAAATGTAACATTTAGATATAACATTTAGATTTAACATTTAGCATTTAGATTTTGATTTACATATAACATTTAGATTTAAATGTAACATTTAGATTTATATTTAACATGTAGATTTATATTTAACATTTAGATTTATATTTAACATTTACATTTGACATTTAGATTAAGATTTAATATTTAATGTTTACATTTAGATTTAATATTTAGATTTAACATTAACATTGACATTATATTTTTACGAGAAAAGTAAATATCACCGATATTGCTGTGAATCTGGTCACATACATTTTTCAGACGTGGTTTGTTGATAAATGTTGTGAAAGTTGCTGTTTATTTTAGCATGAGCAACTTTACAATCGACATTCCATTTAGACAAATGGTTGCGCATTTGTACGCAACAACATGAGAGAAAATATACACTGATATTTATTTTAAAGGTGAACATTTTTTCTGATGTTTAGTTACAGTGATATTTTTTTGTGAAAAATATATTTTCAATTCAAATACATGTGATTTAACCAATTGTTATATTTTATTTTTGAAAAAAAAATGTCTCAAAAGATTTCCACAAAATCCAAAAATCTCTTTTCTTTTCCACAGAAACCCACAGATTGTCTGCATGTTCAGGCACAGAGGCACACACACACACACACACACACACACACACACACACACACACACACACACACACACACACACACACACACACACACACACACACACACACACACACACACACACACACACACACACACACAGAGCCTCACATAAAGTCTACAGCACTCGGCCAAATGATGGGGTCCTCGGAGGCATTGGCTATGACCTTGGCTGCCCTTGTGTGTGCTTGACTCCAGCTGGGCGTCCATTAGAGGGCTCCACAACAGACGCTGTCATCTGCCGAGAGCCAGGGGTCAGGCGTTGTTGACACGCACGCACACACACAAACACACCAAACACACTCATTCACGCACCATAAAGTGCAGTGGCACATGCTCGTATGAAATAGCATGTTTGAATTGCTGTATGTGACGGACTTTCACAAACGTGAGCTCATGCGGTGTTTCTATTGTTGGTAAATACATAAATCATTGTGGATGTTTGTGTGTTTAACAGTGTGTGTATGATGGAGAGTGACAGCACACAGAAAATGGAGGGAAGCGATGTTTAGCCAATGATTTGGAACTGGAGGTTTAACGCTAAAAAGGTATATATATCATTTGTTTCAAATAGCTTTCTGTCATCATTGATTGGTTCTCAATTCAGTCACAAATACTATCTATTTTGCTGCTTTTAAAATCATAAGTCGCTACGGAGTGTGCCCACAATTTATAGCTAAATAATAATATTCAAACCGTTTTTCTGCATCTGTGCAGCCAATCAGGCTGTACCAATATACAGTACTGAAGCAATGAAAGGACACAAACATGCATAATTTCACCCTTTATATCTACATTTGCTTAAAAATAAAATGCCTTTGTGTAATATTTCTATATTTTGTTGTTTGCAAGAACAACATGGTTGAACAATGATTTTCTTTTTTTTTTTTGTCAAGTTAATAAACTTGAATGCCTGCTAATGACAATACACAATAGAATATAATATCCAATGGTTAAATTAGGGGAAATACATTTTAAAAAATTGCAATTTAAACACAAATACATAAAGGTTATCTTCTGGAAGCACAAGTGTTAAATGGAAAAAAATATAAAAAGGTGTGTATATATTTATACTATGTATGTGGATGTTTGGACAGATGAATAGTGGATTACATTAAATGTATAATCGATATGTATCAATGAATTGTGTGTGTATATATAGGTATATTTATAGTGTAAATAGCTGTATATTATAAGAAGTGTATATGTATAGTACTAGATATTACAAAGGGTAGGATCATATAAGTTTATACTTAAATTATAATAATTACTATTAGGTTTATACTTCCTCCTACTCCTGTTCGAACATGTACAGGCTTCACGTGCAGGATTTTGCAACCATTTGTTCGCTCTTTGCTTTGTTTGATTTATTATTTTTGAAATTAATATTATTAATATTGTCTCTTTGTGGTAGATACACTGCTGTTGTGTGAAATACAATTAAATCAGTCAAGTTACTGAAATATATTTTTCGCAAAACTGCTTTTGGTTTTAATTAAGTACAATTTAAGCAAGGTAACAGTACTGACTAAGTGTAGATATATTTTATAGTTTCCACTCCTAAAAACCTGATATAATATATGATTTTAATTGGTGTTCAATACATGTATCCATTGAAATTGCAAGGTGGGATTATTCGGTGGGTACAATCCTTGTGATGCGGATCCTACAGCTGGCTGATCTTTTCCCTTCCTTAAAATGAAACAAGAAGAAGGGTAATTTTATCCTGTCTACCGCCTGCAATGGAAGCTGCTGAACCACAACACTGGCACGCTGCAGACACCACCTCACAGCACGCCAATGCTCTCTGTTCCTCTCTCTCTGTGTAAGCCGGATAACTCCGGCACCACCACCATCATTAAAGCGTTCTGGCTGATCACACGCTTTAATTGGACCGTACCAGCAGCCTTTTGCAAAATGGCGCCTTGTTAGCTCAGCTGTAGCACACGGCAGACACGCACACAAACAAGCAAACAAAGGAAGATGTAAGTATAGATATATGTAAGTAGATACAGGTTTTCTTGCAACACAAGGCAGCTGAAGGATGCAGTAGTTTATTTTTAATCTATTTCAACTTTCTCTTTTTTCTTATAATCTGCTTTATATCTGCCAAATCAAAATGATTTCTATTTTACATATTATATGTAATGTTTTCCTTTAGGCCCAGGTTTAAAGCAGGGGTTCTCAACCTTGGGGTCAGGCCCTCATTTGGGGTTGCAAGACACTGGGAGGGGGTCGCCAGATGCCTTCAAAAAACTAAGAATATTTTTTGAACAATTTCAGCCTATTTTTGCTTATTTTTACCCTTTTTCTGCAAATACACCACACTTTCCATATTTTAACCTATTTTCATCACCTTTTTTGCCATATTTTTGCTCCTTTTAATGCATTTTTGCAACATTACTGCCACTTTTTCATCAAATTTCAAAGCCTTTTCTGCACATTTTGCCACCTATAAACTTTCCACCCCTTTTCCTACCTAATGTCATATTTGTTGACCCATTACTGTCACTTTTAACCTCTCTTCACCATATTTCCTGCTTTCTTTTGTCAATTTAACCACATTCACAATTTGTCATGCCTATTATTTGCCAATTTAAATGAATTGTTCTTACTTATTAAATCACATTATCCCAACCCCCAGTTCTGCCACTTTCAAGCCAATATTGACACTTCAAACCCTTTTGGCCAGTCTAATTTGCAACTTTTACCAATTTCTGTGGTTTTTAAAATCCCATTTCACCACTTCTTCTACCATTTGTGTTAATTTTTAACCAATTTTATTTCTGATTGAAACAAGGATTTACATATTTAAGTTGACTATATACTATTGAACAAATAATAAACTGTGTGAATAACAGTGGATACTATTTAGATTCATAAATGAAAGTGGTAATCACAGATTCATAGAACAATGTGAACATCATTTTGCTGACTTTATGGATGGGCCCCAAATAGCTCTTCCCTTTATCCCCCCTTATCAATGGCCCTGTCTACACATGACTGTTCTCTAATATTTATGTCTGTGTTCAACCACCTTCAGGTACAGTGGGGGTCCCTGGTCTTTGGCACCTTTATTTTGGGGGTCGTGTGCTGAAAAGGTTGAGAATCAGAATCAGAATTCCTGTATTAATCCCAGGGGGAAATTGTTTTTGTTACAGCCACAGAAAAAAATCTCAAATAAAAGAATAAAATGTTAAACAAAAACGAGAGAAAGAATAAATGTTAAATAAGTGTATAATAGAGTAAAAGACTGTTAAAAATAGGGATCAGATACACACACATTAAGAAAATAAAGTAGGATAGATAATAATAATAATAATAATAATATACAAATATGATACAGATATTTATAAAAATAATACAAATATATATACACTGGTTTAAAGGACGCATGGCACCAGTTTTAACACCATTTTATTCTAAGAATAAGTTGAATTAGTGCCATTTAGTGCCAAATGATGACGCTTGGTTTGTCCGTAATCATATTTTACACTTCTGCACGAAAGTTTGACTTTTGGAGAAGTTCACATCAAAAATTGTTCTCCTTCATGCTCAGATTAATCTAAGCATGAGTTGCAGAAAGACGTTCAATTTGGAAGATTCATCAGCCTTGATCGATGAAGGATACCGACCCCCGTCTCCTCTGTAATAAGGCAAAGTGCTCCATGGTTACTTATTTCCCTCAAACCTGGCAACACACACACACACACACACACACACACACACACACACACACACACACACACACACACACACTACAGCCAGTGCTCAACAACGTATACTGCATGTATATTAAGACGGATACATATTACAGACAGAGCGGAGCGTGTGCATGGCTCAAATGTAAATGTGTCATTAGTGTGAGGGAAAAAATGACATTTTAACTGTGTCGGATTCAGGCCAAAGCAGCACTTTAATATGAACCCAATATGATGAGGAAGCAGCCCTGCTCAGGTGTTACTCATCTCCTGATTACCTTGGTGGTTGAAACTGAGTGAGTGCTGCTCCGCCGCTGCATGTTCCCACCTGCGTTCCATCATTTCATTTGAGTTGTGCTTTTGTCAGTAAGTGTTTTTGTTTGTTGGACTTTTTGGATTTTTGTTTTGGTAACTCTTCCTGACTCTACCTCACCCCTCTGCACCAGAGTCCAACGTATCCCACTTCCTGTCTCTCTGACCTTCTCAAAAGGGAAGTCTGAAACATGGCAGACAAAGGTGTGGAGTCTACAGAGGGAGTAACCATTTATCTTCTCCAGCCCTGCCTTTTCTTCTCCATGCATCGGACACTCCAGCTGAAGGTGAGCTGCCTGTAGCCATCAAAATATCACGCCAACAATATCAGTCACACGTGTGTACACAGGCTTTCTCACATGTATGTAACATCACCAAAAAAAATCAATGCTGGTTTCCAGTGAATAGTGTGTGCGTGTGCCAGAATGAATGGTCGTCCATCATAGCCACACCAGGCTTTGCTGGTCCTACCATAGCAGTGTGTGTCTGTGTGGAGCAGACACGCCTGGATGGTCACACTACGCTGGGGCCTCCCAGCTGAGCTGTCATCATCAATTAGATTAAATACTAACAACTGGCATCCCATAATGTAGATGCAGCACTACAGGAGAGGAAACTCATTTCTATTATTAAAGAAGATTCCCAAGCATTGATAAAGAAAGCAGGTTAAAAGACCTTCATGTGTTTTTATTTTAATGCTGTCAAACTACAAAAGATTTTCAATTGCGATGAATCACTTGAATTTACTGAGTTAAGCACAATTAATCACTGTTAAAAGTGTGTTTTTTTTTTTTGCTGAAACTTAGTGTATTGTGTGGTGGTGATATAAAATATTAATTGCATTTAAACCAACAAACTCAACTAGACCAAGAAGTCATGATGATGGGAGAAATAAAAATGTGAACAGTTGGGTTTTTATTTTATTTTTCTAAGTCCTGTTTAGTAGTGTTGTAGTCGTCGAGACAGGTCTTGGTCTCGAGACCAAATTTTAAAGGTCTCGGACTCAGAAGCATTTTGACTGACTTGTTTCAGACTCGGGCTGCCCGGACTTGGGATTTTCTGTCAAGACCGTTCGAGACCAGCACTAATTCCTGCTATTTTTAAACTTTTTTATAATGTGATAATAACAAGGAGAAGAACGGGATAAAACAATCCATTATTCATTCTTTAATCGTATAATGACCGTAACCTTCCTTAATGTGACTGAGTGACGCGTGTGACACTCACACACACACACAAGCAGGCGAGAGAGGTGGGAGCTAAACATGTCCGTTAACTTGTGAAATTTGGTTTCACGAACCACAAAACATTTGTAAAAGCACAGCAAAGATAAAACACTCTGCGGTGTGTAGGCGACCAGCCATGTTATTTCTTGGCATAAATACTTTTAAACACTTGCCGTACATTCAGCTGACAAAAAAATCTTGTTTTTAAATATGTAGAATATATGTGAATTTAGCAGTAGTAGTTTTAATATTTTACTACATTTTTTGCATGTAGGGATGTAAAGGTTCACTCAACTCTCGATTCGGTTCACAATACGATTCTCTCACGATTTATTCTACAAAATGGGACTGTAGTCAAATGATGACTGAAAAATATTCCTTTATTTTTATTTGGGAAAAAAAATAGAAAATACTGTATTATTTTTCCTTTTATTTTTCATTGTCAAAAGAATCCCTTGATAGACTATTCAAAACAATGCAATTTAACTAAAAATAAATCTTGAATGAAATAAATAAAGGAATAATACAAATGAAGAAGAAACCTGTTAATTTAAATTCTGGTTCTATAGTAAAAATTGCAACTGAAAATGTATTTTGTGCCTTAACAATTGGACTTAAAGGGGACATATCATGGTTTTAAATCCTTCCTTTTTAGATGTAAATCATACAGTTGCGGTCTATATAAAGCGGAACTGCACTGCTTGGGTCTGAATTCCTCATTAATATAGCCCCACAGACCCCTTTTCTACCCCTTTTCTGATGTGCTTCTAAGAGCAACTCGTTTTGGTGCGGTCTCTTTAAATGCAAATGAGACACTTCATACCCCGCCCACTCTCGGTTCAACTCCACCCTGCTCGGCCATTTTTGTAGTTTGATAGAAGAGATACGGCTATGTAGCGGCGCAGAAACTTTTTATTCAGAGGTTATTTACAAAATGTCAACAACAGAAGACTTGTCCATCCAGCCTTACATGTTACAGCCAGAGTCGGACCCGGCGGAGCGAGATGAAAATGAAGATGATGAACCTGCAGAACCCTAACAAGTGAGCTAACACAAGCACCGAGCTAACGCTAGCGCCAAGCTAACGTCACGAAATGCATTTTAATACAGTCTTTTCGGAGACAAAAATGGCAAAATGAAATGACTCATGAAAACTTTAGACTTAAATTAAATCACGTAGGCCATATCATCAAGGATCTAAAACGAGCACACAGCGCTAACGTATGAAGACGGTGCAACTGCTAATGCTAACAAAACAATGACAGGGACGTCTTATCATCACACTTTTTAGCGTTATTTACAGCTTACCGAAGTGCTCTGTTCGTCGTCTCCAAAGACAGAAGGAATTGAACCCTCAATCAGACAAAGTCTTTCGGCAAATCCATCTTTATACTGGCGGAGGTTGCAGAAGCAGTCATCCTTGAAGTGCTTCGCACACACAAAAATGAACTTACCCACAGATGTGGGTACATTTCCGTGAAAAATAAAACTCAACCAGGCACTTCGAAAAGGTTCTGATGCTGGGAGACGTTGTAATGAAGTGTGTGGGTTACTACATCCAACAAACGAACATTTTGACTTATCCTCTCGTAACTTCGGCATCCTTGAGCGTGGACTACAAAATCACAGCGAGAAATAAAAATGGCGGATTGCTCGAAGTGTTGGACCTGGAGTCGATGTCTTAATTTGGCAGTTCCGCTGCAAATACTGTGAAGTAATAGTTCAAAAAACGTAATAGAGAATAGAAAAATCTAAACAGAATATAAAGATATTTACGGAGCACCTGAAGAGACTAATTAGATTTTTTCTGCACTTCTAAACACTCTAAATATACAACAATGCATTTAAGGGCTAAAAAAGTGGATTTAGCCTATGTCCCCTTTAAAAAAAAAAAAAAAAAAAAGTCATTGCGCTGATTTACGTCAGATATTTGTTTGGACCAGCAGAGTTATAGTGGTCGGTTGGCATGCAGAAATTCTTGCAGTGAAGAAGAGATGCTATGCTAGCAGACAGAGCTAATAGAAAAATGTGACTTTTACAGATATTCACGTAATATTACAGATATTCTTCAGTGCTAAAGGGGTAAGGAATCATTTATGAACATGTTTAAGAGTAGATGGCGGCCAGAAACAAAGTAGTAGCAGATTCCGCCCGCTGTGTACACTGCTGGACAGAGTGCTGCTGTTTAAAAAAAAAAGTACTGCGATTCAATTTTCAAAGTATTGATGTCAATCGTGATACCTATGAATCGATTTTTAACTGCCTTACAATTAATCGTTACATCCCTATTTGCAGGTATTAAAAAGAAACAAAAACTAAAGAGAGAATGTAATATAACTGTCGAACCTTATAATTTTATTTATTTATATATTTTTTTTAAATAAAAAAAAAAATGTTTATGGTCTTGGTCTTGACTCGGTCTCGGTTCCCGAAAGTCTTGGTCTTGTCTTGGTCTCGGTATATTCTGGTCTAGGGCAAGTCTTGGTCTTGGATGGTGTGGTCTTGAACACAACTCTACAGCTTAGTATTTAGTTGGTCCTTTGTTTTTGTTTTTTTTGGTTCTTTTCAGTTCGATCTTTGCTTCTAATGATTTTCTGTTTGTTCCATTTTGGCCTTGTCAGTGATTGAGTTGTCCCTCTCTTACCTCATGTTTCCACCCAGGTGCTCCTTGTTACCTACTTACATTCCCAACTACATAGAAGTGGCTAAACACTCAGTGAGCACTAGTACCACATTGTCTTCGATTTTGGTTGGTTTTGATTTCTAATTTTCAGTCTCAATTATTCCTTTTTTTGAGTTTCGCTTTAACCTTTGTGATTTTTTTTTTTTTTTTTCTTTCCACTTTTTTTGTTAAGTTGTTTTAAAATGGATGCATTTTTGGCTCCCACTCTGCATCTGGGTCAACCACACTCTTCAGCCTTCCTGAACTCTGACACATTGTGATATTATATTTCTGAAGGATGGTGTAATGTTGCAAATGCAGTGCTTTTTAATGACGGATGACCCGTTTCTTGTGAGTGGAATTTTACAGTATAATCTGTTGATTTGACATAATGTGGGGATGCACATGTGGATTTCACTCAGTATCATATTGCAAAAAATTGGCAGACATATTTACAAACAAAATTAGCATAATTTTGCCTCATATGTCTATATTTTTCAATGTGAATGTCAAATATTGACTTGGCACTGTTCCCTATCATACTACATTTTCACACACAGTTGTGTTCTGAAGTGTTTTGTTTCCTCCATTTATATCCACCTCCAAACGCATATAGACATTTAAATGCATCAGCTACCATTAATGTTACTTTGACATCGAGATGCGCGATAAAACGAAGGGAAAGTCAAGCAAATAATCAGCCCAACACATCCGCCTCGGCTCGCTCTGCACCATTGCTATCAAACTGTGTTGCTCGCTTAATTAGCGAACAGTTAACTGTTTCAATCCGCCTTGAGTGTCCATCACCAGAAGCTCACGTCTTCCCCATTTCAAATGTTTTGGATTCAGCCCAAAGCTGCTGACGCGGAAAATAATAACTGTAATGTGCTCTGGATGTGAAACTCTCACGTGTGTGTGTGTGTGTGTGTGTGTGTGTGTGTGTGTGTGTGTGTGTGTGTGTGTGTGTGTGTGTGTGTGTGTGTGTGTGTGTGTGTGTGTGTGTGTGTGTGTGTGTGTGTGTGTGTGTGTGTGTGTGTGTGTGTGTGTGTGTGTGTGTGTGTGTGTGTGTGTGTGTGTGTGTGTGTGTGTGTGTGTTTTAGTGAGTGCCAAAAACTGAACCAGGGCAAAGCTATTTATACAAGGCTGATGCTGGTGCAGTCAGATTTGCCACCAGTGGCCTTAAGTCCCCCCTCCACACACACACACTGTAACTCCATCTAGTTGCCACTGTGCAGCCTCGTTGTGTGGTTTGGCTGTCCTTCAAGAAGTGTGTGTTTGCCGAGCTGTCTGCCTGCCCTTTAGTGTGTGTGTGTGTGTGTGCGCGCGCAAACGGATAAAAGAAATGCTAACACAAAGTAATTGCACAGTATGCATGTTTGTATTGTTCTTCACCAGGATAACAAAAGACACATGTGCCAATACTGTTTTTGCAAAATCGCAAGCCCATGCACATATGCTACAATCAAAATACATAACTGTTTGTGGATATAATACGCTTTCTGTTCAGCATTCTTCACCAACAAAAACTTTTCCAACCGAGAGGAATAAGATGACTTCATCAAAATCTCTTCTTTTTCCTCTCCACAGTTTGTCTGTTTTTGCCTGAATCAGAGTCATTTTTTTTAAAACTTATCCTAAAGCTTCTAAACGAACCGCTGGAGTCTGGGTTTGACTCGCTGAAGGTTCAGTAAACCACTGAGTGCTTGATGGGATGCTGTTTGGAAGAGTCTGGGAGGAATTAAAATGTTATTGCATTGAGTGTTTTAAAAAGAGAGAGATTTCAGAAGCGGCCGCAAATGCTGTGATCAGTGCTGCTACTGTACATAGGCTGAAAATACAGGTTTTAGCAGAACAACTAAAATACAGTGATGAAGACTAACTTGGAGAAAGCGTCAATCTGACAATATAATGAAGTAAATTTAAGGCGATCTGGGATCACAGACAGAAGGAGCGACAGGCCAACTGGGAACCACCCACAGAACGCTCCCACCTGAATAGCAGAAGTTAATGGGTTAAAGGACACACCTGTGCAGGAACAAAAGGAGGAGGAACCAACAGGCAGACAAAGAAAATTAACTGACAACAAAGGAAACTACCAAACCAAAGAGCATGCCAGGGGTTATCAATCAGTTATCATGAAAATATTTCATTAACCTTCTCATAATCCTCATGTCAATTAAACACAATGTACTGCCATTTGTACCATAGGAATACAGACAAACAAAAAGTGCTCTGTCCTGAGTTGTTTAACATATCAATATGTAAATACCATTAAATAAAAGCTGGAATTCTAATCTTTTGTCTCATTCATGTTTTGATCTGAAACCCAAATGTCTTCAGTATACAACAAAAACAAAGGATTAGACCTTCCAATACTTTTGGAGGGGACTGTATATAAGTAGTATAAATGAACTTAAAGAGCAGCTGTACTAGTCTTATATATAAAACATAAAATGTATTTAATGTTTTACCAAATTGAGCATAGCGTTTGTTCAGGCAGGCCACGGACGTCAAGAAAAAAAATGAAATCCAGCCATTTCCATCTTGTCTTCGGCAGCTGGAGTTCAAAGCAATTCTTGATTCAACTTGTGACATCACAAACTGAGAACATTTGAAACGGAGCACTTTTCTCTGTGTTGTAAAACTTACACAGACCACAAACAAAGGACTGGATGGATTTATTTCACATTTTGTGTGCCGGTGGACACTCAAGTTACCTCATGTGTTCAAAAACACTGCAAAAGGGGATTTTTCATAATATGTCCCCTTTAATGATTTTAAGTATTTAAGGACATTCAGACATGAACTGAAACATTATTCAAAAGATGCAACACACAGAAACAGCAAGCTCTATAAAATGAAATGACATCATTCATCAATGTTGAAAAAGCAGTTATACACCGAATTCATTAATGTTTTACCAGTAAACAAAATATGTGCACATATATTTTTTTAAAGTACGTTTTTGCGCAATTTTTGCCCATTTAGACAGACACCACACTTCACTCGTCCATGTATTCATATAATGTAGATATGTTTGTTTTATTGGTGCATTGGTCAAATATGTAGTTTGGGATCCTTGGACCGCAGTTTGAGAACCTCTGCTTTATGTGAATAATACGTTTTTTATTGAATAAAATTCAGCCCACGGAACAAATCATTTGGTCTTTTATTTAATATGACTGATTTGATAGATATGAAGCAGTATTATTGTTTGGCTCACCCAGTTGGTACAGTATATAAGGAGGATCTAAAGGTGAAGATGCTTTTATTGTGAAAAACTGAATGATTTACATTAACCCAGGACACCTGCGTTTTGCCCTTTCAGACAAAGGTTATTCAACATTTTCAATGGAAATGAAAAAACGGTCTCTCTTCATTTCTTTTTGTGTGTTATCTTCAGACATTTTCTAGATGTATCCTTATCCAACCCTCCTCACCTAACTTGATTTTTGTTCATGTGTACAGTATGTGTACATGTATATACTTGACCTCACTATAGAGCAAGTCATGTGTGCGTGTTTGACTCTTCTTGTTCTGGCAGCCGTCTGGCACCCCTGCCAGTGGCCTCACCACTGCTGTTGCCAAGATACTGCCGATGCAGTTTATGTGGGTGTGTACATACATATACAGCTTATTTCACATCGACATACAAAACCAGCTATTTCTGTGCATTCTAAATGATGAACTTCCACTCACTTGCTGCCAATCAAAAATGCACACCCACACAGGCAAAGCATCACTAATGTGGCTTATATAAATATACATGAAATCACCATCAGGGATCTATATGTGAGTCACATTTTGTGCGGGTGGACCACTTAGAGAGGTAGACTAATGACCCTTTCCCAAAAGAAATAAAATCGGCCATTTTACACGTTTTCTTTTTTAGCCTTGTGGGCCGCTAAACTGACGCATAAATAATTCACACAGGTCAAAAAAAAAAAAAGATGCAAAATGCCATCTGACCTGTGGAGGAGCAGTTCACTGTGCACAGAAGGGCTCACTGCATGCATAATTTCACAGTAATAACTGTGAAGTTTGTGAGTTTTGAACATATTAATGGAGGTTTAGACAAACTTATTTTTATTGAAATGCCGTAACAAAGGTTTTTAAGTTTGAACAAAAATGAAACACAGGTCATAGTTGTACAGCAATTTGTGTACCATTCGTTCCTTGGTTATTCCGTTTTAAAACCAAATCAAAATAACAAATAAATGGTGTGATTATTTTGTTTTAATGCCTTTAAAAACATCATAAACCAGAGAAGCGGTGTTTTTCTGTTTTAAAATTAAATCTTCTGTTTGTGTTGTATTTGGATATTTACAGGAAAACTATGGATGAGATTCATGTTTTAACCTCACCACACAGAAGGGACCCACAGACGGGGGCAGACTTTTTTACTCTGCTGCTTTTGATAAAAATGATCTTGTAGCATGTTGTCCACCTCACTGTTATTTGTCAGTCGATGACGTTTCATTAAAGAGTTATTGATGCGTGAAGTCCAAATCTGTGAATATCGTGCCAACTTGCCCGAACAGTTTCACGATCCAAATAAACTGGTGACTATTGACTGTGAGGCTGTTGTGAGGAATAGATGTTACAGCTTTTTTGAGGGCAGTAAAAAAATATATTTTTACACGTTATAGTACCGCTAGCCGTCAACACCCACAAAAGTTTACAAGAAATGAGGCACACCAGTTGATTCATTACACCACCTCTGATTCCTTTAATCACATGCGCATGTTTTACGTAACATCCATTATTTTAGTTTTGATTTATTTACTTATTAACGTTTCAATTCATTAGTAATGTGACTAATGCGTGGCTCCTTTTTTTTGTCCAGGAGTAAAAGTTTGGCCCCGTCTGTGGTCCTTTCTTTGTGATGAGCTTAAAACATGAAGCTCTTCAAAGTCAAAGTCAAAGTCAGCTTTATTGTCAATTCCTTTGCATGCACAAACATACAAGGGAATCGAGAAGACGTTTCTCACTTCCCACGGTGAACAGATAAAGTGCTCAGGCACAGCAGAAAAGACATTCCTATACTAAAGGTAGACATACAATTTTTACAACAGATAAAACATTTACTAATACAAAATACTAAAACTAATACTAATATATAAATACTAAATACTAAAACTAATACTAATATATAAATACAGTGTGTAGGTGGGAGTAGCAGCATGAGTTCCTATATAGTTTATGATAGTGCAAAGGCAAAACGGTCTTGGCGGCATAAAAAAAAATTCTGTATATACAGTAATTACCATAATTGACCATAGTTTCCAAGTAAATATCTAAATATAACACAAAGGAGATTTAATTTTCAAACAGAGAAACACTGCTTGTCTGGTTTTTGATTTTTCTGTATTTCTGTTTTGGTTTTAAGTCAGTAAAACAAAATAGCCACACAGTTTTATTATTTTAATTTGCTTTTAAAACGGAATAACCAAAGAATTAAGGGTACACGAATTTACAGCTAATCCTTATTTTCAAATGTTTGTCCAGCATAGCCCACACAAATGTCTTTTGTTTGACCCAGATAGAGCAGGGAAATCATACGCTGACACACATGGTTACACTCAATAAGCTCATTAACAGTCTCAGGTGAGACGCACTCGTGCTGTGTGGGTCCACGCTGAGTTGCAGATCTCCTGATCTGTCCTGGAAGAAATCCCCTGCAGTTGATTGTGTCGAACACACGCGGAGCCCTGATGTTTCCTCCCTCCACCACAGCTGCAGTGAGAAGCTCTCCATTCACTTTCTCCAAACTCTGCAGCAGAGCACACAGCAGCATCCCACCCTCCTCCTGCCAACCTTCTGTCTCAGCTCACACTCCCAGTGAGGGGGAACAGGCGGCGCCTCCACTCATGAATAGTTCAACGCTATAAGGCCGGGAAAGTAGATCCAGGAGCTGAAGCTGAGACCTGCTCATGCCTGCAGTGGGCTGGAGGTTTTTTTTTTTTTTTTATCTTCCTGACATGCGTAGACTGCAGCAAAGCCACAGATTTAGAATAAAGGTTTTGATGCTCTGGATAGTTTAGACAGTTTGAGTAATAGCTCCACTTTACGCTCTCAGACTTTCTGGAGATCATTTCTGCACAAGTCTGCACAGCATGGCAATATGTAGAACTTACTCCTCCATTCAAGAGGCACCAGCTTGCTTTTCCCACTGCACGTAGGAATTCAGACCACGTGTATTCCAGGTCTCATTTGATTTGATCATCGTGATATGTGGAGTGACGCCATCCTCTTTGTCTCACACTGCTTTGTGATTCAAGGAAATCCAATGGATTTTCTTTCTCATTTCATTGGTAAATCTATTTCTTTACTGTGGATTGAACTGATAACTGGCTGTTAGAATGAAAAATGTCAAATACCTTTGGTCCAGCTCGACAGAAGCAGGAATCAGGCCAAATCGACTGGCTCTTAGCCACCAGCCCAAATACTAATCAGTGTCTCAGTGATGACAATCAGTCCTGCTGATGTCTTTATCATGCTTAAATGCTCAGACCTCGCAGCAGTCGGTGTATCACAGCCAGTTAAAACACTCACCAACACTTATGCCATTGAAAGGAAACAAGTGGTGATTTGACCAGAAGAGGCAACGATTTTTTGGATCGGTTCTTATTGCTTGGTTTGCATGAACTTAACAGCTGAGAAAGTTTTTATAAGATTGGAATGCATTTGCAAGTCACCACACACACACGAAAGATTTGCTATTTACAACATATAACATTTCAAATAATTTAATCAATTCTTGAGTGTCAAATATGGTGTAAACTGAGTAACATGCAAGAATGTTGGACATTTTTCTTTTAAAATAAAAATTAGAAAACTTGATTTCTGATATTTTATCTTCTAACAGTTTTTCAATATTCTGGAACTTTAAAAAAAAAAAGTGAAATATTGTAGTTTATTTTTATGATCCAATTTGTATTTTGATCATGAGCTCAGTATTACAATTTTCTCAGAGTTTGATCATCCGGGAGGGACTCGGCGTAGAGCTGCTTCTCCTCCACATTAAAAAGGATCCGATGTGAAAGTTCAAGCAATTTGTCTTGGCCTGTTTTTCTGTCATTTCATATGTACTGTATTCATTTTGGGGGACACACTAATTAATATCGAGAGCCACATAATAATGATAGTGGCTTTGATTCATATAGTGCTTTTTTCAAGGAGACTCAAAACACGTCCAGAAACCATTATTCATTCACACCAGTCATACCAGTGGTGGTAAGCTACAATATAGCCACAGCTGCCCTGGGGCATACTGACAGAAGAGTGGCCTGACCACCACCACCACCAACATTCATACACATTTATACGAGGCAATGTGGATAAAGGTGCCTTGCCCAAGGACACAACCCCCAGCCCTTGGATTATTGGACGACCCACTCTACCACTAAGCCACGGTCAGTGCCCGCAGGCTTTAAATTGCTGATGTTTGATGCACGTAAAAATGTCTGCAATTATCCCAACCTCTACCGTTCTTCAATCTTTGCAATTTTCTGTTCAATGGTGTCAGGAGATGTCTAATAGTTCAAATGTGTATCTACCTTGATAGCTCCCCAGCAGGCGCGCATGCCAAAAGCTGCCCCCTGCCTGCAAAGCCCTCCTCAGTCCCCCCCTGGAAGAGAAACAGACAGACGTGGGATGTCTGCAGGAAAGGATGGAGGGAGGAGGCACGTATACGGCTAAGGAAAAGTAAAGCAATGATTGCCGACCAGCATGTAGCTGGTAATTACAACGTTGTGTTCCTTCTCTCGCTCTCTCTACCAGTCATTCACACCTTCCTGTCTTACACGCCCGTCTGCTCAAGGTTAATGGCAAGTTGTGGGCGACTGGCTAAATAAAGACACATACACATGACACCCACAGACTTTTTGTCACTCAGATAGACAGTGTCACTATTTTGGCTACAATCATATTAACATTTTCAATTTTTAAAGAATACCAGATAACCATTAAGTCTCATTGACATTCAGCCGGTTAGACGTCTTCCTCACAGCGACAAAGTCCTGGTTCAAGCCCCAGGATGGACACTTTGGTCCTTCAGTGTGGAGCTTGCATGTTCTCCCCATGCTTGTGTGGTTCTCTGCTTTCTTCCCACCATCTAAATACATGTATGTTATGTCAGTTACCCACAGGAGTAACCCATAGTGTGTGAGTTGATTGTTTATCTATTTGCCCGGTGATAAACCCGTTAAGAGATGGAGATGAGCAGTCGCAAACCTCTGCGACCCTAAACAGGAGTAAGTGATGAATGAAGGGTCATTTAGTCATGTCCATTTAACCTGGCAAAGTCAGTTCTCATCTTCTGCTTTGGGTTGACAAAGACGAGCTGTAGCATAACAGGAAATGCAGCTATTTAATTGACTTTAGAGAGAGATTATTTCATGCGCACAGAAAGATTGAGGTCATTTCCAACCTTGGAAAACCTTTTGTGTGCAGAGATGATGTTCTCCAAGCTTCTCAACATTCTAAATACTGATTCAAAGAAGTCTTCCCAACGTAAGCTTGGTTTAGAACAAGTTTATGCGGCTGTTAATGTCAATTTTGCGTTGCTATTTTGATGGCACAAACCAATATTAGTAGGGATGTTCCATTTTAGCTTTTTGTCCAAATCCAATCTGCCGTCATTGTCCGCTACTAAATTTCCGATAATAACGATACTGATACATTCATAGCCCCCCTCCCCTCAATTAACTTGACATGATATAATATAATAATCTCCATGGAAACAATAGGGTAAGCCTACATTTAATGTGATGCCGTACTGTATGTATTCCACAAATAAACGTCATTTATGCAAAATAACTGTTCTTATTCAACTTCAGTTTTTAATGTGTTGCCCTTTTTTTAATATTGGTTGAAAATGTATGTTTTTCTCTAGACTGTCTGCAAACATAACATACGTTGTCAAAGTAGGGCCCTTGCTCCTTTGTTTATTTCAACACACACACACACACACACACACGTGAAATACACAAAGGATTCCATTGTTCATAATGTTACGTACGAGCAATTTATTTAAGTATAAACGCATATACCCTTTAGTCTGTCTCACACGAGTGTGTCCTCTCATTTTCTCCTCCCACTCATTCACCTAAATCTCCATCTCGCCCATGCCTCTCACTCATTTTTATTACTGTCACAGGAGCCTTTCCCACCTCCCATTTCCCTCTCTCTCCCTCTCTCTGTCTGTGTTTATGAGCAGAGCTATATTGAGAGTGTCTGGCTTGTAGACACAGAGGAAAAGAAGGAGTTAGAGTGCATGATGAGGTTAAAAGACAGATGGGGCATGAGACAGTGAGGATAGATGGGCAGATAGTGGAGCATGACCCATGCGATTAGGACAGATTATTGGGTGAGGCAAAGCAGGAAACCTACAAAATTACCGTATTATCATTCTGCATAACCTGGTGCACGTTGTAATCAGCTTTATAGAATATAAAAAAAATGGTTGAGGTAACGCCGGGCTGCAGAGTCCTCCCCAGGGTCATACTGTGTTGGTAAAGGTCAAAGCCGATCAGTGACAGACGGGCTGTATCAACCATTCCTCAGGTGAAGCTTTATTCATCTCTCCTGTGAAACAAGTACCCTGTTTCAATTTAGAGAAAGTCAACTGGTACCATCTGCTTTAGAGGTGATGCTTATGGGTGACTATGGCTTCCAAACATCAGCTTATCTGATACATTGTCTTCTTTATGTTCGTTTTTAGCAGAGACCTCCAGCTTTTGTCTCTGTACTAAACAAAGATAAATATGTTTTTATTGTCATTGTACAAAACATACAAATAAAACTTGATTGGTGACACCAATCAGCATCATAAGGCTACAGCAAGAAGATTACAAGATTAATAGTATACAAATTGTGGTTGAGGGTTGGGGTAGACGGACTGAGAGTAACAACTCTGGGGAAAAAGCTGGTTGTTGTTGTCTTGAAAGTCCTGTGTCTTTGCCGGTGACATGCCGTGACCACTAGGGTTGGGTAGGCACGTTGCAAATACAGACCACCAATAACAACTTCATATGTTTCTGCTGGCAATTGTTAATCAAACAAAATCAACATTGAAAAACACCATTAAAGAAACATGAACAATTGTTCAATATAGCGTCCATACTTTCCCAACAAGATATATCTCATGACACGGCAGCGCATCCTTTGTTTGTGTTGGAAACACAGAAACACGGAGAAAATGTCAACAACAACAACTCAGAACAGCCTCAATGAGGAGCATCCACAAAGCCTATCCATACTTTTTTACCATTCACTGTAGAAAATATGAACAATTTTCTGACCTTACCTTTGCTGAAGGTCTGGTAGCTCAGGTGTTGGTTTCCTATCTTTTAAAAGCTGTTGTTTTTTCCTCAAAAGAAAGTTTTTTTTTTTTTTTGTTTTTTTTTAATTGTCTTTAGCGCTGTCATCCTGCCTGTAGTGTTATCCTGCCCACTAGCTAAAGAACATAGCAGCAGCAGCAGCCACGCTGGATCAATTCACTAATGCACTGTGAACTTACGTATAGCATTTAGCATTGCACGGTTATGTCCAAAGGCAGCGTAGAGAGTTGCCTTTTTACATAAATGGTTTTCATCTTGGGGAACTGACTGCGCATGCGCAGTACGAGTGAGACTGCCGTACCAGGAAATAGCGGTTTAGTTATTTGGTGTATGAAACACACAAAATGCTGACACTTTCAAACTTATAGGCACTGTAGGCTATTGGAAATTGAAAGATAAATAATTTACAATTATATTATAATTAAAACAAATAATCAAAATATCAATTCACTCTTGGGTAGGCACTGCCTACCTTTCCTACCCCGACTGCACGTCACTGGTCTTTACCCTGATGATGACCCAGTCTAGACTCCCTTGAGCCCAACTTTTCAGCGTGTATGTTTATTTTTAGTTGTGTGTAAAGTCTTTAAAGGTATTGTTTTAATAATGGTTACTTTCCACTTAAACCTGAACACATAACTATTAAAAAAAAATACTCAAATCCAGGGTTTAAAACTCCACACTGAGTTTTCTTTCCTTTTTATTATTACAAAGACTTATCAGACCTAGTTACCAGCTCTAACTAAACTTGAAATTTAAGGAGTTTAAAGGCCAAAAATGCATCAGTTTGATCTTTAGTGGGATGCAGATATTAGGTTGGGAAAGTTTGCACTTCAAGATAAAACATGAACAACGATTCACGTTTTCGCACTTTGACTTTTTCCTGCAGTATCTTTTCCTTAAAAACATACAAAGATGGCATCAACCACTTACCGACAAAGTAAAACTACATATGAAAGTGTAAAGAGTAAGAGGAAAACGGCCCACCATTACCCTACGGCTGACACCTAACCCTGAGCAGCAGTTTTTTTCCCTTTCTCATCCCCTGAGCATCTCTCACAGTTAACATTTAAAACCCCTGGTGGAATAGGCCACACCCTCAAACCCCAAGTGTCACTCGTTAGGCTGATGTGATGTAAGTCTGAAATCCTGAAGGAAACGCGGGTATGAAAAATAAACCTTATATGCACCTTACCTGGCATTTAACAATGAGTTTGCATGCTAAGTGCTCTATTATAGTGCTACACCTGCGGCTCGGTGCTGGGTATATTCTCGTCACCTGGGATCTCTTCTGTTTAGTTGCATGTAGGTCTTTGATGACCAAACATAAAGCAAGGACACATTAAATGCATGTGTTCCACCTGTGAGCTGAAAGAGCTAACTGCTAAGCAATGGGAACAATAAAGTTTTAGGAGTTCATATAATGGCATAGTCAACAATTGCAATGTTTGAGCTTTTATACTGACATTCATGTGTTTTATATGCCGACATGAAGTCATAGGAGCCCTGTCGGCCATACAAGCACGAAGCTATAATTTACCCTAAAGCAAAGAGTGTTACAGTGCATCATACAAGCAAACCTTTCTTTCCATTTCACTTCCATACATTTAGATTGATCCTTTCAACATACTGTATTTATTGTGATCCTGAAGATATTTTAAATGCTTTCATTTTACTTATGTTCATTTTGGAGAATTTTTAAATAAGCATGCACATTTTTAATTGTAAGCAAAAGAATGATTGCAATCAATCACAATAAACCGTACAATTACTTTGATTAACATTTTTTTTTTTTTTTACTGTTGCTCAGTGTCACAAATAACACAAAATTATTCTTTGTTTACTTTTGTCTGATTAAACATAATGATTTAAAAATAGAAAAAATCCACAAATGTTTTATCATAGTATCCCTAATTCTGTAAATTGGGGACAGCGTTTGAGATGACTATCAGCTGTTTTCAGAAGAATAACGACTCTCAAACATTTCTATTGTTGTTCTTTGAGTTTCCCTTAAATGTTTTTTTTTTTTTTTTACATATTTCATTTCTTTGGCATTTTTTTTGCAAAATTAAATGAAAAAATATATATACAGATAATAAAATGTACAAAGATTAGTTCAAAAAGCAGCGTGAAGAAGTATAAACTTGTTAAGTCCAATTCCCCTATATCACCCTTTGATTTATTGCAATACTACTATTATTTCAATCAGCTGCACCAATAAACAGTATGTAAATATACCATATACATCATCAACTTCATTACTATAAATATAATGCAAATTGCTAATAATCAATTGTTATACTAATGCATATTACCACTATACATATATTATGACAGTTGATGAATTAGGAATAATGTCCTAACAGCTATGAAGGTATGTATTACAGATACAGATACAGATAAGTCCGTGAGGTGTCAGCACGTCAAACCTTTAAATCTGAATCTGTGTAGCTTTGGAGGTGCGGTAGAGTAAAATGCATATTTTAGAGTCCATTGTATAACAAGCACAAATAGACAAATTGCTCATACTTACTGCGAAGGGCAACATACAGTAGATACCACACATGTTTTTGGATGATGGGAGGGAACCACAGCACCTGGAAAACCTACACAAGCACAGTGAGAGCATGCAAACCCCACACAGAGAGACCTACACTTTACTAGGTATTGGCTTTGATATATTATTACATAAAGAATGAGTTAGGCGGGCCATGGATGTTAAAGTTCTTTGATGACATGAAAGGTATTGGAATGTTGACCATCCTCTGTGCGTGTGTGTGTGTGTGTGTGTGCAGATAAGACTGCAGATCAACTGTGAGGCATTTCTGCCAGGGGCGGGTTTGATGAACCTTGAACAGAGAGAAACATGGTGGAAAACGGCCCCAAAGGTAAAGAATCACATCGCCTCAGCAAATAATTATGCTTTCATTCATCACTTTTGTTTTTTTGAGCATTGAAAGTCCAGCCCACCATCAAGGCCCTCAGAATAATACAATGTTTTTTTTTTGTAAAGCGTGGGAAAGAAGACAAACAATTTTGTATCCAGTTTGAGAAGCTTTGTGCAGGATGTTTGTGAAACTGGCCTGTGACCATGTGTTTTATTGCCTATGTTGAGTCAGTGTCCTGTAAACCCATGTGGGCTGGGCACGCTTGTGCATGACACTTACATAAAATCAATCAGTCAATCAAAAAAAAGTTTGTAACAGAACAATGAAAGAAAGAAGAAGGAAGGTAAAGCTAAGAAGACATGAAGAAGAATTTGAGTGACATGTCTAATGTGGGGGCAATGTTTTACAAACGCTATTGATTTGAAATATGTTCTTGAAGGTGCGTCAAACTAAAGCCATGTGGACAAAATCTGGGCAACTAAAGCATCTGATTTGGCCCAGTTCTTGCTTGAGGTGAAATTCCAGGAAAAACACTAATTATCAGATTAAACTGAATGTTTATACAGTTAAACTTTTGACCAAAATACAATGTAATTTTTGTCAAAATTTAATCATTAGGACTAATTCAGTTATATTCTCGTTTTAGTCATCTACAGTAGATCAGTGGTTCCCAACTCGGGGTACATGTACCCCTAGGGGTACTTAAACACATTGTGGGGAAACTTGGAAACATTGATGAATCAATTTCCAACATGCTGAGTCATTTTTAAGCCTATTTCAGACACTAAATATGATCATCCAACATCTTTTCCACCCGCTGACAATAAACGGCATTAGTAGAATAAACAATATTGTGGCCCTAATATCCTACTAAATTGTTACTAACATGTTATGCACATTGCTAAAATATGAGGTAAATATATTTTTTGATATACAATAATTGTAATGGACAAAATTTACATTTGGTGTGTATTAAGCATAAATAAAACAAGAAAAGGTTACTTAATTGGAGTGACGACGGGGTTCTCCTAAAGGGATCAGGGGGTACAAGAGACAGAAAAGGTTGAGAAACACTGATCTAGATGGCAAGATTTTAGGTGTGTATGTGTGTACAGTATGTATAGTGTGTGTGTGTGTGTGTGTGTGTGTGTGTGTGTAGTTCAACTGGTGGTTATCTTGTGTTTATGGGGAATGAGAGGCATGTGAGAGCATCTGACTTTCCTTAAAGATAGACTAAGAAATGCACATCGAGGTAGAAGGTTACATCTTATAAGTATGCATCCATTCAATGAGTAAGATACACGAGTAAATATGATTTGATAATTTCGCCACCACAATGGTATTAAATACACAGAGACAGATTTGATGTGATCAATGCGTATAAGACCACAAGATCACATCAGTCATAGTTTAGTTATTATTACTTATTACGTAAAAATGTAGTGTACAAAAACTATGACAACAATGTTCAGTCGACAAATGCAACACTGCAGGGATTGAATTTAAAAGTTATATATGAACGTCAAACAGTTAAAATTCCAATTCTTTATTTTTTTTTTGAAGCACAATAGAGTCAGAATCGATGTCCTCCATTAAGGTTTTTGACTTGACAATTGTTGCTGAAGGAGAATCGCATAGTCGACATTTACACAAATTATTTAATATGTCTTCAAACATAATAGAATTAGTAAACTTTATACTTTAGGACAGCGGTTCTCAACTGGTCTCACCCCGTTACCCACATTTTGCCATGGTCATTAAATCACGAGCCACTTTTTTTGTTTTAGAATTCAATTTTATTTTTTTATTTTCCTGTGCAACATACATTTCACAGCATGCCTGTCAAAAGAAAAGTCTCTTTCAAAATAAAAGACAAGTCCAATATGAGAGATATTTAGTATTTATTTATTTTTTTGACCAGCTGTCCGTGACCACCCAGTACAGGTCCACGACCCACTTTTGGGTCCCGACCCACCAGTTGAGAATCGCTGCTTTAGGGCATCAACATTACAAACGTGTATAACTACATGAGGACAAATGCAACAATAAAGCAAACATGTACAGTATATGATACTGAATATGGCACATAGTGCAATAACCGTCTCAATGGCTGCAAAAAACTATTTTTTCAAAATAATTGTTTACATACAGGGTTTTTTTTATTGGTAATACAATAAAAATATTATATGTTATATATACGACTAGTACTATTTAAGTACTCTTTAAATATTTAAGTTGAAACGCTCAAAGAATGGATCATTTCTTTGGCATTTAAAATCAGATTTGGGGGCTACAAATGGCAGTAGATGTGATGTAATGACTATGAGGGGATCCTTGAAAAAATGCCTCCACTGTAAGGGGTCCCTGGATCCAAAAAGTTTGAGAAACCCTGCTAGTATATTTCACAGTCTCATAACACATTTAAAATATAACTAACCCCAAAATCTTTTTTTTTTTCTGCTGAAAACAAATGTGTTTGAGTATGAAGAAGTTTATTTTTACAGAGAGATGTATTGATATTAAAAAGGACAGCAGCTCTGTGTAAAGCTAAAGCTAATAAAAATGAGTTGGTAAATCATGTCACATTATTAGATCCCCTGTCAATCAAAGCTTTGATCAAAAAGTCATCAACATAGACATTCACCACCACGCCGCTAACTAATGTGCTTTAATTGAGAATGTGCAAACACCACTCGGAAAGACAAAAGACTTGGAAATATTAAGGCTGCCACCTGCATTGGAACCATTGTGTTGGTTCTGTTTCCTGCTTAAACCCTTCTTATAATTGGAAAAGGTGAGCCACAGCATGAATCCGACTAATTCAAAGAGCAGTGCATAGAAATACAAAAAAAAAAAACAGCATGGTGTGCTCAGCTTTAAAGGATCAAATCTAATCTGGCGGCCTTGTCTGTAGGATTTTTCAATTTTTCTCGAGTGTGAAGCTACTTCTATTCATCCATCCAAACACCAAGCGGAAAGACAGAGAGATGATCTTTATTGTCTGTCTTTAAGTGTTGCTGCTAAACTGAATTTGTATTTCATCAATTGCAAAATGGGCTCAATTTCCCTTAATCAGTGTATGGTACAGTAAAAAGTTTAAATTTTGCTAACTAAATATTTTTGACATTGTTTTCATCAACTATGTCAATAACAACACTATGAATAATTGAAAAAAAAAATACATGCGAACAAAACCTATATCAACGTATATTGATATTTTCATCAACTAATATAATTTCATTACATGGGACAAAATTTAATCAGAACCAATGTGGTCATGTAGTGTTACGCTTTGATCATATTGTGTGTGTGTGTGTGTGTGTGTGTGTGTGTGTGTGTGTGTGTGTGTGTGTGTGTGTGTGTGTGTGTGTGTGTGTGTGTGTGTGTGTGTGTGTGTGTGTGTGTGTGTGTGTGTGTGTGTGTGTGTGTGTGTGTGTGTGTGTGTGTGTGTGTGTGTGTGTGTGTGCGTACAAACATTAATACCATCCAATATCAGGTTAATAAATGTGAATTATTTATATATATATATATATATATATATATATATATATTTATGAGTTTTACTTACATTTTAATTGTATCTAATTTTTTTATTTTAATGCGTACGTTAATGAGTACAGACAACATAAGCCATTGGTTTCTTACAAAAGTATGTAAAATAAGTTAATGAAAAGCTAAATCTGCAGAGGCAGGTGCTGTGGGCTGAACTAAGGAAGAGAACATTGGAGGGGGAGGGTCTCTGCTGTGGAGCGGTGGGCGGTAACTCGGCTGGTGACGAAAGGTCCGAGGTGTCTCTAGGAGGTGGGGGCGTTCCTAGGAGGACTTGGGTGTATTTACACCTAAAATGGCTGCCGTCAGACTTTTTAAAGATTACGCAAACATACATGAATGAGCCAAGGCAACACTCCAGGCATGTTTTAATGAGGGAACGGCATTTAGTTGACAGAAACTACACTATAACTTAATTAGCATTTTAGTCAAAATACATTGACTAAAACTAAATCACAACTTTGCTGTCGAAATTAACACTGCATATGTGTGAAGAACTAAAAAAATAAATAAATAAAAAAATATTCAATCTGGCAAAAACATGCATCAAGCCATAATTTTCATGTTTTAAAACATTCAAGAGGACTTGATTGGCTGCTACATTTATTTGGACCCACATTATATTTTATAGCAATAAAGAAATGTCAGCAATCCTAAAAGCAGAAGGTTTGTCCACTCCAACAGACAATCAGTAACTTTGCTGACAGTCATTTTATCTGCCAACAGAATTGAGAACTATGTGTGTCTTGATGTAGTTGGAGGGGCAAACTCTGGCTTGATTTTCTTATTTCTACGTCAGTCCATCTTAAACCCAGCTATCAGCTGAACTCGTTCCTTTAACCTTCTGCAAAACTATACAAGTCAACCAAACTTTGCCGAGACTTGAGCCGCTGCCGGGCCTATCCCGGCATGGCAGGTTTTGATTCTTAGAACCGCAAACCCTATTATGCAGCACACTTATTATTGATATTATGCTGCAGAGGCGCGGTTGCCATGGTCACAGAGCGGCAGACATTTAATTTTCTCTCCTCCATCATCATTATCTATGGGGCCATCTGTTGTGGAAAATGAATTCAGCCTCATTTGCATGACTGATAAGCACATTCTTTATCTGTCCCACAGAAGGTCATATGCCATGGATTTGGGGACTAGAGAGAGATGGGGGAACGTGAGTGAAGGGGTGAAATGATGCATGCTCTTACCTCCATGAATGAGGTAAATGGGGTGTGTGTGTTTGAGTTTCCATCATAGCTCCAGTGTGCGCATGTGTCTGCATAATGCATGGACATGCTATGTTTATGCATGCTCTCTCACCATGCCTTTGTTCTCAGATGGATGGCTTTGAATTTACATAAGCACATGCCTCTGTGTGCATGTGCGTGTGTGTGTTGTGTGTTGTGTGCACAAACATAACTTTTTGTGGTATTCTAGCAGGATGAGCTCTCATCCGTCTCTACTGCATTTTGACTTTTAGCGAGCTAAATCGTGAAGAGGTGGGAGAAATTTGAAAAGGTCGGCTCTGAAACATGTTGCTGCCAATAAGTAAAGTCACATTTCTTGCTTTCTGGTAAGTGCAATGTCAAAATCCATCCAACTTCATCGGAATAACGTCCAAACTTGACGACATATACAGTAACAAAGCACTAAAATGTTGCCATAGGCTTACTATAAGAGCCTAAATACAAAAAGTTAGCCCAATGTAACAACAAAATGACATGTGAACACTGATTGGCTGAAATCACCAAAATTATGACAAGTTCCACTAAATTATGACACTTTTGGAGCTATGTTGGCATTTTTTGGGGTTAGATGGATGAATCTAGTGGGGTTAGGGTAATGAAGGGTCAGGGTAACGAACAACACTTAATAACTTCATTACACCTTATTAATGCGAATGACAGGTGTCATGTCATAACAATAGCAGTGTCAGCCTTTATGTATAAAACTTCAAGTAAAGTTTTACCGATATTTCTTCTACTAATTAGATTTAATGAGAACCTCATATTAATATCTTCATTAAAAGTCTAATGAATAAAAAAGAAAGGTGGCATGCTAACAAGCTAATAGCTAGCCTATCCATCTTCATACCCGCTTATTCCCGTTTAACAGGGTCGCGGGGGTCTGCCGGTGCCAATCTCCGGCTCTCATGGGGTGCTGGGCGGGGGTACACCCTGGACAGGGCGCCAGTCCAACACAGGGTAACAGACACAGACAACCATTCACTCTCTCACTCACTCCTATGGGCAATTTAGAGACTCCAATCAACCATACAGTCATGTTTTTGGATTGTGGGAGGGAGCCGGAGTACCCGGAGGAAACCCACGCAGCACGGGGAGAACATGCAAACTCCACACAGAAAGGACCCAAGTCCACCCCAGGGCTTGAACCCAGGACCTTCTTGCTGTGAGGCGGACGTGCTAACCACTAAACCACCGTGCGCCCAGCCTTTAGATCTCTAGGACTAAATAACCTGCTCAGGTTCCCCGCCCATGTATTTTGGTGTGTTTCCCAGTAGATCTAGTCTAATACAACCCTCAATGCCACATTGCAGGGTAGTTAAATGAAGTATGTGTGTTGTTTAACTTAAAAGTGAAGCCATTTCCTTCTAATTATTTTTGCAGCTTTTGGTGGAGTTAAAGAAAATCTGTAAATCCAGGGGCTCACATGCAGCTAAAGCTTACTGACTTATGCAGACATTTTAATTTGGTCCTCTTCAACACCCTTAATGTGTTAAAGTAGAAAATGCTGTCTGTGATTGAGAGTACAGTTACTCAGTTTGTTGCCTGTGGTGCTGCAAAGCCACTGCTCAACTCTCACTACAGTTGAAACTGCCAACAATGCACCATGTGAGGATTGGAGAAAGTCACAGTTGGAGATGTGAAGCAAAAATATCTAAAAAAAAAAAAAAAAAAACCCTCCATAATTTTTCATTTCCACCACAGTCCAACTGCTGGTGGTAAGTAACATATGTAGCTACACCTGCCCTGGGTAGCCAGATAAATCTTGGCTGCAAATATGCATTGGTATACAAGGTGAACAGGGTGTTGCCTTAGGACACAATGGGATTTGTATATTAATAGTAAGTATAATTTGAATGTGTTTTCATTGAAGGTTGTTTTGAAGCCTCGTAACTCTGGTGAAATCTTATTTCACAAGACTTCGCTGCAGGAAGATGGACGGCTTATAACACTACGCATTCCTTTGCTGTTTTCTGTCTCATGTGTCTCTTCTCTTCACACGTACCGCGCCATGTTTTCTCGGTCGCCATGTGACATCTACGTCTCGTACTTTGACATATAACTGCGGAAGAAGTGTTTCCATTGAGCTTTTGCCATACATTTTATTTTAATATCAAAACCTCCTCATGAAAGCGTGAAAACTTTTTTAGTGATTTTTTTAGAGTGTTTTTTTGAAGTTCAGATGTTTCCAATACCAGTTAGGTTTTGCGCATTTCCAAGAGTAATGGAAACGCAGCTACTGTCTTAAGTATATTGAACATTTTTGGACCTCCTGAGCTTCTGCTGCCCCTCCCATCTAAACACAGAAGGTCCTCTTCAAGTGCAGTACGGGTGTTTGTGTTTATCTGTGTGTCTTTATCCCAGTGAGAGTGTGTGTGTGTGTGTTTGTGTGACACGCTTGTCATTCTCTTACCAAAGAACTAAGACTTTCTCCTGAGCAAACGCACACACACACACACACACACACAAGTAAAAAAGCACATTACTCAACAAGGCTAATGCTTGTTATTCCACCTCTCTCTTCCTCCCACTACGGCAGCAATGCAACCTCTCCTCCTTTTATAAATGTCTTCCTCCACCTTCTTTTCTTCTTATTCTCACCTCCCCAAACTACTTTCTCGCTCCTCTTCCTTGATCCCAACAAACAACAAGCCCTCACCTTCTCCCACGCCATCATCCCAAGTCCCAAAACACACAGATTGTCTCTCCAAGCCCACCCCCTCACCCCCCTTCTCTGACGAAAGCTTCCTTTCACTCTGCAGCACCGACACCGTCTGACCTCAGCAGCATGTTTCTCCCATGCTGTTGCAAGACTCTCTTGTTTTCTCATTTGAAGACTGAAGTCCTCAAATGTTTCAATCTTTTAAGTTGCATTTATCATTGTATGTAGTTCTATTTCCATTTTGCAGTGTTAAGCCAGACGTAGATTGGGGGGAGTTTTAAGGTTTTCCTGATAAGTTGACCTGAAAATTTAGCTTGACATTTGCTCTTGAACAGCAGATGAAAAATGAGTTTACTTTAGTTGCTTTAAACCCAATCACACAGTGATCAGTGGCAAAATGGGTCTACTCAATTGGTAAAAGCCTCCATAAAGTTAGAGATAGGAAGAATCTTTCCATGAAAATTTTAATACATTTTCTAAGTTAGAAAATTGCTGTTTAGTCATTCCACTGAATACATTTCTTTATACTGATGGAAGCCAGTAGTTTCTTTTAAATTCTAGCTATATTAAACATCAGCATTTACATGATTTTTTGCTTGGATCCGGTGCCAACTCTGGAATTGGAACACATCACCATAAGAACTAGATTCTGAAGAAATCCAGGATAAGTGCGCGCTGGCTCTGGCAATCCGGGCCAATACACACATTTGACACTTAACGTCTGAATTATTTGGCATGTGTGAGTGCAGCTGTGCCATATTTGAGGCTGGGTTTGGGTCAACCAGAGCACTACTCAGTTGGCACCTTTGGTCTCACACAAGCACGGTAACAAACACAACACATAAAACATGGTGAATATATAAATATATATATATATCTATATATATGCACTCTCTCCACGGCCTGGATTACCAGTGTGGAGAGAGTGCACGCCAAAAGTTACTTATTGTGTGATTTGGCCTGTTTCCACAAAACTGGAAAGGATTCACCTCGAAAGCAGAGGCTCCACGATGATCTGGACACTTGAGCTCCCTTTTTCATGATAGTGAAAAGCTGATAGTTGAAGGATCAGGATAAAGATGGAGGAAACATACCTCAGAGGCTCTGCAGCTACTAATCTTTTTAGTTTCCTGATGTACAGCCAGCACAATAGCAGGAAAAACTGTTTTCAAATTTAAAGACGTAATACCCTTTTCTCCAGTACTAACTGATGGAAGATAAAAAAGTGAAACCGTTCATATTGTTTATATTTATATATGGACATTTCCAGTAAGACTTTTTGCACTTTGACTATACAGCAGCAGGATTATTCCTAAGTCAATAGCAGCCATTACAAATAGATCATGTGACTTGTCTCCTTGTACCAGTAGGTGTTGAGTGCATGGATGGTGTTCAGCACTGGGAACAACTGTCCATCACTAAAGCTCAGTCAGAGGTAGAAGGGGTGCAGTCAGTCATGGCTAATATTACCTAATGGAGGTTTAATTAGATAGGGATGGTAGTTAGTGGTTGAAAATGGATTCTACTACCCAAGAGTACAAATGACATTTAATTAATGGGAGTGCATGGGACATCACATTTACTGCTCCATATATTAATAATAATAATTAAAATAAAGTACACTTACAATACAATATGCCTCCTGCATTCTCACTAATAATAACAATAATAATAAAAAAATCAATTTTGGACCAATACTTAATCCGTTAATAAGAAACAATAACATTGCTATAAGGAAACATCGGATTTGTCACACATCTGGCAGTTTCCACTAGCGTTTATTTATTTATTTATTTTTGTTTGTTTGATTACGTCAAAGAATCCTAACGGACTTTGACAAAATGTTAACCAAAGACAATGATGTACGAATATTCATAGTAAATTAAAAGCCTTTTTTTTTACTTGTTATTTTAAGAAAAAAAAAAGATAAACTTCTTAAGGCAAGACAAGGAAAGGCAAACTTATTTGTATAGCGCATTTCATACACAAGGCAACTGGATGTGCTTTACATGATCAAAAAGTGCATCAGAAAACATTAAGGACACAAGTCTGCCACTTTTATAATCTATTTTATTTTAATTTTGTTATTATCATTTGACTAAAAAAAGGAAGAAAACATAAACAAACAAAAAAAAAGGTTAAAATTAGTAGATTCAATGTCTGCCAAGTTAAATTCCAAACCTACAACATCCAAAATCATTAATTAACAGGTTGTTGACAACAATAGGGTCTATGGCATAACATAGCCAATGAACAGTGTTGGGAACGTTACTTTAAAAAAGTAATTAGTTATAGTTACTCACTACTTGTTCAAAAAAGTAACTGCGTTAGTAACTGAATTACTCTATAATAAAAGTAACTCATTACCAAGGAAAGTGACTATTTGCGTTACTGTTAAAAAAAAAAAAGTTGCTCTATGTCGACAAAGTTTTCTCTCCTAGATATAATGAACACTTCTCATGCACGTTCTTGCCTTTGACCACAATTAATTTAAAGTAGTATTTGAATCGTCACCTTAAAAATGCCATCTTTTCATCAGACTGCTCCACGCTCACCATCTCTGCTGCTTCATCCAATCTGCTCTGTGTGTGTGTGTCGCTGTGTGCTGGCACGTCACCTTAGCCAATCATAATCGCTCACCTTGTTTTTAACCCACCTCCTCAGGTGGTAAGAAGCCAGGGTTCCTTTCGGATAACAGTTCATTCAATGTAAAGCACCGCATTTAACGTTCAGTAACGATAACGGCGTTGTAACGGCGTAAAAAGTAATTAGTTAGATTACCCCGTTACTGAAAAACAAACGCTGTTACATAACGCCGTTATTTTAAACGCCGTTTATTCCAACCGCTGCCAATGAATGCTTGTAATTCGACAGGTCATTTTTGTGCAGCCAATAGTGAAACTACAGTGCCATCATCAACATCAGCAATTATTCGGGGTGGGATGATACACTGAGTTCATTATACAATAGACAACAATGAAAGAACAATATTTTACTTTAACTCTGGACATACTTTCTCTGGGTATGACCTTTTCAACTCAATAGGAATATAGAAAATTAAAACAAACCATAATAATCTGTAGTACTGTATACTACAGATCTAGAGATCATGTGGATTCTTTGTATCCGACACCCGCATCATGCAATACTTTTTTAGTCAGTGACCAGCTTATATTAGAGAGGTGGACATATTGGCCAATATATGCACTCAGTTTGGAGTGACTTTTCAATATCATGACATGACATATTCAGTGAATAGTTTACAGTTGTTTGTGAAGACCATTTTATGGCAGGGCTTGTTCTGCAATGACATGGACATTAAAATGCGCCGTGCGTTGCAATGAACAAAACAGATCCAACCACATTCATGCACAGACCTAAAAAGGGTGATCGCAGACAGGTTGAAAGACTAAAACATAATGAGCATGAAAAATCCAAATAGGTAAGCAATGAATATGGGCATCTTGAGTTATTTGTTATTTATTCACCCGTGGACAGATGTTGTAAATTAGCATTTTGCTATAAGCATTTATTGCAGTGTATCTGGGGGCCTGAGCATGAATAAATGTCACAGCATCACTATTACTGTGTCCATGTTAAATAAAAGTTAAATAGATAGATAAATCGAGATGTTCATCCTCGGAAAGTCTTTGTGTTTGAACCAGTGACGTGCCGTGACCGCTATGGTTGGGTAGGCACGTTGCAAATCGACCACTAATGACAATTTCATATGTTTCTGCTGGCAAGTGTTAATCAAACAAAGTCAATGTCGTAAAACACCATTAAAGAAACATAAACAATTATTTAATATAGCCTCCATGCTCTCCCAACAAGATATATCTCATCATCCTTTGTTTGTGTTGGAAACAGAAACACGGAGAAAATGGCAACAACAACAACTCAGAACAGCCTCAGTGAGGAGCATCCATAATGCCAATCCTTCCTTTTGTACCATTCACTGTAGAAAATACCAACATTGTTCTGACCTTACCTTTTCTGAAGGTCTGGTAGCTCAGGAGTTGGTTTCCCATCTTTTAAAAGTTGTAGTTTTTCCTCAAAAGAAAGTTTCTTTATCGTTTCTAGCGCTGTCATCCTTCCTGTAGGGTTATCCCACCCACTCGCTAGAGAAACTAGCAGAATTGAATTGATGGATCAATTCACTAATGCAATGTGAACTTAAGTATAGCATTTAGCATAGCACGGTTACGTCCAAAGGCAGCATAGAGAGCTGCCTTTGGACGTAAATGGTTGTCATCTTGGGGAACTGACTGCGCATGCGCAAACACAAACACGCTATGGGAACAGAGGCAGAGCAGCAATCTGCTTTTGAGAAGGGGTGTGGCCTCCTCCTGCCTTACAGCGGAGCGAGACTGTGTAGCATCTCTGCTGTGCTAGGAAATAGTAATGTTTAGTCATTTGGTCAATGAAAAGCACAACATATTAACTTTTTCAAACTTATAGGTACTGTAGGCTATCGGAAATTGAAAAATAAATAATTTATAATTATATTATAATTAAAACAAATAATCAAAATATCAATTCACCCTTGGGTAGGCACTGCCTACCCTGACTGTACGTCACTGGTTTAAACCCATTTTTTTTTTTTTCAGTTCACTAACTGTCAAAAGATGGCATGATGCAGTGTGTATTTCAAGATTCAAGATTTTTTTTTTGGTCACATGCTCATACAATTGTGCAGTGAAATGTAAAAGACTGTCCCGCAAGGCCATGCAACAACAACAAACACTCAATTTAGTAATACTCGTAAATGCAGAAAAATATAACACAATGCAAAAAGTAAAGAGTTATATGCACAAACACAGAATACAGAATCAAATGCTGTAAATAGTGCAAGTCACAAGTGTCAATGTGTTAAATATGCAAAGTTCATAGTGACCAGGGTCCAGTTAAAAAACAATATAAAATAGTTAAAAAACAAACAAAAAAACAATTATTAAATGTACAGAATAGAAAATATAGGAAAATCTAAACAGTGTCCAGAGGTGTCAAAGTGCAATGTGCAGAATTTTATTTTTTTTTTAAGTTCTTTAACTGTGGAGAGTGGAGTTAACAACGTTAATTTAACTAGTATGCCACCACGAATATCCACTTTAGTTAGAAATGTCTACCTCTAGGCACTGTTGCGTGGTAACGCATGAGTTTTTACAAAGCCCAGGTTTCAATCGGCTGTAAAGGAAAGCTGTATCTCAATCAAAGGAATCGCTCTGTGGAACAGTCTTGATTGTAAAATTAAAACTTCTAAGTCCATTTATGTGTTTAAAAAGTATGTTAAATTATCAATGTTACCGAAATATAACACTGCAGAGTAGCAGATCAACTTTATTTTGTATTTTGTGTTTTGATTAACTTTATTTTGTATTTTGTGTTTGATTAACTTTATTTTGTATTTTGTGTTTTGATGTCTTGTAATTGATAAGACGGCTGCATGAGACAGCTCAAAGGAACTGGAACTGTAAATAATTTTGTGTTGATGGGGGCAGACATTATTAGTTTTTACTTCTTTCTGCTCCTTTTCATTTGTGTAAATGCTGTTGTTGCATTTTTTTAATGAATGAAATAAAAAAAATAAAATAATAATAATAAATGAAATGAAGATTGTGTCTAAACTTCAGATTAAAAGAAAGTTATTTTTGGTGTATGGTTTGATTTTTGATTTTTAATTTTTTTTTCATTAAAGGAACGTCATAGAAAAACACTACAGTGGTCACCAACACGGTGCCCGCGGGCCTTAGCTAGCCCGTATGGACCATGTGAGGTGCCCTCAGGAGCTCTAGTCACCAATGAGCTCCATCTAAAATCTGATTTAATTTCCAGGATTCAAACTCACAAATATGAATACCAGTGTTGTGCTAGTTACTGAAAAAAAGTAACTAGTTACCATTACTAGTTACTTCATTAACAAAGTAACTCAGTTACTGTTTTGATTACTTACACCAAAAAGTAATGCGTTACTGGAAAAAGTAACTTTTGAGTTACTTAGAATTAAAGAATGTATTATTTATTTTGGGTCATTTGTGTCCATACAGCTTCATATTAGTGATGTAATAATAAAATAATCCACTGTTGATCAGTTGCTATAAAACAACCATAAATGATGTGCATATAAAGCACAAAACAGCTGCTCCAAAATTAAAACAGTAATTTTTCAGCCTTAGCACAGTAATGTAAAGTAAGCTGTGCATATTCCAGGTGTACATTCTGCTGTTGAAAATGCTTATGAAAATAAATGTGGAAAAAGAAATTCACAGCATTTTTCTCAGCTACACAATGCTAAACATATCAGGCTAATGAGCTGCTGTTAGCAGTGACTCAGCAGCAGTGACAGGCAACAACATACCATGCAATAGTTTGGCTGACCTGTCCCTGGATAACAGTCACAGTTCGTTAAAATCTAGTCGCAGCGTTAGCTTAGCTTCACTGATGCATCTTTTGGAGACAAAAATAATGTGCGTATATTCACTCTGAGAAGCTCGTCCTGCTCCCGCATTGACTCGCCATGATTCCCGCACGTGATGTAAACAGAAACACGCTGACAATGCTTCTTCTTCTACTGTTTCACCGTGGTTGGCACGGCATCCCGCAAAAAAATGTAGCGCCACTCTAAACAGGAAGTACACTGCAGCTAGCAAAGTAACGGACAAACGCACCATATTGTAACGGTAACGGCGTTATTTCTTTAGAAAAATATTGCGTTACGGTACTAGTTATTGTCAAAAGTGACGTTGGGGCGGTAACGCGTGCCCAACACTGATGAATACATATAAAAGATGTCGTTAGTACTAACTGTAGTAGAGTTAAATACTGCTGATAAAGTTTTAGAATTAAATTAAACGTTTATTTTCACTGGAACGTAATCGTGACAAATGTTTTTAAGTGTTGCTGATCTGGTGTATGGTCAGTGGTATGTTGGGTATATACTGTATAATATGATAAAATATATTTTTAAAAACGCAAGATGGATTTTCTATCAAATTTAATGAAAATGAAAAATTGCATAAATTAGGAGAAATAGTGTTTCATGTTGAAACCTAAACATTTCCCACCTTTTTAAGTTACTGCTATAGCCTTCATTATTATCTTAGCCTCTAAAAAAAATGAAACTGTGAAAATGTAGTATTTAAGAAGTTTTCTAACTGGTAGCCCTTCAGACTATACAGTACCTGTGAAGTAGCTCACAGTTTTAAAAAGATTAGCGACCCCTGCGCTAAAGCATCCAAATCAGAATGAAAACTGACTCTTCTCATTGTAAGAGGAGCAGCCATTCTACCCCGAGCTCCTCCTGCACGATTCTAAAAAGAAACTTAAACTCTAATTTTCCCTATTGCTCTAACTATAGCTGTATTTACATTGTAAGTACGTATTAAAATCCACTTTTCACTCCAGTAGTTGTAGAGTCAGTACCAAACTGGTGTATTATTAAGACGTCTACATCAAAGAGCAATAACTGCCTTCACACCCACACCAAGCAACCCTCAAACCAACCAGCTCCCTTCCCTGTCTGTGTTCCTCACCCTTTGTTTATTTGTTTAAGGCTGTAAAATAGATTAATTGCTGCTGATTGGCATTAACATACCCAAATAAGAATTTGAATTTGGTAATATTGCGTGCCCCGAGGCCTCCCGTGTCCCAATCCACCAGAGTACTTATCATGCTTTCCCCAGCTTGCCTGGCAGCATTGTTTGAGAGAGCCATGCTTGTTGGTTCAGTAAAATACACGTGTGTCATGTGACTTGTGTATTTCTGTTGTGCTATGAATCAAAACAATGCACCTCAGATGTAGATTCATGAGTTTTAGAAGGACGGCGCTGTTCTGGAACCAAACGTAAAAATGTCGCTCCCCCTCTGTCATGTGATGATTCCCCCAGCATGCTCTGCTGCTACAGCCGGGTTTACACTGTAAAAAATGATCTGTCACTTTTTTATCATTCTAAAGAAAGATGGTTAAAATGCTGCTACACGTCTTTGAACCGCAAACTTGTTTTAGAATCAAATTATCACTATTTTGTTTTTTTTTTTCTTTTGTTTTTTTAATAATTAATTTAGTTTCTCTGGTTTACATTTCTGATTGTGTGCATCACTATGTTCCCACACGTTCCCTCAGGTCAGTGAGCTCAGAGTAGGCCACGCTTTCACTGTCCATGGTCCTAAACTGTTTAATCTGTTTTTGAATCACTTTTTAAAAACCCAACTTTTTTCATTCAACTTTTTTTTCTGAAAACATTAAAAATATATGTTATGTGTTTTTTTTTTTTTTTTTGGGTTTGCATTCAAAGATCTCCATACTTTATGTAATCTATTTATTTTTATTTGATCTATTTTGCTGTATTTAATGTACAGTGATTTATTTTTGTTAAAATGGTTTTATATCACCATGTAGGATTCAGCACTTCCCTATTGTTTGTTTGAGGCGCTTTATAAATAAAGCAGGGTTGGATAATGTTTAGTGATTCCCATGATTCTGAATATAATACAGCAAAATCCGTTGAGGTTACAGATATTTTTATAGATAACACAAATCTGGGAACAGAACTTAGATGTACGTGAATAAGTTGTGCGGCTGGTTTAATCATGATTTTAGAGAAATGCTGCAGTATGTCTAACAGCTAAAAGTTGTGGGTTTGCATGTTCTCCTTAAGATTGTAAAACTCAGCTCAAGAAACATTTATGTACAGTATGTCCACTTTATTTTACACCCAAGCCTTGATTTGATTATCTTCTTCTTTTATATTTTTCTATTTCTTTATCACATGAGTCTTATCGGTGTAATGGTACATTTCTTGACTAAAACAAGCTAATCAAAACTGTTATCTGTCATTATGCACATACAGAATATTTTAGTAGTTTAAGTCCGTAAAGGGACCCTCAACCCAAATGGCAAAGATAGGTTCAACTGAAACACTATTATGTAACCTTCACTAGAAGAAATAGAAGCTACATGCATAAAAAAAACATTTTAAATGCTTGTGAATATATACAAAATGGTGATGCTCACGTTTTTTTAGGCTAAAATATAATATCATGGAATTTAAAGGCACTTCTTACACAAATTAGTAACCAAGTATTTATATTCAGCTTTAGACCTGTCATCAAAAGTCCATTCATGTGATGGGTTGCGCCTATTACTTTAAATAATATATAAATAATAATAACATCACTTACGTGTGCAGGTCATGATTAAAACAAACACGTTTTGACAAGCCTTAGAAAGTTATGTATAGATTTGTTTGAGATTGTTATTGTATTTTGTAGTAAATTAGTTTTACAGTGTACTCCACTGAGGGAGAAATGAATTAGCACCTCTTGTCCAGAAAGAAATGAAGCTAATTTATAATCTAATTATGATGATGTCTGAGGGATCAAATTAGCATTCTCTGTGTTTGTTGTATATCAGGGTGAATATGGAAATCATCACGCTGTTGTTCCCATTTTCATTCACACAAGAGTGCATATGAATGTCACCCTGTTTTTATGGCGTGAGTATGATTATATTGTAAACACTGTGTCCTGTTTGGGAGCGGCGCTCTCCACTGAGCACATGGCTGCAGCTAGCCTGTTTCAATACTCATTCATCTTCCCCGCACTCTTAATTCTGGTGCTGAGCCAGCCTCCAAGCCTCAAACGCTGGGGGTGAAAAAAAAAAAAAAGAAAGAAAAAGGAGCCGTTAATTAACAGCCAAGCCAGCGATCAGACGGAGAGTTCCTTTTAGCTTTACATCCTGTATCTCACTCTCTCAGCTTCTCTGAATGATCCCAGGACTTGAGTTGAGCTATTTTTTATTTATTTTTTTAACCGTCTTTCTCTTATAGGCACAAATTGTTTCTCTCCCCCTGATTTAAAATACATGCATGTTCCACATGGTTCACTATCATCCCCATCAGTGTCTCTCCCCTCCTTCCCCTTCTATATCCTTCCCAAGGCCCGTGGGAAGAACTGACTCTGGGAGCAGACAGTCTGCAGCCCTGAATAAATAAGAAAGGTAAGGGGAGGGCACATTAGCAGGCAGAGAGAGAGAGAGAGAGAGAAAGAAGGGATGAGGGAAGTGAAGAGAGGGAGCATGTTGAGTTTTGAGGACATGCATGCAGTGTGGGTACACAGAAATAAGGGAAAGAATAAGCAAAAGGAGAGGAGAGAGTATTTCAACACACACACACACACACACACACACACACACGCACATGATCGCTTTAGGGGATACCAGCCAGCTTTGGCACTCCTCTCCTTTGTTGTTTTTGCTAGTGGTTAGTCTCAGCAGCAGCGTGTGTGTGTGTGCGTGTGTGTGCTGGAGCCCAGGAGGCGGCAGTGGCTGTGTGAAGGATGCCACAAGCGGTACCCGAGTCAGTCAGCATCCTTCCTCCTCCTCTTCCATCCCTCCCTCTCCGCCATCCCTTCCTCCCTCTGATCTGCAGTCTCTCCATCTCGCCTGGGATCCTCGGCTCTCTCCACCTACCCCTGCACATCCCCTCCCTCCCTCCCTCCTTCCCCCTCTCTATCTCTATTTCTCTCCATGTGCGCTTTCTCTCTCCCTCAGTGTCTCTCTTCGTCTCCACGCCGACTGTGCTCTCGCCATCCTCTCGCCTCTTTCCTCCTGCTCGCTCTTTCTCCACGCTGTACCTCATTGGTGTGTCCTGATTCCTTTTTTTTTTTTTTTTTTTTTTTTTTAAACTTTTTTTTCTCCCTCCATTAGGCTCGGGGCCCATTGGTCGTCTGCCTTCCAACCATTATCTCCACCCTCCTCCTCTGCCTCTCTCTCTCTCTTCGTCTCTCTCTCCCTGTCATCCTTTCTCCCCTCCTTCTCTCATTCCCAGTCATCTCTCAGAGTCGTAAAATGATTTGCATGCAGGAGAAGAGCAGAACTTTGCAGTGAGCACAGCAAGAATAAAGCAAGGTTTAAAGAAGGAGGAAGAAAGACTGAGGATAGCAGAGGAGACACATTTTGGGAGAGCAGGTGGAAAGTTCAAAGAGAAGACAGCAGTTGGTAGGTAACTTTGGCTGGAATCTGGAGTGTACTTGTATTGAATGAAGGTTTGACAGTGTGGATGAGATGAATGTAGTGTTAATCCTGTTTTTGTTCAGAAAGCTCTGTAACGTGATGCCCTGTCGTGGTCAAACTGCCTTCGAAGATTGTGAATGTTTTATGTTGCTGATCACTTTCGGCTACACACACATTTAATTCCTTCAAAACATCAACATTTGTCATCCTCAGTGCGATAATTCATACACATTTGAAGTGTTGTTATTGTTGTTGAGAGATTGTAACTCTGATAACAGGGTCTCACAGAGCCAATGCACCCATTTGAAAGTTTGCGCAGCAAGTTTTTAGCCGTACAAACTTTAGCTGAAGATCTTTCCGTTGGTTCTTTATTCCAAGGAAACAGTTTTTATGAGCATGTCTCTTTGATTTGTTAAGCTTTTCCTCTCTAAATTATTATTATTATTATTATTATTATTATTATTATTATTATTATTATTATTATTTATTTATTTGTTTTATCTGAAACAAACTCACTTAACTGACAATTTCTTTTGGCAAATCATGTCACTGCTCGGAGGACCTAAAGATAGTTGCTGTGGCTGACAAAGAAGCAGAAGAAGAGACGATCAGAATTAAAGTGTTTGAAGTTAAAAAAAACCTTTAAAGTTCCCAACATCAAATCTTGTATTTGATTCTCACAAACATTTCCATTTCCCGGGGTTGCAGACAATGCAGATGTTGTTGTTGTTGTTGTTTTTGTTGTTTTGTGTCTCCTGTGGGTGGCTCCTACTGTGTACACACAGCAGAAGGCAGATTCACAGCAACATGCCTCAGTCTGTCAAGACAAACAATGCACTGATACAAAAGTGGGTCTACTCTCTCGTGGTTCTCGATGCATTGCTAAGAGTGTTTCTGCATGTCAACAACAGAAAAGGACAATGTTTGGACACATTTGGGAGTAAATAGTGATGAACGTTGATAGTGTGTTCACTAGATATTGGATATTTGAACATGTTTTAAAGCAAAAGATGCATGTGACGGACGGCATTTAGATGTGGTTCAGTATAGATTGAGTTATCTTGTTCCAGCTAAAGTTTTCCTATGCAAAGGGTTTCTTTGAGACAAGCTGATCAGGACGAGGTGAAGCCATGTTCTCTGGGATGTTCCTTAAGCTGCAAGAGGAAAGAAATGTCTTGCTTGTTAAAGGGAGACCTGTGACGGTGTGTGCCAAGTGTGTCCGACTGTGTATGTGTGTGTGTGTGTGTGAGTGGCGCCTGATACGCTTTGCGGAGCAAGCTGAGGACAGCGAGACAGCGGAATGTGATTAAATTATGGAGGGAAAGCTCGCTACCTGAGTCTGACTGAGGAGTCACCAACCCCGTCCACCCCCCCCTCCCCTCCATTCCTCCTCTACCTTCCTGTGTCCTCACGCTCTCTCTCGCTCTCTCTCTCTCCGCTCTCTACGTAATCACAACAGTCTCGTCAGAGCTGAAAGGGAGAGGAAATTGGGTGTTGATGTGTTCATGAATATTGACTTTAAGGTCATAAGTTGGAATGTACATGACTGCAGAAATGATTGGTAGATATTTCCATCGTCTGTGTTCAGTATTTTTAGTATTACAGTAAAACAAAAACCACAAAATTCTTTGGAAATGGCAATGATAACACACTGGTGAGCTTTTATTTTGGAAAGCGCAGCTGACTTTTCTTTCCCACCCACATTCAACCATTGTTGCGTTCTGAACTAATAATAATTTCCACTGTTTAGTGCCACAGCGAAAGCCAATATACGATAATATATAATGTATTAAATGATTGGTTCAAGCTCGCTTTGAAAGGCCGGAGGTTCCTCCTCAGGCAGCCTCATAAATCAGTAGCAAAATCTCCCTCCTGGGAATCCCCATCATAAATTAGCTGTGTTAGGGTGGTGATGTTGGTGGTCGTGGTGGTTGTGCAACAGCAGTGTGCTAATATTAGCATGCATGTTGAGTGGCCGTGTCCTACTTCTACACGCTATGCTTAGCATGTCTGGAACAATGCTTTGTTTAAAGCATGACTCTGCATTTGTGCCCCACGATCCGTGCTCATGCATTCTTAAATATGAAATGTAAACAGCTATGGCTTTATGCATTTGCAGTGTTTTTCACTTTCATTGTTTGGATATAAAAAATAGGCCTACTTCATTTAGAAAATACCAAATCTTGAGTAAAGGTAGGGCTATCGGAATTAGATGGAGAAACATAAAGGGCCTGCATTAGCCCAAATAAAGAGTGCTAAACAGATTGTATGCATTGTTCGTTCGCTTGTTACACTTTACAGCTGTCTGTTTGAAAAATCGTGTATGGATTATGATTATTATGGCCAAAATAAATCATCCATAATGATTGGTATACAAATCGGCCTATTAGAAAAAGTTACGCAACTTGTTTTCAGGTTGGAGCTTCCCTGGCAATAAATAACCCATACTAGGTTTTTCTTGTTTGTGCAAAAACAAGGTGTGACATCTGTTTCATCATGTTACCATGGCAATGGCCGACAGTTCTCATCCTTTAGTAAAGTGATAAGTGGTAAATAAAATAGTAGAGAGCATCCCATTCAATGATTAATAAATAAATATATATTTTTTCACAACATGTAATTGTAAACAATAAGTGTCATACCTAGAGTTGCAAGAAGTAGAATGTGGTTCAGTGTTGCTAGGGCACATAGTCTCAGCTTCTTCAGAGCAACCTTTTTGTCTCTGTTCACATGTTCACTCTGTTTTATTGGATACCTTATTCGTACGGTTCTTTCTTAAAAAATGTTGGTAAAAATGAGCTAGCCCACCTCATACACAACGATTGAACTTTTAAAATCCTTACATGATATATGCTTTATTCTTGGAAGGGATGATTGTAAGATAACATAAATCACTCAAAAACAGTGGAATACTCTAAGGCAGTGTAGGGCTGGGCGGTATACCGGTTCATACCAAATACCAGTATATATTTTTGTTATATGTATTTGATTACACAACATTCGGAACGCTACGCTGCGCCGTGTTTCAGACCAGACCCTTTTTAAGGTTACACTTCTAAATAGGAAGGTAAACAGTAGCGCTCTGGTGTTAGTTACTGTGTAAAACATAGACTGTAAAGTGTAAATGCATAAGAAAGACTTTGAAAACTCTGAAGCTGCATGTGCCTGCTTGCGCATGTCTCTGCTACAGGACACTTACGGACACGGAGGCACAGTTAGCTAAGCAGTTTGGCAGTAATAAACAAAAAAAGAGAGCAAAGGATCACAATTTGTAATTCCTGAAAATAAGTCCTGGTGAAGCTGCAAACAAAACACTACCTTATTCACCGTAAGAAACCACCACACCACTGAGTATGTAGCATTTAAAGCTAGAAATCAAGCTAATGCTAAAGCTAAGCTAGTACAACAAAGAGCCATTGGGCTGCTGTTGCAAACTTGTATATAACAAGTGTGGAATTATTCTACAATATTCACTCATCATGACAGTAAAATAGACCATCCCAACTCAATCTACTGCAGCAATTCATCTCTCAACCAGTAGAAAATGCTGTGAACATCTGATTATGCATGGAAAAAAAATACCGTCACACACCGTGAAACCGTTAGAATTTAGAAAAATACCGTGATATGCATTTTTGGTCATAGCGCCCAGCCCTAAGGCAGTTTTTCCTCAAATAGGGGTATGTGTACCCCTTAGAGGGAGAGTGAAAGAGAGAAAGAGTGGAAAATGAACAAGTGAAGTGTCTAAATGATAGAAAAAAACTATAGAAATCAATCTATTCAGGAGCCACTAAATCAGTGTTTTTCAACCTTTGGGTCAGTACCCTATGTGGGGTTGCCTGGAGTTTCTGAAAAAACTAAAATACATTTTTGAAATTGTAAAATTATTATACTTTTTTTTAATGAAAACAACACATAATCTTAAACAACAATTTTTCTATAGTTTCACTTTGTGAAATATAAATCTAGTTTGACTAAAATGCCGTAATTAAAAAAAATATCTGAGCTCAAACGTGATCAAAAACAAATTCTAGAAAGAAATGTTTTTGGGGTCACCGGAAATTCTTTATCAAAATGGGGTCAAGATCCAAAATGGAACCACTCCACTAAATACTGTTTATTTCCACTTGTTTATGTGTGTTGTCACTCATTTGTTCCATGATCATTATGCTCTATAGTTGTTTTTAAATGCTTTTTTATAAGCAATATGTTGTAGTCAGGCAAAGAGGGTACTTGGATTCAGAAATAAGAAAAAGGGGGTACATGAGCCAAAAGACTTTGAGAACCACTCCTTTAAGGAATGCATGTTGCAGTGATCATTTGTCTTGTCTCGGTGGCGTTTCTATTTGTCAGTTGATGATCAACACATTTGTTTCCATGATCAAAGTTTTGATCATTGTGTGACCACGTGCATCACAATACGTGTGAACGGGGAAGGAATGGTGTGATGTTTAAATGTGTTCCCACACACCACATCCGTAGCTTTTTGTTTACTGGGGGCAGCAGCGTGACACTGTACTGCTTCCACTGCTTTCACTGCTGCACCACTTCCTGCTACAGTGCACATGACCCTCTGTTCCCTGCAGCGAAGACTCAGAGAGGCTTAAAGACTGGCCTTCACATAACCAAGTCGCCCTTGACTTGGTGCACCTTGCAATGGTGGCCTGCAGTGCATTTACCTCCACAGACCAGACCTGTTGGCTGTCTACTCTTTCCTAATGATAAATCTAAGCGTGACACAAAATTGATCAGGCAGGAGTGAACTCAATCTCTTTGTCAAAAATATGAAATTCTGTCTTTCTCTCTGTAACTCCAGCAAAGGCAATAGAGGAGTGTCTGCCTGTGGTTGCGTCACAATCTTTCTGAATCTTTGCAAAGATAACGCAGGGAATCGATGCGGTCTTCGAATCGTCTCCATGACGTGGTCAGGCCAGGGTGGAGAGGGTGGATTGATCTATCTGAGCGGACACTTTGTCAATACAGACATCTACTCAGTCTAAGCTGCTCTTGTGTCCTTCACACATGCATTCCTGCTGCGCTCGATTCTGAGGGCTGTTAATTATGCCACATTTATCAGTCAAAGCCAAAACATTCTGGAAAAGTGAGTATGGAATACAGAGGAAAGATAAGGATGGAGAAAGGGGAAGACTTCAGACTCAGATACACAGGTATTCAATAAAATAAACAAATGTTTTAATAAAGGGGTTTTTTTTAAACAAAAACATACAATGACGTCAAGAAAATAATGCAAATAATAATAATAATAGTCTATTTTTTATTAATTCCTTCCAATAATGTTGATTTGTTCTCTCAATACAATTTTTTGGCCTTTGTCTTCTCTTTTGAATTCCCTTCCTCTGTCACTGTTTGGGTTTCCTGTTTGTGTGAACACATCCTGTCTTGTCAGTATGCATGGGTTGAGAAAGTAAGGCTGCGTCCGAATACCCCCTTTTATCTCCTTTACTATCCACTGTTCCACGATAAAGAGCGTCCGAGTTCTCTTTAAGCTGCAGGAAAAGAGGCTCAATGCGTCCTTTTTTACCTCCTTTAGCCTAGGAAACACTGATGCATCCTTTACCAAAGGAGACGAGATAATGCTGACCCACAATTCCTTGCGGCGACAACATTTAAAGGGACACACACACGCGAGCGCTTACAGGAAACTCACGACCATTGCAATAGTATGCCTTGAACAACTTTAAATTAATAATCTAAAACCCATATCTTATTGTACGCAAAACAGATATAAAACAGACACTCTGTGGTTCAAGAAAAAGGGATCAGAGACATTTTTAGCCACATTATGTTACATAATGTTACAACATGATTCATATTTCTGAGTGGAAGGTGAGTGTGAGCAACCATTCTCAATGTGACGTTCTTTTAGTTTCACTTTTGTTCCTCGTAGCCTGGTTGCCTCTTTTCCTTTGATTTGAATTCAAACCTTGTGATTTTTGAGATTATATCATCGGAAAGTGTTAGAAATGTGTTTTTTAGTCCATTTACGGAAATGTGTTGTATTTTCACCACGACAGACGTCACTAACCTTTGCAGCCGTCAGATTATTACGTCACCGAGTTGAAGTGAGTCTGATTGTCAAGACAACAGTGATGGCCTTTTCCTAACTCCTCTCCTAACACCTTTCCTTATCCCCGTGACATCATCCACAAGTTTATGAAACAGTGGATAGGAAAGGAGATAGGAGGGAGTATTCGGACGCAGCCTATGTTGGCTCCATGTTGTTTCCACTAAGTGATGCCCATTCTCGTTTGCCCCCCTTCACTATTTAGGGAGTGTCTTAGCACTGAGTGAGTGTTGGAGCATTGTCTTCTCTAATGTCTAGCTTAATCTAACTGCTGCTGGCCTTCTGCTATTACTATTTTGGTCTTTTTTTTTGTATTATCTATATATTTTTTTTTTTTAATTGATGAAACAATATTACATTAAGCTTTGGAATCACCTCATGTTAGCCTCATAACACATAGTCTGCTCCTGTAATTCAATAGTTAATAACACACGTCATAGTTTGGGATGTTTTACCAATTTCAATTCCCCATTGGTTGTGAAGTCGTCAAGCAGTCAGGTAACAGAATTTAATAAGTCATTTTGCTGCTAAAATTCAATACAAACCACTTAGTGTGGTTTAAGATGTCATATATGAGAAAAGTTACCACCTACAAACTGTCGTTCTTCCCCTGTGATCAACATGTACATGACGTATATTGGCGGTGGGAGAAATAAATGACAGTTAATTATTTCACATGTATCATTTTGAAATAATTGATTATAATCAATGCATACAGTTACAATAATCGAGTAGTTAATCTGTAAGTTATACAGAATATTGAATAAAGAATGCTAATGAATATTATTAGCACTTTACTATGCATTTCTAACTTAAAGGGTAACTGCAGTGGAACTATAATCAACATACAAGTGTCTAATATCACCAGTAAACTAACTAACGTGGTGGTGACGTGCTGACGTGGTGACGTATCGATCATTTCCTGTTTACACTCTACCGCTGTTTGCAGCGCTCTACTACTGTGTTCTGCTAACTCTAATCAAACTTGTTGTCATTGATATTTTAGCCTTGAAAACACTTGTTTTAATTTTTTACCGTACAGTTAAACGTACGAAGGTTAAGTAAAAAGCAATCTCGCCTCTTATAGGCAGTACAATCTCCTTTAAACTTCCTTTTGTCCTTAGCTTAGCTTAGCTTAGCTTAAATTTAGCACCTATGGCTTCTCTCTCCTCCCCTCCGCTCTCCTGCCCGGTGTGTCAGATGTTTAGTTACTCCTCGTCCTCCTTTAGGGACAATGGTAGTTGCATAAAGTGTAGCGTACTGTTAGATATGGAGGCGAGGATCAACAATCTGGAGAAGCGGTTCCGCACCCCTGATACCAAAACCGAAGCTAGCAAGCAGGACCTAGCCGGTGCGGACCGTGCTAGCTCTAGCTTAGCCTCCCCCCCGGCCAGCAATGAGTGGGTTACTGTCCGTGGTAAGCATAGTCGAAGGTCAAAAAGCCGCTCGGGACACCACCATGTTCACGTCTCAAACAGGTTCTCCCCCCTCTGTGAGGACAACACACTCACCGGGGAACAAACTCTGATAATTGGCGACTCCATAGTGAGAAACGTGAAGCTAGCGAAGTCAGCGGGCATTGTGAGGTGCATCCCAGGGGCCAGAGCGGGCGACATAGAATCAAATCTAAAGTTGCTGGCAAAGAGTAATCGTAAGTTTGATAGGATAGTCCTCCATGTCGGCACTAATGACTCCCGACGTCGCCAGTCGGAAGCAACCAAAGTGAACATTGAATCAGTTTGTGCTTATGCTAAAACAATGTCGGACTCCGTAATTTTCTCTGGTCCCTTACCAAATCTGACCAGTGATGACATGTATAGCCGCATGTCATCATTTAACCGCTGGCTATCGAGGTGGTGTCCAGAAAACGAGGTGGGCTTCATTGATAATTGGAGATCCTTCTGGGGAAAACCGAACCTGATAGGAAGAGATGGAATCCATCCTACTTTGGAGGGAGCATCTCTACTATCAGAAAACATGGCACATTTATGACATCTCATGAATGAGACCATGTTACAGAGGGGGAGTCCTCCACGCCCCTCTGCGCTTGCCTTAGGACAGTTTCCCTCCCATTGCTATCAGGATAGCTGTGTTCATCGCCATGACAACTGTTGTGATGGTGATGAATATTATTTTATGGAGACGGTGTCAGTCCCCCGACCCATATTTCACAATGATTTTAACATAAAATCAAATAAAAGAGCTATCAATTATAAAAATCTGAAAAAAATTAAAATCTCAAATCTAGAAACACCAAAACATAAAACCATTAGATGTGCTCTATTAAATATTAGATCACTGAGATCCAAATCTCTACTAGTAAATGACCTTATCTCAGAAAATAACTTTGATTTATTCTGTTTAACTGAAACATGGCTGTATCAAGATGAATATGTTAGTTTAAATGAAGCCACTCCTCCCAGTCATTTAAATACTCATATGCCACGAGACATAGGCCGTGGAGGTGGTGTAGCAGCTATTTATCATTCCTCTCTCCTAATCTATCCTAAACCAAAGGCCAGTTACACTTCCTTTGAAAGCCTGGTTCTAAATTTATCTCATATCGAATCAAAAACCTGCCAGCCAGTCTTATTTGCGATAATTTACCGTCCTCCAGGCCCTTATTCTGAATTTCTATCAGAATTCTCTGAGTTTATATCAAACTTAGTCCTCAGTTCTGATAAAATACTGATAGTAGGAGATTTTAATATCCATGTGGACAAAGATAGTGATAGCCTGAGCTCAGCCTTTATGTCCCTAATAGACTCAGTTGGCTTTTTTCAAACTATTAATGAAGCTACTCATCGTTTAAATCATACTCTTGATCTTGTTCTAACATATGGCCTTGATATTAATGAACTAAAAGTCTACCCTGAAAATCCTCTGCTATCAGATCACTTTTTAATATCTTTTAACATTATCCTAGAGGATCTCGCACTGTGCAATAAAATAGTTACAAGTAGAAATCTATCCAACAGTGCTGTGGCTAAATTTAAAGAGGCCATTCCTGCTGCCTTAAACTCAGTGCACCATCCAATAAATAACTATGATATTAATTATAACCCCTCTCAACTGGATCTGCTTGTCGATAGCTCTGCTAGTCTACTAAAATCCACCTTGGACTCAATTGCCCCATTGAGGGAAAAAACTATTAAACGTCAGAGGAAAGCTCCGTGGTTTAGCTCTGAAACTCACACACTCAAACAAACAACCCGTAAATTAGAGAGAATGTGGCGCTCCAATAAAACAGAGGAGTCACGAATACTTTGGCAAGAAAGCCATAGTAAATACATGACAGCCTTACGACATAGTCGATCTACATACTACTCCTCACTAATTGAAGAAAATAAAAATAATCCGAGGTACCTTTTCAGCACTGTAGCCAGGCTAACACAAAGTCAGAGCTCTATTGAGCCCATGATTCCTCTAGCCCTCAGCTGTGAGGACTTTATGACATTTTTTAACGATAAAATTCACAAGATTAGAGATAAAATTAGCCACTCCCTGCCTTCACCTGGGCCTGCTGTACCATTAAATGTAAATAGGCCTAACCTAAACTGTTTCACACATATAGGACTTCAGGAACTTAACTCTATTATTTCATCCTCCAAACCATCGACCTGCCTTTCAGATCCGATCCCAACTAAGCTGTTTAAAGAAGTTGTTCCCCTAGTCTGCCCATCTTTGTTGGAGACAATAAATATATCCCTATCAATAGGCTACGTGCCACAGTCCTTTAAAGTAGCTGTAATCAAACCCCTTCTCAAAAAACCTACTCTTGATTCCAGCACTTTAGCAAACTACAGGCCTATATCTAATCTTCCTTTTATTTCAAAGATTCTTGAGAAAGTTGTGGCAGCTCAGCTCTGTGAATTTCTTCAAAACAACAGCCTGTTCGAGGACTTCCAGTCAGGCTTTAGAGCTCAACACAGCACAGAGACTGCTTTAGTTAAAGTAACTAATGATCTACTCTGGGCTTCAGATGAAGGACGACTCTCAGTGCTGGTTTTATTAGATCTTAGTGCAGCTTTTGACACTATAGATCACTATATTCTACTAGAGAGATTAGAGAAATTACTTGGAATCACAGGGACTGCCCTAAACTGGTTTAAGTCCTACCTATCTGATAGGTACCAGTTTGTACACGTGAATAATAAGTCTTCTGTGTACACTAAAGTAAGCTACGGGGTTCCTCAGGGCTCTGTGCTAGGTCCAATCCTCTTCTGTATCTATATGATCCCCCTTGGTAATGTTATGAGAAAATACTCTGTTAACTTTCACTACTATGCTGATGATACCCAACTGTATGTATCAATGAAGTCAGGTGAGACAAATCAGCTATCTAAACTTGAGGCCTGTCTAAAGGACATTAGGGCCTGGATGGACCAAAATTTTCTTCTTCTCAACTCAGACAAGACTGAGGTCATTGTACTGGGCCCGCGACACCTTAGAGAAACCTATGCTAGCCTAACTGCCCTAGATGGCATTACTCTGGCACAAAGCACAACTGTTAGAAACCTTGGGGTTCTATTTGATCAGGATTTATCCTTCAACTCTCACATAAAACAAACTTCAAGAACTGCCTTCTTTCATCTCCGTAACATTGCTAAAATCAGATCTATCCTGTCTCAGGGCGACGCCGAAAAACTAGTCCATGCTTTTGTTACCTCTAGACTGGATTATTGTAATTCTCTTTTAGCAGGCTGCCCGAGCAAGTCGCTTAAGACACTTCAGCTGGTTCAAAATGCTGCAGCACGTGTACTGACTAAAACTAGGAGAAGAGATCACATTACTCCTGTATTAGCCTCTCTGCATTGGCTTCCCATAAAATATAGAATAGAATTCAAGATTCTTCTTCTCACTTATAAAGCCCTAAATGGACAGGCACCAGTCTATCTCAAGGAGCTTGTAGTGCCATACAATCCCCCCAGAACACTACGCTCTCAAAATGCTGGACTACTCGTTGTTCCATTCATCTCTAAAAGTAGTATAGGAGGAAGAGCTTTCAGTTATCAGGCCCCACTTCTCTGGAACCATCTACCAACCACGGTTCGGGGGGCAGACACCCTCTCTACCTTTAAGGTTAGGCTCAAAACATTCCTCTTTGATAAAGCTTTTAGTTAGGAACCAGCTCATAGCTCATAATTAAGATGCAATAGGCATAGACTGCCGGGGGGGGGGGTCTGGCATGCTCGGTTGGAGAGAGGTTGGAGAGGGCGTTAAGAGAGAGGTCATTTAGGTTAGAGAGGGACCGGAGAGGGTCCCATTCCTCTTTCAAACACTCCCTCTATGTCTGCTTACTCCCTTGTGTGTTTGCTCCTGTACTCCTTCTGGCTTTTGTCTTGCAGGTCCGTGGGATCCTCAGTGTGGAGTTACAGAGTCTCAGCGGCTCTGTCTCCACCCTTTTCTCTGCACACACCCAACACAGCATAACGTGGATGGCTGTTCATCATAGGAATGGGATCCACACAAGGTTCCTGCTGCTTAACAGAAGGTTTTCCTTGCCGCCATGATGAATTCATGTTGGGTGTGGGATACATATGTATGTGTATATACGTATATATGCATATGTGTGTATCCATAAAATGAAGAGTCCGTCCTTAAGACTGCTCTACTGTAAAGTGCCTTGAGATACCATTGGTTATGATTTGGCGCTATACAAATAAAGATTGATTGATTGATTGATTGATTGATAAAACACAATTAAAACACTGTTTTGCACAATTTTATTACTTAAAATACAAGCCATGGGGAGCAGTCATTGAGGCGATGTGAAGTCAGTGTTCCATATCAGCTCTTTCACTTTATTTCAGTTTCTATAGTGCTTTTCTCGAATTTATGTATTCATTTTTAATACGAACAACGCAAAGATGTGTTGGAGCTGCTTTGGACGTGTAGGAAGCTGTTTTTGTGAGCACTTGTTGCGCATTGGAGCAGCCACAGCCGGCAGTCGACTGCACTATTTCCATGTAAGACACAAGGGAGAGGGTGAGTAGGAGAGACAGTGGACCTAACGGGGTCTGGGTCTGGGAAGACATTGAAGCCATTTAGAGGAGGAAAACACGCTAGAGCAGTGAGCGTTACATACTGCAACGACCAAATGACACTATTGGCTTCTGAAGTGAGGATAATGACTGCTGGTCAACCAGGTTTTTTTTTCCTCTTCTTGGCTGCTCAACAAGGACTTTTAAATGTATTATATATTATATTTTGAATAAACTTGCAATTAAAATGAACTTCAGATGCCCTTATCAGTTTACAGATATTCTCTTGTCGGTTTGATTAAAAGTAAAAGTCAAATTGTTTCCTATGTGAATGCAAATGCTGTATTTTTTTAAATGTGCATCTAGATTCATCGATTGATAATCGAATCACAGTCCCTATAATCATAATTGTATTGAACTGTGATGTGCCTAAAGATTACCGCCCCTACAGTACATGTGGAAGCACAGGCAATATGATCATGGGTTCCCACACTACACACACACACACACACACACTTGTGCCTTTCCTCTGGGAAAATGTGATCTATCTTCTGGTGGGCAGGCCAATTAAAAACCAATCAGGCTGCTTGGAGTGTGCTGGTAATGGGAAAGCCAAGCCAGTGAAGGAAGTGCGGCTGATTAATGGACATTTTCACCTTGTGGCATAACAGCCTCCCACATGCATCCATCACCCCGGGGGACATCGCTGGCCCCTACCCCCATTCGGTGCTGTCTGACATATTGTATAAGTTGGAAACGTCAGAGTACATGATGATGAGCATAAAGTGGGCGCCTCGGCGTTAGCAGCATTATATTAACCTGTGTGATGTGTAAAGCCACAGACTGCGCTGCACTGTCACACAATAGAGGACACTCTCGATGGAAGTCGCCCTGGTGTTCGGGCCACAAAACGTCCAATTTCCCCTTCAGTGTTAACAGCAACACATCTGCCCTTTTTATATTAAAAGAGTTGATGCGGTTGAGTTGCCCATTTGGCTTTTTTCCTTTGGTGAATTGGAAGTTTTTCACTGTAGATTCAAAAAAAATGGCTTTACCAAGGAGCATAGGAAACAGCATGTTTGCGCCTATCCCTAAGGTGCCATTGTAAGCCAGTGAGCATTCACGAGAAAAGTATTAAACGGTGCGTACGCGGTTCATTCCATTTCAGGAGACTGCTGTGACCTACTTCACACAGCCCAGCTGCGAGCTGTAAATAAGGATTTTCATAACCTGATTTGGCCTTTCACCTCAGAGGCAGAAATATGCCATGAAGATTATTACAAAGAAGTGAGCAGCAGCACTTTGGAGTGCCGCGACGATTTCATTTAACTCTGACCTTTTCTCACGTGATCATAATTAGTCTCGAGGCTACATTAAGAGAGAATATCTCATGGACCATGACGGAGGTGTGAGGTAGATGCACAAAGCCTTGTTTACTGGTGAAAACTGGATGTTGTAATGTCTTGTGGTTTTCTCTTTATTTCCCAAAAACTTAAGACTTGTCTTGTAGTCAGTAGTAATATACCGTTTACTTTAGCCTGCAATTTGAATTCAAAATGAATTTTTATTCCCGCAGTTTAAAAACATGCTTTTTGGATGAACTAGTGTTTCTAAATTATGGGTGTCCCAATCTGATATTGATATCATACTGTATATTGTTCCTACATCAGCAAAAAAAAAAAAAAAACAACTATCGCATTATTAAATCAGTCTGAATCTAAAATATCTGATATAACATTTATGTAGATCTTTGATTATTATTAATTGGGTCAGTTTTTTCGCTACCTACTGTTGCTGACTATTGTTCTGAGTAATAGCATTTGATCAAGCTTTTTCTAACATTTTATACTATAAAATAAGCAATACAAGTAGAGTTGTCGCGATACCAAAATGAGTAACCATGATACTGTACCAGACAACGGGTTATATCGCGATACTGAAGCCTGTTTTTTTTATTATTATTATTATTATAAACTGCAATGTATTTGTACAAGTTAGAAATACTTATTAATTACTTATAGTGTTGTTTGGTGCATGATTAGAGTACATGAACAAAAGCATATAAGCAATAAAAAAAACTAATAAATGAAGTTAGAATTTATATGGTTGAAATTAAAAAAAATAATCATTCAGTTTTCTTTGCACGTGCACGCAATCCAGGCGAAGCAGAACTTGAGCTTTTTCTTAGTTTTGAAGCGAGTTTCTGTCGAAAGCGGAGCTGTCTTCGTGGAGTTTGTTCTGCCGATGTAGTGAACACGAACATCCAATCAGCTAACAGATGGGTGGACCCAACGTGCAGAAACAGCCTATCATATCCCCGTACGTCACCAGTAACGGGCAAACTGCCGATCATTCAGCAGCTGTGGAGTTCGGTCGCCATGTTGGTATGTTTTCAAGTGAGTAGCGTGCAGTGAGCTTAGACTGTGCAGAGAGAAGTCGGGGGGAGAGTAGAGGCAGCCACTATGTAGGGGAGACTGGCACTGGTAGTATCGTAAAATTTCTAGTATAGTCGGAACTGTTGCAATTTTACACCGCGGGGTATTATGGGTATCATGCAACTATAAATACAAGTATGTATGATACTGTATCAGATCAATATCAGTATCAAACAATCTACAATGCTGCAATATTGGTATTTTATTAGAAGTGAAGAAGTTGTCTAGATAATTTGGGAGTAGATAGATGGATGTCAGCACTTGTTTTAGACCTGTAATTATTTAGTTTGAAATGTGCTTTTGGAATACATGTCTCTGATCAGCATAGCAAGCGTGGAAGATTGTTGGACCATTCATTTCATAACAATGTAAACTATAAACCCTGATCTTGAAAACCAACCAAACCCCAGCAAGTACTGACGCTCAGGCCATCATCTACCCCATTAAAAACTACCTTTTCTTGAACCAGCACTTTCATTGGCCCTATGTGGCATTTTGTACAGTATATATGAAAAAAATCTTACTCTTACCAAAATCTTACAAAATCTCTGATGAATCAGAAAAAGAAATGTTTCCATCACAATAACACCGCCTCCACACTAGTGATGCTTTCACAAAAATGTCTTCCCTGAAGGTCAAGCAAAATCCCCAGATTGTCAAGGTCAAGGTGGCAAAAAGTTTTCTCTCGAGCTCATACTGTATACTCTATTCCTGAAGTTTGACAGAAGAATGATGCAGCGAGAGTTCACATAAGAAATAGAGCTAGGCTGGTCTATAGTGGGAACAGAGAGATATTAGAAACAGATTATCACACAGAGATCCATTATTCAACAGTGCAATCAGGGTGTGTGTGTGTGTGTGTGTGTGATTTCCTTATTTATGCGAGCTCTCTAAATCTGATTTGTCGGTTTTGATCACTCTCAAATCTCCCGGTCACACGCGGGCAATATTGGGTGAATATTACACTGTCTAATGGGTAATTGATGACGGCATGTGACACCGGTCGAGATGAACAAACGGTCTCCAAAGCAAAGGGGAGAATGTTCGAAGGAGGGTTGATTATCAAGTTTTTTGTTCCGCTGAGCGGGCATATTATAGGTCCTCATGAAAGTCAGCTTTAGCTCAGTTCCTCTTTCCCATGAAGACACTAATGTTGAGGAAAGGAAGAACTCAACTCTACCGTCAAGTTTAATGACGCACAGGTTTGACTCATATTATTACAATATTCCTTTTAAATGGAGTGTCTTTCGTGGGTGGGCAACATACTTTATGTATGTCCTCAAATAAAAAAAACATGTTCGCTTCACTGTTGTTTCTAAATTGTCAGTAGGAGTAAATTAATGTGTTCATGACTGTATTTTTGTTTGTTTGTCTGTGAGTTGGAGCTGTGCATGGTGAAGTCAGGGATAGTCTCCAGTGCTCAAAGACCTTTAACACAATGATATGGAAAAACAATATCAAGATACACATCTCAATAACCATTGTGCCAGCCGATGAAAGCCATAAACTCCCACATACATTAGCTTTGGGCTGATTACATACTGCAGCAGTATTTTTACTGTTACAAATCACTTACCTACGTTTCCCATTTTGTTTTGGATCCTCTTCCACTGTGGCCAACAATTCAGCTCACACAATGATCAATATATAAAACATTTTATTGTCAGTATGAAATATAAATATGAAAAAGCTTTATTACTTTGGTAGTGACAAGGGAAACTAGACAAACAGAGAAAATGTAAGTGAGAATGCTGTAAGTATTTTACTGGATTAAAATGTAATAAAAAATATAATAAAATAAATAAATTCAACAAAATTTTAAAAAGAAAAAAATCATTTGCATGGCTTTCATAGCCTCCCTACATTTGCAGAACATTCTAAATAAATTGAAATGTGAATAACTTAAAAAAAAAAAAACATACACACACACACCAGGATATAGAAGATTTGTCCTGAGTATTCTAAACACTGGGGTACCCTAATTGATCAAATTCACCTAATATTGAAATCCTGAATATTGAACCACAATCATTCACACTTGGAAGAATTGTCTATCCCTATGAATAACAATACAGTAGATCTAACTGTATGGGTACCCCCACTTTTTATTTTCTCAAAAAATCACTATTAAATATGCAATCTAGATCTGATCTGTCATATCTGAGTAAAATTTCATAAAGATCGGTCAATTACGAACCAAGATAAGCGTTTTGGAAATTTTTCAAATGGTGGGAGATAGGGATTTTTTGTAATTCCTCAAACTGACCCAGAATCAGTATATTATTCCGGATCCCCTCCAAAATGTAATGGAATTTTCCACAGCGTTATGTCTTTGGTTAAAATGTTGTAAAAATATGTTGAGTAGTTTTAATGTAGTCCTATAACAGACAAACAAACAAATGAACTCGCGCTTAATTAGCGCAGACTTTTGAAAACGGGCGATCGGATCCAAACGTCTCCACGGAGACACTGTTCCAAAACGAAAACGGTTTTCAGAAGTGTGTGTGGTGTGTGTGTGTCTGTTTGTGTACACGATCGTACACTGTTGATGACATCACTGTTGATGACATCATCATTGATCTAAAACAATGTTAAACAGGAGTTCCACAGTGTGGATGGGAAAAGGAATGGAATATATATCTGTATATTTTTTTTTGGTAGCCAGAACATCACCAAAATTGTATTTCCTGAAAATGTCATCAAAACCAGTTCATAACTTTTCAAATTATTGTGTAAACAAACAGACAAACACACACACAAACACACAAACAAACTGACCAACATACTTCCAAAAACCATTTTCGTTTCCTAAAGCAATAAAGTTGCATGAGAAAGAAGCACTGAAAACAAGAAAGTACTTAAAAATAAAAGCCACAATTGTTTGAAACTCACAAACATCTTTGTGTACGTGAATAAATATCCATCCGTCTTACCAATGTGGAGGACGGCTGGCAGACGCGAGGCTCCTCCTACGTAAGGATGGCCTGACCTTTGACCTCAGCGCTGCATCACAGGACAGCAGCAAACGAGCTGAATGACAGCTGCACAGACGCTGTTTCGGCACGACGACTCATCCAACACACACGCACGCCAAACATGTGTGCCCACTCATATGTGCAAACAAGCTCGGGCTTACGGACACATGCATGCAAGACACTTAAGTTGAAGCAAACGCTCAAAACAGTTTGAACACACACAGACATGGATGCATAAACATTGGCACACATGCAGGACTCTGACAATGAAAACATGGCTCAGATCAATAGCTTTGTTTAGTGCACATACAGCCTTTGTTTGGGAAACAATGATTTGGATTCCGTTTTGACCATTTTGTGCTTACATCGAGATTTGAAAGCCTGAAAAGATCAAACTCAAAGGAAAACCAAAATTCTGCAAACACATTTTTTTTTTTCAAGGGTTTGTTTGACTTTTTGTGAAGATCGCTCCTATTTTTTTTTATCAGAGCTGTATCAGCACTGAACATTATTACTTTGTGGTCATAAAACAGATACGTACATTAAATAAATAAATAAATAAATATAGGGGTGCACGTCATGCCGATCCATCATGCCTCCCCTAAAATACATCACAAACACACACCATAGAAGGGGGGCATGAGAAAAAGTTACTATTTTCAAAGAAAATCAAAGAAACTGTGTGATCTCACATGTCCCAAACTATAAGCATCATATAATGATAAGAGAAACTCAATATTTTTACATATTTATTTATTTTATTTTTTTCAGGTGTTCATTGTCACCAATGTCATGGCTGTGGTTTAGAAGTTTTGCCTCAGAGAACGTTGCTAAGCACATTGCATTTGTGTAGTTTCGTGTGTACATAGGAGTTTATTATACATCTTTGTACATATTTATTTGTTTGATTCATATTTATTAGTTTTTATTATTTTAGGTGTTTTTAGTTTGATAAAATAATGCTTGTCTGCCAAACACCTAACCCTCTTCTGCCAATGGATGGATGCATGTAAAAACGTTTCCTTTGCCACTTGTGTCTTTGACATCCGTGCGCTGTGTAGCTGTAAATAAGGCGAATACAAGCGTGATTATACCTTGTTTGAAAACCCAACACAGCATTGTAACAGTTAAGTGTGAACAAAGCAGAAGCTTTAGGGACAACAAACAGAGCAGATTCACTCACTCATTCACAACGTAGACGTTTTGGAGAGGGAAGTTAGAGTATCTGCTCATTCTCATGTATAAATGCAAAATAATGACACAAACACTTTATAACAGACGTTTTCATACGTTTTATAACAAACATTTCATAACAATTAGATTACAGTGATTGACTACGGTAAAGATTTAGGTTAGTCATTTGTCCAATTAAGTGGGATTTTTTGCCGATTGGGACTTTGTCCGTTGGCGTTTTGTCCATTAGGTTAAAGTTTTGTCCATTGGGGTTTTTTCTATTGAATTCTTTTCTTTTGGAATTTTGTCATTTGGAGTTTTCTGTATTGGGATTTTGTCATGGATTCAGCCTGAATAAACCCACACAAGCACGAGGTGAAACCCCACCTTGAAAGTTCCCAGTGTTGCCTCAGAAAGGAAGCAATAAACAAAGCAACAAAGTGTCAGTATGAATGAAGAACATTTGATCTGCTTTAAATTCTCTACAGATTCATTACCGCGCGACTGAAGCAACATTTGCCGTCAAAGTTAGCACTGCCTGGAGCCCTGAGCGTTATTCTGAGTGTTTTATTGTAGATGTATAAACCACAGTGTGAGACGTCACACGTCACAAACAGGGGCATCTCCACCTGCCACCTGCAGGCCTGCTCAGACAAGACGCCTTAAAACTGCTGACTGAGCACCTCTGGGCCTTCAGTCTGACCCACACATATAAACGCACATATACACACTTACACACACACACACCACCAGACAGGTCGAGATGATCGGTTTCTCCTCATGTACCCCCAGCCTGTTCCCGCTCCGTTCCTTAGCTCGTCCCTCTTCTCTTTCTCTCCCTCCATCACATCTTCTTTCCCTCTATCTGCAGAAACACACCCCTTCATTCTCTCTGCCCTCCCCACCAATTCCTCTTGCTCTGAATGCTGTGCATATCTAGTTCATTGTTATTCTAGTCGCTGTAACAGGATTTTCCCTGTCCTTATGGATGAGTAGTTCAAATATAACTGTGAAGGGGAGGAAAAAAAAGGAGTCTGCTCAAGTTTTTTTTTTTTTTTTTTTCACAGTTTAGCCTTTAACAAGGTGAATGAATAACACTGTGTTTACTGTTAACATGGAGTATGCCATTATCATTTCACATCCTCTCTCCCCAGATTGCGCCACACAGTCACATGCATAATGAATAAGACCCTCCATGTCAGCATCAGTCTCTGCATTCAAGACAAAAAAAAAAAAAAAAAAAAACTCCCACTTATGGAAGCGCGAGATGCTGGAGGAATTTCAAAGCCTTGTACTGGAGGCTGGGTTTTCTCCCTGTGTGCTGCACAGCGTATTCAGGTCATTGCCAGGTCTATGGTTATACACGTATTCGCCTCTGTTGAGCGCTGCCTGCATCTTCTTCTTCATTGTCAAATCCGTGCACATCCACTTCCCTTCCGTTGTCCTGCATAAACCCTCACACTTCTTAGTTCTTCAGTCTTTGCCTCACTGTGCCCTAAGAGGCGCTGCACCGCTAAGTGACCTAATTTTCCTGCTGTGAACCGTTTTTCTGAAATAGCTTGTCTACAACGTAGCGTGGAAAACTCATTTCCATCTTGCATAACAACAGTACAGAGACCCCCCCCCCCCAATCCTCCAACTCTCACACACACACACACACCAAGCCTTTTTTTAGCAAAGCTCAGAGGTGCAACGGCACCTTCTCACAAGCTGAGCCTCAATTTCCCACCTCTTCCGCATGTGGAATCTGGTGATATTCTCATTTTCACTTATTCAATTAAACTTTGCAGATTACGTCTGGTCAGTAACTCCTATTACTGTAATCTAACGTGCTATTGAGTGTGTGTCTGGATTGGATAAACAGATTAATTAAAGAATGAGCAACAATGGTACCTATAACCTGAGAATATCTGTTCACTAGCCATTAATAGTACATTACCATACAAAGCCTGTTCAACATGAGGATAGAGAGGAGTATATGGACAAACATGCAATGGGCCAACATCAATGATCAGGCTTTGGGTGGAGATAATGAGAAGTAAAGGGTTGAAAGGGGAATCGCTATTTTACTGATGGTTGCGGTGCTTCTGAACAGGGACCTGAGGGCATTTTTACAGAACAAATGTAGAGAAATGGAAACAGATGGAAGACCTGATTATTTGATCTGCAAAGAGCTCGTGGTGGACTTTGTAGATAACAGACGTAACATACTCGGAGACGAGAACAATGGGTCTGTGCGTGTGCGGCTATTGTTACCCATGGCAGATACTTGTGTGTTCATCCATCTGTTTGTGTGTTTAAATACATTGTGTATGTTTGCATACCATTTGACTAATAATGGGAAATTCACAGGCAGCAAACATATGGCGTGCTAATGAGGAATGAGCAGAAAAACAGGTAGAAGGTTCATTCAGACTGTTTCCAGAGGACACGCATTGCACGGTTTTATTAGATGAACGCTTGTAAATTAGTGGTTAATGGATGTGATATCTTTTTTTGTTGAGTTTGCATGTGTAAAAGGACTGTTCCCTCCCCAGTCAAAGCAATCATGTTAGACACATACAGTATATAACGGTTCACTCTAGCTTATTTCAGAACTTTATTTTAGCTACACTGACTTTTGAATTTCCGTGTAGTAATGGACGATTCTGCACAAAATGTAATGTTTGCTAAAAATTCACATTGTTGGGATTTTTTTCCTTTACTATCATGATTTTTATATTGTCAAAGCGCTATGAGATGTCCTTTGTTGTAATTTGCATTATATAAATAAAGATTGATTGATTGACTTCCATGTTTTAATGTGTGATATTCTTCCAAAACATGTACTATGACCTATGTCGATGATATATTCCTTGTCATAGATGTAGGTGAATAGCGGGATTTTCGTCGAGGAAAATCAGAGGTCCTATTCATTTATCGTCAAAGTTTTTAGTTTCCTCGACTGGTTTTAAGTTGTGCATCTGTCTGTGTTTTTTTCATTCTTGATGTATCACATGCCTTATTTCCCTTTCATACCCTGTGTAGTGATGGTCAATATGTAAATACTTCTATTTGTTATTATAACATTCCTACAATAAGTTTTTTATTTTTCCTACAATGGATTTCCCAGCTGAATGTGCCAGACTCCACCTGCAAGTGGATCACATACTTCCTGTCTGACAGGAAGCAGCACGTGAAGCTGGGAAAAACCATCTCTGCTTCCTGAACCATCAGCACTGGATCTCCTCAGGGCTGTGTTCTTTCTCCTCTGCTCTTCTCCCTGTACACCAACAGCTGCACCTCCTCTCACCAGTCGGTCAAACTCCTGAAGTTTGCAGACGACACGACCATCATCGGTCTCATCTCTGTTGGAGACGAGTCTGACTACAGGTGGGAGACAGACCGGCTGGTGTCCTGGTGCAGCCAGAACAACCTGGAGCTCAACGCTTTAAAGACAGTGGAGATAATAGCAGACTTCAGGAAGAACCCAGCCCCCCTCACCCCCCTCACCCTGGGAGACTCTACAGTGAGCTCTGTAGAGTACTTCTGCTTCCTGGGGACCATCATCACTCAGGACCTCAAGTGGGAGCTGAACATCAGCTCCCTCATCAAAAAAGCTCAGCGGAGGATGTACTTCCTGCGGCAGCTGAAGAAGTTCAGTCTGCCAACAAAGATGATGGTGAACTTCTACAGCTCCATCATCCAGTCCATCCTCTGCTCCTCCATCACCATCTGGTACGCTACAGCTATGGCCCAGGACAAGGCCAGACTGCAGCGTATCATCCACTCTGCAGAGAAGGTCATCGGCTGCAATCTGCCCTCCCTCCAGGACCTGTACGCCTCCAGGATTTTGAGGCGTGCAGGAAAGATTGTGGCCGACCCCTCCCGCCCCGGTCATAAACTGTTTCAATCTCTCCCTTCTGGAAGGAGGTTTCGGTCCATCAGGACCAGAACCTCCAGACACAAAAACAGCTTCTTTCCCTCTGCCACCATCCACATGAACACACCCTAAGTCACCCACTGAACCCCCCCCCACCCGATCACCACTTCCATGATGACATTATCTGCTGCACTGTATACATATTTATATTTATCCTATTTATCTTTTATTCTCTATCTATCCTTTATTTATTCCTCATCCTTTATATTTATCATTATCATTATTATTATTATTATTATTATTATTATTATTATTATTATTATTATTGTTGCTGGGTTGTTCTTTGTTTTTTTTGTTTTTTTTGTGCACCAACTACCAAGACAAATTCCTTGTACTGTCCTTAAAACTGTACATGGCCATTAAAAACATTTCTGATTCTGATTCTGATTAATTATGGTACGTTTCATTCATTTATGCTTCACCTTCCAGGCAACAGACAACAAGAAAAAAACAAAAGTAAAAAAATCGAGACTAGACAAAAACTCTCAGACAATCAAAATCAAGACCAAAAAAAGAAAAGACGAAAAAATAACAGAACATACTCAGCAAAAAAAAATTCCTTATTATTATTTATTTATCAATTTTTTCCAGTAGCCATAACCCTCTTCTATAGATGGAAGCTCTAAATGTTTTCCTTTTTTAATCTTTTTTTTTTTTATTATATTGTATTTACATTAAAAAAAATAAATAAATAAATTTAAAAAAAAAAACCCAGTCAATGTGAAAATAAACAGTGAATATTTTTCCCCAAAACAACATAGTGTGAACAGGACCTAAGGGATGTAAGGGAGTTTGCATCAGTATAGCCCATTACATCAATAGGCATGATTAATAATGAATTAAAATCAAACATGACTTATTTACTTGATTGATCACTCTATACAGATGGAAAAGTAAGACATCCAAAAACGAACCCATTTTACAACCATAAGCTACAGATTTACTACAACACATGCTCATTTAAGCTGATAATTATTTGGTATGATTAGTCCTTTAACATACAATATAACAAGTATAAATTTACAAATTACTGACTGAAGATGTGTTTGTATGGAGAGAAATAAAAGAAGCCTACATCAAACAGTAGTAGTCCTTTACTGCACAGCCATCACACAACAGAGGCAGAGTTAGTTGCCGCTGCTTCTTTTCTATTGATCTCTCTGCAAAAGCTCCAGCCTCTCTGCACTGTATTCACAGCTAGCATGTTTGTATGTCAGCTCCACACAGATTGGCCTTGACACGCAAGACACACACGCATCAAACTCCCTCTATCACACACAGCGTTGAGACAGACAGCGGCACAGACACACACGCAAGCGATCTGGAAAAAGGAAATACATACACACGCGGGGGTGGGTGGGGGTAACATACATCATCACATTTGGTTCCCTGTCAGGCGAGGGGTTGGGAGAACGTGGCTGGCTGGTATGTCGTTCGTGACCGGCAGGCCACACCTGTCAGCAGTGCTCCATAGGCTGGGCAGTGATGCTATCTGACAGCATGGCTACCAGTGTGTGTGTGTGTGTGTGTGTGTGTGCGTGCGCGTGTGTGTGTGTGTGCGTGCGTGCGTGCGTGCGCTGTGATGGTTTGGATGAGTCACTGTTGTGCCTCTCCTGCTACATTTCCCAGAGGACCCTCCAGTATGACTGGTGGTTTCAGTGTGTGTGTGTGTGTGTGTTACTGTGTTTTTTTCCACTGGCCGTGTTCTGAACATATTAACAGCTGGCTACTTACTTACGCAGTAAACAATCACGTAGAACCATCCTAATTTTGAGCGATCCAGTCCCGAGTATTGTTTGCGTTGTGCAGCTGCAACATGTTCAAATCTGCAATGTGCAGAAACACCCTCCATCTGCTGCACACTTTAATCTGTTATCACCCTGCTTCCATTCATGGCGGGAGTTTACCTGACAGAGTAACTGCAGGTGTTCCTCTGAACCTGAGGTTCACGGTGTGGAGGAATTCTTTCCCGGTGCACACACAGTCCTTCCCCTATGGCTGCTGCAGACCAAGTGCTGTGAAGCTGCTGTTCCCTCCATTGCCTCTCAGCAAGCACATGCATTTGGCTGAAATATTCAGCCCAGCTCCCAGTGATACCTTGCATGTATAATTACCGGATATGCTGCCTGGCGCTGATAACTCTCCCAAACAATGTTTGAAGGGGGAAGGCAGCGCTGAATTCCCAATGAAGTGTGAAAAAGACTGATTAAAATTGTCATGGTCAAAAGCCAGCGCACCAGTGTGTTCTGCTCTCACGGACCAGGGGAGATGGGGAGACAGACTCTGCAGTGGAGATTTTTTTTTCTGTCTTTCTGCACCGTGCCTGGGACTGATTTTTGGTTCCTATTTTTTGTTGCACAGAGGAAATTACATTGGCATAAATACATATTTGTTGTTTGTGTGTCTTGGGTCAGTTGTCAGTCACAAAGAAACATTGATTTCACCATTCAAGCCTTTCTGAGTTGAGGGACAAATTTGGGCAATCACAGCATATACATACAAACAGTCAACCCGATCTGACGGAAAAATAAAAGACCTACTGTTTTGTGCGTTGCAGCACGTTTTTGGGAGGTTTGCCATGCTGGGAGACACAATTTTTTTTTTTTTTCGTAGCAAAACACACAAATAGTTTTTGTGCTGTTTGGATGTAAATTAATGCTGATGTATTTAAATCAGATGTTATTACCCTCACCATCACCCCTTACCTCAATCCTAACCATAACCCAAAATGTTTACTATGTCGATCAACCAAGTCAGCCAATTAACAGCAGTGCTTGAGCCATTCGTTTTACATGTGGGTGTCGCGGGTGAGATGAGTTGTCATTTCTTAACCACGTCAATAAAAAAAATGCTCTCAGGATGTGAAGACTGCTGCTGATTGTTTTCTAAAACACTGTATCTGTTTTTTTTTTTATCTTTATTTGGAAGATTGTCTTCTTAGCTGTGACAAATTTCAGTAAGTGAAGCTTATCTAGAGGTGAAAATACTTCATTTGAGGCCAATAATAGTTAATAACTCAATGTCAGTGTGTTTGTTAGGCAGCCACAGGGAGCCAAAACATGTGCAGTTTTCTCCACTCATTCCCAGTGCAATGGAAGGGATGTCTGTGGTTAAAAAGCGTGTTTAAAAAAAAAGGTGATTCTGCCTAAAACATGATTTGGATTCAAATGCGTCGATGAGTCCTTTGGCTACCAGTGAAATGGCAGGCAATTGGTTTTTCATCTTGCAACTTAGGGTTTGGGCACTTAGATTTTTAGCAATCTTTGCCAACAGTTGTTGGTTACACAGTAACAATAAAGCATGACTTGTATTTATAATCTACAATATAGTTCAATTCTAAAGAAGAAGAAAAATGTATTCTGTCTATTTGATACTCTCCAGGCAGGGCGTGTGATTAGGTGAGTTTATGACGGTACTAGTTTTGAGATAATTCCCTTTTGATCTCTATGGAAAATATGTCTGAACGCAGAATATTTTTACCACTTGCCCAAAATAAGAAAGTCACTGTGCGTGTCATATCACAGTATATTCTGTTAAGCTCATATCCGGAGTTTCTGAGAAATCTATGTTTATGTATGATTCTTTTGAAATACAAAAACATACCTAACTGGTCTTTTACTATGGTCTACTGCTGGTAGTCATTCATAGGCAACAATGTAAACAAGTCCTGCCTTCGTCCTATCGACCCAAATACAAATGAAAACGAGCGCCATTATCGCCCAGCCAATAGGTTTTGACTTCCTGTTTTTGAGACTGTCAATCAAAGTGAATGCAGAACTGTGCATGGAAAAAAGGCCGTGTGTCACAACAGCAAACAGGTAAATATGATTTTGGCTCTTGCCTGACCCATAGATCTATATTAATGCAACCCAATGCGACTTTATGTTCCTCGATGCACGTGTAGAAAAGTAGAAGCATGGCTTCTGGTAGATTGGCAGAGGCAGGTGAGAAAGTGGAGTGGTTTAGGGCGGGACATCGAGACGTTTCTCATAAACTCTGGATAGCAGCTTTAGGAGTGTCCTGATAGAACCTTTACACTTCCAATACGATACAAATATTGCAACCTTGCGTATTGACTGATGTCAATGATACGATATCACTAAGAATCAAGCATACAGTTATTGCATAATGTTAGAAAAGGCTTACAGTGGGATATAAGACAACTATGGTCCCCCTGTATTGTCTTTTCTTCCGAGACTTTACATAAAAAACTGCAGTAATGGAGAAGCTCTCCAATTTAGTTTTTCCCCAAACTGGCTGAAACCCTCCAACATGTACATTTAGAGTGTGTGTGTGTGCGTGTGCGTGCATGCGTGCGCACGTGTGCGTAACACCCCTTCGAGGCACCCTGGGGACTCCTTGCAGAGGCTAGAAAGAGAATCGGACAGAAGGCATTTCTTTCTAAGCATGTGTGCGTCTCGCTCAGGGTACGTAATTACAGCCCCGGCTCCCCCTGCCAGCATGCGTCTCCCTTGGCCCACCATGTTTGGGTGCATCTTCCTTAGCAGAGTCAGATGATAAGCTCCCCTTGTGTCTCTGGAGCTTTGGTCTCAGGAGGGCTCCACCTTAGCACAGAGCATGGCTGTGTCTGATTAGCTGGCTTAAATGAGATCCCCAGTTAGCAGATTATGCTGTCACTCTCTTTGTTGACAGATATGAGATCTGCTGCCAGACAGCCACCCAGCACGTTTAGCTTGTTAGCTCTATCAGGAGGATTCTGCATCTTTGTCTACAATATAGAAGCTACAAATCTGCAGGGACCTCATTTGAGCAAGAGGTACTAGTTAGCTTGCTAGCTAGCTGTGTGCCCCTGGGGTACACAACCGAGACTAACACACAAAGGACATTTTCCTTGTCCTGTACCATTTTTCTTGTACACTGATGTTCACTTTAGTAATTGGTGGTTTTTAGTTTGCTTGCTGGAAGAAGTGCTTGGTAGCTGTTTAACCCTTTCTTCCCCCAACAGGACAGCAGCTGTCTTTTATCTGATTTCAGAGGATTAAGAGGAAGAAAGATGGCAACAGAGAGGAAGAGAGAAAGATGGATGCCTATAGTTGGGGGTTGGTAATTGGTATATTTTTGCCAACAACAGATGCCGGGCACAGGGGTTTCGACTGGGCACAGTTTTAAACAAAACACAGCTGCCTTTGCTGCATCTAGGCACATGATTGAAAGAGGATGAAGAGGAGAATATGAAAAGATGAAGGAAATTGAAGGAGTGGGTTTTTAGAGAAGGACAGTGTGAAGGGAAACACGGAAGAAGGAATAAGATGAAACAAAGGCTGACACAGATAACATCTATCAGAAACATAGGCTGGGTTTGCCATTATAAATAGAGAAATGCCCGAATCTCCCTCCTCCTCATTCTCCAGTTTAGTATTCCCTCTCCAAATGCTGGGAACCACTAACTGGGCCATTCCACTACAGGGATTAGCCATCGAGCTGCAGAGGCATTTAAATGTGCGCATACCGAGCTCTGGCATCTATGTAGGAATGACTGTAAACATAAACACTGAGGTGTCAGAGAGAAGAAAGCACACCCTTTGCTCCCCCTGTCTTTACCATTTTGAAAGACGTGTCAAGTGGAATTTTAATTTTGCAGATGGGATGTGTTACAAAGAGAAACCAGCGCAGCTGCAATTCCCTAAAAATATAAATATAAGCTCCATTTCAGTAAAACAACTGTTTTACCGCTGCTCAGAGAAAGAAGGAATGCTAAATGCAGAAGGATACAAAGAGAATACAGGATACAGTGATGTAGCTAAATATTAGGAAAGCAGCGGAGGATGAATGGAGGATATGAAGGCCAGGCATTATACTGAAAACATTAACCTCCACAGTTATTCGGCTCATTTCATATGCTTCAGTGTGGTCATCGCCCAAGAAATACATCAGTGAGTTGCTCATTAAAAGCCTCCCGCTGAGGATTGTGAAATGCAAACTAAAGGGAGATTTGAATTTTACCTCTACCCCCACCTGTGGACAATGGTGCCGGGCAGAAGTCAGCAACATGGCAAAATAAATTACACACTATGATTACCTTATAATGAGTGCAATTTCAAAGACCTTTGCACTGCAGCATGCTTGATTCCCCTCAAACGTCGTCTCCCTCCCCTCTTTTCTTTTGTTCTTCCTCGATTAGAGCTGTCCTTGACTGCCGAGTGAGCGCAGCGCTCAGCTTTTGCTTGAAAGAAGACAGTCAAAACAGTCCCTCTCTCTCCTGTTGAGACAAGGAAATATGAGGGCATAGGAGGGGAGTTGAAAGAGAGCGAGAGACAGAGATAGTGAGAATAGAAGGGAGAGCATTATGTTTTCCAATTCAGTAAACATCTCTTTAAAGCTACTGAGAGCTGTGAATGACACAGGAGGACTATTAGCAGGAAGTTGGCCTGATGACTAAGCGTCTGAAGATAGGAGAGCGCTCCGGGCATCTTGTTTGGAAAGATGCTGAATGGAGAGTCATTGTCTGCCAAGAGAGGCACCCTCATAAATGGTGGTGCGTTATTCCCCAAGATGTACTGTGGAGCTTTTGGTCCCAAACAACCTGTAAAACATAAGGAGTTGTTTGTTGTTTTTTTTCTTTCAAACTGATGTAGAAAATACCAAAATACTGTTGCAGAGCAGGCTGGTCTCTCCAGTAAGGGTCACTGAAGTACATTAGTTGGATTTGAAAGTGAAAGCAAGTGTGATTTGGATGGATGGATGGATGGATGAATGGATTGATGGAAGTTCATTGATCACACTGAAACTGTAATATTTCACTTCACCCTGTACTTTTAGCCAGTGTACTTGTTTTTAATGTTCTTGCCCATTGAATATTTTTGCTCCTACCCTGTATTCTTTGTTGTCTTTTATGAAAATACTTGTCTTTGTATTTTTATTTTATTTATTTGCTTTGTATTTGCCTGGTGTTGATGCATTCTATCATCTTGTGTGTCTGTATGTTTGTTTCATATCTTCTGTCACTTGGCCAGGTTGTAATGACCTCCGCCAAGCAGACTAATGGATGTATTTTGATGACATTTTTAGGAAATATCCAAAATGGGATAATATACATTTTGGAGGGGATCCGGATCAATATACTGATTCTGGATCAATCACTGATTCCATATGTTCAGCTCTTGGAGCTGGTTCTATAGCACCTCCTGCTAGTGACTTTGTGCCTTAAAAGTATGAATGATCATTATTCCATGATCAGGATCACTCATCCACATAACTGAATATCTGGAGAAGTGGATATTTGGCAATGGCAGAGATTTGCGCTCTTTGAGTGCTCTAGTTCCAAATAAGAAGTGGTTCTCAATGATTCACCTGCTAGGTAAAGAAGTTTTTTGGGTTTTTTTTGTCTATAGCTTGTACTAATATAGCTGTATTAGAGGTATCCAACCAAATGCTTGGATGCTTGGAACCAGGGGTTCTTAATGGGTTAACTGTACCCCTGGATGTGGTACATGATGTTCTCACACCAAGTTTGTTATTTAAATGCTATCTAGAGCCCTACCTATTGTTTATAGAACAGGACTATTAGCCTAGAAAGAGATTGTCATTCTTAAAGACAGGGTTGGAATGTGTTTCAGCCCCTTCTGTTACTGTTTAATATCTAACTCATGACTCAACTTCACCACAATTTTGACTAATCATGAATTGACCATAATCCTGCTTTAGAACCTATACGTCTCACATTACTGTTTTGCAAGTCCTCGAGAAAGTAACAGTTATCAAATGATCAAGATTCATGAGTTCACCAAGAACCTTGATGCATATATGCATACAGTGAATGTGAGACAGTCCAATAAACAGACAATAGGCAGATTGATGAGCAGACAGGTAAACAGGCGGATGGATGAACAGGCAAACAAACAGAGACCCACACAGATGACGGATAGACGGGCAGATCGTCAGGCAGACGGGCAGAGCGGTTGACAGCCTGGCCGGCGTGCGTAAAGAGGTACTGGCTGGAGAGATGGTCTGGCAGGCAGAGAAGCAGATGGACAGACAAAAGCAGGAAGACAGGAGGGCTGGAGGAATTTTTGTCCAAGAAACAGGCATTCTAGAGCGAAAGACAGGAAAGGTTGCCAGACAGACATGCATCATTGGTAGCAGGACAGGCAGTCAGCGTAGGAAGAAGACATGGGGACAGGAAACGCCTCTGGCAGCTCAAGAGAGAGAGAGAGCGAGAGAGATAGGAGGAGACAGAAATAGAAGGAGAGCGAGCGAGGGATGAGGTCAGTGCACGGCTGGCTGGCTGACTGTTGATCTGTGCTACTGGGCTGGCAGAAAGGGCTCCTCAGGGAGTGAGCAGCTCCACACAGCCTCCATCTTCATCCTCCCATCCCTCTACTGAGATGGAAAGACAAGCCAAGCAAACAGTGGCCATGGAGAGGTGAAAGAAGGTGAACATGACCAAAAAAACCACTACCGTCTATTAAAGAAAGATTTTTAGAATTCAGATTCAGGGCAGGAGTTTTAAAGGCTGATGTTATATATAGAAATTTAAGAGAATTCTCCATACTGATCTCTTGAAATGTGCTCCAAGCTTTAAAAAAAAGATCCAGACCTCTCAGTTAAATGCCAAATATGGGAGATACAGATTAAACAATAAGTGATCTAATTAGCTGAATTTTATTTAATTAAAAACATACTGTATCATCAAACTATCTAACCTTAAAAGGCCAATAGTAAAGTAAAATTGCAATGAGAAGTTGCAGTGTGTTCTTTTTTATGTTCGTGGGTGCGTGATGCTACTCGTGCCACACTCACTGCACTCCGCTTTTGTGTTGGGGAGTGATGAGCATTAAATGGAAGTAAGATCATTTTATTTTTTTTTTATTTTTTTTTTTAAGTTTGTCTTTTAAATAACACACTTAGGGGCGGATTAACTGAGATCTGAAATAAAGGGTGGTAATTAAGTAGCTTCCCTAAATCTTTAAGTGATGCAGTTTCCTCACCTGCTGCACAAGCACACTGACATTTGAGGATGTTAAATTTGAGGCAGATGGACTTCTGCTGCAAAAACATTAAATAATAGAGAAAACTAAATAAACAAATACAAATCTTTTTTTAACTTGAAAACCTAATGATATTTTTTCCCCCTCATTTAATGTGGGTGCTCCGTCTGGTCCTGTAACTTTGCTTTGATCAGTGCATGCAAAATAAGCAGATTAGGATAGAAAACGTCCTATTGATCTACCATTGATCTGAGTTATTACAGCAACAGTCTGTAAATCAGTCTGCATTCTTTGAAGATGAATTACTGACCATCATCCAGCGCAGGTCTGAGCAGCGCTGTGTCACGCACACTCTCATATGTCACCATTGTGCCATCAATGATCATGCATAAATTGATTCTGGCCTGACATCAACACGACACGAGACTTAGACGGTCAAAACATGGAGAAAAAGGAGATCAGTGGAGCGGTGAGTCCGACTATTTTTACGTATTAAAACAATCATCGCAAACAGTTCCAGATTTCATGAATCGCATTGTGTACCCTTGTATTAATTTATTTGCATTTCCTCCTCCCATATTTTTGCTCCCCCTGGGAGATCAGCCTACTATTCATATTCATTAGAGGGAATTGCTCTAAATGGAATGAGGGTGCATTCTGATGCACTGAAGACGCGCTGTCCCGATTTCCTGGGCTTTGTACTCCTTAATAGCGCATGAAGTGTTGCACACGTTTTAATACCGCTAAACCTTTTGTGAATCCGCCCCTTAATGATACAATTTATATGGCTTTTTTTTCACTTTATTCTTTTTTTGTGACCTGGTACCAAATGGTTCACTTAAAGGCATTATGAGTATGACCAGAATTGAGAACCCTCGTAGACACATATGGGACATATTTTTGTTCATTAAATTTTCATCCTCCATTACTACAAGGTAATGAATTGACATTGTTCCTAAAATTACAAACGTTATTAAGTGAAACAATAGAAACTAATAGACATATTGCACATTTCTCTTGTTGTAAATGAACCTCAAAGAGTCACTGAAGTTTGTTGTCTACCATTCCTAAATGTCAACCCCACAGAGTACAAGATAAATTGCCAGTGTCATGAGATGATTATGATGCATTAAGTGCAATATAACTTGAAATGAAAACGTTTATGGCTGTTTACCAAAAAGAGATCCTAACAGTTTTGCAGACTGAAGTGTGAAAACTGTATTGAGGAAACTGTTAACAAACCATTGAGGAATCACAGAAAACACTAAGGTATTCATATTTTGGCTTGCATTACTATACATAGGGGTATTTCTCAGGAGAATGAGATGTGTTATACTTTGTGAAGATAATTATAGGCTGTGCAGGAAGAAAGGAATGTGAATGTGAAGAAAAGACCTCAGTGCGTAACGGTCATTTTGACTTAATCCATGTTCGGACAGTTGAATATCTAATCAGTTTGTTGAGATGAGAAATGAAATGGTGTGGATGAGTTTTATTATTTTTTTTGGTGGCTTTTTCTTGGCTAGAGCTACACAAGGTTAATGTTACAGCTGGGCGTGGGAGTGTGAGCGTGTCTCCGCTCGTGTGTGTATGTGTGCGCGCGTTGCTGCAGGGTGCAAAGCTGCTCCAAACGTCCATCTGCCGAGATTACAATCCACCTGAGCCCTAGCTCTCACACATGCACATGTGCCCCCCCCCCCGCCACACACACACACACACAAAAGTGCACACACATACACGCATCTCCCCCAGAAGCCTGAATACTCACCGCATACCTGCACAGCCTGTGTTCTGCTTTATTTTAGACTGAAATTCATTCTTCCACTGATTTGCATAAAAAACATCCCACCTTCTCTGATGCTGTCACCTTGATGTAGCTGCAACAAACAGTGTGATATCAACATAACAAGTTTTCTGACACAGATCCAGGAATGCACATATACATATTTCACAACAGGTGTTAAGAGAAGTAGGAAGGAGCCCAAACACAACACGTCGACAATCATCGGTACACTCCGTCTTAGCTTGAAGGTTTATACAAACACACTGCTCGTTCTTGTAAATAATTGCTTTGTTGCAGTGTAATGTAGTGTGGACATTAGCGCTTGGCATTCCATGCTATATCAAGCTTTTTTTTATGTTGATAGTCCAATATGGCCTCTTAGCGTGGATCAGCACTCAAATATATGAACTGGAACATTCAAACAATGGCAGCTCCAATGATTAAACCCACAATTTATACATGAATTGAACTTGCAGACAATACATAACCATTTGGATGTATTGTATTGATGACTTAAGGATTTTAATGGATGCTGTCAATGTAATCCCTGGTTTTCCCTGGATTGAGGGATTTGGTTTAGAGTTAGCAATGCCCATGTTGATGATGATGCAAATGAATGTTTATATTTGTTGGTGCTGCTTTAATAAAAATGTATTAAAATAGGTGATTATATGTTGTTTAAAGTCATTATTTTTAACTGCATTGTTCCAAAGGCTTTTGAAGGATACCTATAGGAACGTTCACTTATGTTTAGACGAATAACGTTTTTGTAAAGACGCCATGAGTACTTTTATGTGCTTCATCTGGAGGGCGGTGCCATGCAGCCTATTTTACAGGATGCACAGTCATTGTATTGTATCACGTTCTGGAGTTAGTTGAGAGAACTCATCTGGTCAATTACTGTCCTTTTCACAAATGCATTATGTAGAACATGCAGATTTGTGCCGATGTCCCCTCTGCTCCTTTATGAGAACTGACATTGACTCTTATTGTTGTAAAAAACATAAACACATTCCCGACTGCTTGGACGGCTGTGTTACAGTTCCGTAAATCTGCACGGATACGTCATCTGCAGTCTCACACGTCTCACTCAGCATTTTCCTCCTTGGAATCACTAGAATGTGATAATCACTATCCTCATGAGCATTATCCCTCTCTGACACCAACAGATAACTATTCACACCCATTTTATCACAGTAACATATTTGTTTGCTTCTGTTTGTTTTCCTGCAGCCGATAACCCAAAATTAACAACTTGATGACACATTTGGCCAAAAATACCTGTTCCCTGTGAGTTCTGCCCAAGGACGGAAATTGCTCGGAAAAGTTATTTTAAGGCATTTTTGAAAAAAAAAATAACATGTATTTTGTTGATTCGTAAAACATGAAACACAATTGATGTCATAAACATAACTAGCACAAGTACTGTTTCCTAAGTGGGAAATACACTTTTATTTATTCATTGTTAAGATGTAAGAGAGATTTATTCCATTTTTTTTGTCATCATCCTTAATGCATACAGCTCTGATTGTTGGTAGGGTATATCTTTAAGTGAACGTCTATCTGGTGCAGTGCTAACTGTAGAAACAGACGAATAACATTTACAGACACATTCACTCCAACACTCTGTGATTAGCCCAGTGTTCGGTTTGGCTCGAGTCTCCAGTTCATTCAGTTTCTTTGATGTGATTTGTTTAGGATTTGTTGCTGCTAAATAAAAACATTACAGAAAATCCACACAAGCTGTGTGACGACATGTAAACTGAAACTCCACCCAGAAAATGTACCAGGTTCCCACCCTAATAATCAAACTGAGGACCTTCTTGCTATGACGCAGAAGAGAATTCCATGAAACAATTGTGCTTCCGTTAAATTACTATATCCATTTTTCATTTTTCCCAAACTTATCACCAACTAAGCTCACAGAAAACATGGCACTGAATAGACGAGTGATTTCTGATCAGACTTGTTAATGAGAGGAATTTCCATTTGAAAGTTTGCTTTGTTTTCTTAGATGCACCATTATTCGTACTTATTAAATGGAATAGTCTCTAATTGCTTTGTTTAGTTAATCAGGGTTGGTTTAGGGATAGAAAACATATCCCAAACGAGAGACAAAAAGTCATTTCTGAACTGTATACGTACGACAACAGAGAAGTAATTAATATGAGTAAGAATAGATGAAGCAATGGCCTCAGAAAGGGTAAGAAACGGATCAAATATTAGTGATTTTAACCTTTGTATCTAAACTTGGAATAACTGGACAACCTTTTACTTATGGTGGTAAGATATTTACATTATTCTTTAGTTATTGTCTTCAGTAGTTTGGAAGTATAGGAATGGTTAACATACTATGCATCATGAGCTGAAATAGCAAGATCTACATGGTTGGTTTTTCCAATTGTTCTGTATTCTATAGGGATTAGCACACCATTCCTAATAATCTCTTTTCAATATTTTATTTATATTACACCAAATACAACAAAGTCATCTCACTGCACTAATTATTATAACAGTCATGTAGAAATTATGTTTTGTTTTTTTTTTCCTTTACGAAGACTACAGCAAAGATGGGGATAGAAAACTTCCTTCAAACAAGAAGAAACCTCCCACAGAAACGGACTCAGAGGTGGCAGCCATCTGCCAGTCTGGCTGGGGTTAGAGAAAAAAAGGATAGAGAAAACACCAGAGTATCAAAAGCTGGTTAAACCACGAACCACAGATTAGGAACCAATACTCCAACACCAGAAGGAGAAGAAGAAGTGAGAGGAGAAAGCACAGTTCTCAAATGTTCTGTTTAAAGAGACCTACGCTGCGTTCACACCGAATGCGTCTTCTGTGGCACCGGACGCATCTGCTGCACGAAACGTACCGCAGGGTCCGCGGGATCAAAAAATGTCCCCAATTCGTTTCATACGCACGTTTGAAGCGAAGCACTGCCCACCAGTGACACATCCAACTTGGTGAGTTTCACTGCCTGCTGAAGCGAGGAGCTGCGCTCCTTTTTCTCCTCTCATAAACATAAACTACCAAAAGCCAGTGTGGTTTGCTGCTAATGCTATCCTAGCTCAGTGCTACAAAGAGAACTCTTACCTGCTGCTACTACCACCTCCTCGCTGATTCTACTCCACACTTAATCCTTCCTAGTCCGGTCTCGGTTATAAAGGCCGTGTTATACAGCTCCAGGTGGTCACACACAGCTTCCACTCCATGGTTGAATGGGTGAACAGACTGGTGTCCGTGTTGACGGCCTGACGTCTTAGTCAACAAAGACTCTGATTGGCTTTTGTCATGTGAAACAGTCGCAGGAGTTCAATATTTTCAACTCCTGCAAGTGTGCGGATATGCGTAAAATCGGGAGCGCGCTCGCACGGCCAACGCACTTGACGTGCGGATCGAACTGCACCGCCACACATGAAACATTTTGCATCTGGAACGCATCTATCCATTGACTTTGTATGTAATCTGGACGTACGGACATTTCGTGACGCAGCCGATGTGAATGCAGCACTAGTCATTTGGGTTCAGGTCACCTAACTGTAAAATCATTGTCATTAGTATGACACAAAACCAAAATAAAGAAAAAAGACAACATCAAATCAAGTACCTGGAGAGAACTCAGTATTGTTAATAGAGAATGAATAAATGGACAGTAGGACCTGATTCAAGAGGGATGAAACATGTCGGGCGTATATAAAGTTGCATGATGTAATCTGAACCAGTTATAAACGTGGCATTATCTGTTTTACAAGGCGCAGTGTATGTGCACGCGTGTATGTGCACGTGTTTGTGATTTGTATACCTCAGAGAAGGTACACCGCCTGCTTTCGAGGGAAGCTGTTTTGAATTACTGTGTGATTCATTCAAATCGAAACAAATTCTGTGTGGTGTTGTCCGACGCCTCTGACTCCCACACTGGAAGTGCAGACCTTATTTGAGGAGAGAGAGTGAAGGGACACTTTCCATTTCTTTTCTATTAAGCTGCTATTTTTGGTGCCACAGGATACCCGGTGACTGTGTTGAGAACTGTCAGTGACGAATGTGTTTGTGTGAGAAACAAGGGTGGGGTGTCCCACCCTCCCACAGGAGGAAGGCTTGGGAACATTTGTGCGCGCGTGCAGGTGTGTGTGTTACATGCATGGAGTTGGAGAACGAGGTGTGTGGATATTTGGTGTGTTTCTGCCTCAAGGATTGTGTGTGTCAGGAGTTTCTCTCCCTCTTTTTAGTTTGCTCTCCTGCGGTGATTGTGTGTGTGTGTGTGCGTGTGTATGTGTGTGTGTGTGTATGCCCATTAGCTTGCATGAGTGTGTGTATGCTTCTAAATGCGAATGTGTTGTGTGTGACTGGCTGCAATGCTTCAATGCCTATGCAGGGATACAGCTGGATGCCATGCTGGGGGAAGTGTGTGTGTGTGTGTGTGTGTGTGTGTGTGTGTGTGTGTGTGTGTGTGTGTGTGTGTGTGTGTGTGTGTGTGTGTGTGTGTGTGTGTGTGTGTGTGTGTGTGTGTGTGTGTGTGTGTGTGTGTGTGTGTGTGTGTGTGTGTGTGCGTGCCCTGCTGTCATCCCGAGGTAAAGCCTCAGGACATATAGGGTCATGTGACAGACAGCCCCTATCTATCTGCAGACTGCATCATTGGTATTCTGGGTGGACACTGCAATCGAGCATGGGGGGGTTGAGAGAGCAAGGAACAGGAAAAAATCTGATAGCAGAGAGAGAGTGAGAGGGATTTTTGGAAAAAAAAAAAAAAAAGAGGAGAACAATAGGGCTCATCAGTGCATTGAGACCTGAGTGCAATCAGACACAGAAACCCACACACACATAGAAATGAGTCCCTGTGTTGGCACACATTTGCAGAAATGCCCTTGCAGTGACACAATATGCCCACCTGTGCTTTATTCGGGATGCTTCGCCATCCATTGGCCAAGATCAGACATTGGCAACTGGCGGCCCTCGGACTAAAGTAAACATACAAACAAACAAGAAGCAAGAATACATTAAAAAATACAAAGAATCACAACATTGCATGAAAATACAGTAAAAGACAAGAAAAACACAGAAGATACTCCAAAAAGACACAAAACAACTCCAAAAATGACACGACGACAGTAATACACAGAAGGAATTACTCAAAATAACACAAAGCGACAAATAAAATACACAAAATGACTTAAAACATATGTACAAATTAACAACAAAACACAAAAAATGACAACACAAACCCACAGTACTAACAAACAAACAAAACAACAACAGAAATACACAAAAAATACTCCAAAAAAGGCAAAATGATGACACAAATACACAATATGACTCCAAAAAAATACATTTTACTGGAAAAATACAACAGAAATGCACAAAATACCTCATAACAAGCAAGACAACAACAAACATACACAGAATGAAAGAAAAACACCCAAAACTTTTTGTTCTTTCCTATATTAATGCTCAGATTGGTCATTATTTTAAATACTGACGTGAATGTTGATAATGTGGCCCTTCCATCAAACAAACACATTTTTGTGGCCCCCACTGTGATAGAAGCTCAATACTGAAGATGAACTATTTACAATGATCTCCATGTTTGTCGGACAAAAATCATATATACCTTCTCTTAAAAAGCCTCGTGTGTAAAAAGGGTGGAACCAAGGCCAATGATGTGATATCAATTGCAGGACAAAGCACTCGTTTCTGCTTATATTTAAATTTCAGAGGACAAGTGCAGAGATAAGTGATGACTGAGGAGACAGATACAACTGATAAGTGCAGTCAATTGTTCAGTGGTTTGACCGTGCATCACATTTAAAGCTTTAAATATACACAGGACACAAGGACGAGCTGGTCAAGGTTTTTTAAAAAAAGAGATACTTGTGGTCTCAAGGTGACTGGATTAGATGCCCTCTTCTTTCTCAGCTTTGATTGTGTCTTGTTCAAATTTCAGCCCAAAAGTCACTTAATACCTGTTTTTAAAAAACCCTGTGCTTTTAATTTGAAATTGATGTTTATCTGGCTGCATACAGCAGTTTGGTTTCCTTTATATATTATATTTTACTAGAGTGAAATTTTTACACAAAATAATGACATTTTGAAATAAAACAGAATTAACTTCAAAAAGACTAGGGTTATTTAAATGAATTTCAATTAAACAGTGGCTGATTTTGTGTGAGGGACAAGTTTGTCTGAAAAGGCAGGACATGAAGCGAAGCAGAAAATACAGTATAATAAACATCATACAAGCAGGAATCATTTTTTTTTTCCACTATATGTTCCAGATTTATTTGACTAGAATAATTGTATATTTCATCCACTGAAACTAGAATTAAAATATACAAACAAACAAAAGTTAAGAATGAAACGTAAGATTATTTTTGCATGTATTCTAACATGATTTCTACATTTAATAATGTTTTTGTGGCGAGAGACAGGACTTTCAAACTTGCATTCGATTGGAAGTTACGTATATAACTGACGACAATATGTTTATTTCAGAATGATGAAGAATAATCTAAATCTTGCACTTAATTCCTCAACAAAAACATTTCATTTCTTATAGTGTCTTTTTTGGCAAAAAAACCAAAACTAAGACTCAACCATACATTTTGGACAAAACAAACACTGTGACTCACACAGTGGTTCCCAACCACCGGGTTGCAGACCAGTATCGGTCTGTGGACCATTTAGTGAACGGCTGCAAAGAAAAAAGAAATATATATATTTTTTTTGTTTTGTTTTTAAAAAATACATAATACATTTAAATTTCTTTTATGCTGTGGTAGTCGCACTTAACTCATTCACTGCCAGCCCTATTCAGAGCAGCCAACCCCATATTGCCAGGTATTTTAGATGATGTTCACTGATTTTTTAAGACCCACAGAATATTGTTTACTATGACAATCTGAAATCTGAAATCAGTTTCTGAAAGAAACTCTCTAGTTTCATCAGAAAAATTATTTTCTTTCTAGCTTGTTTCATTTTCCATAATCAGCAATTGAATAGAGGGAAGTTTGTGACAAAAAGCTGAAAAAAACGTCTTTTTTTGAAAAAACCTATTAGTGTCTTTGAAGCATTTTTTTTTTGCTTTAGTGACACCTCAACATTAGTTTCCTACTATAAAACTACAAAAACAACACTGAGACGGGGCTTTTGATGGAAAAATTATTATTATTTTGCTATCTGGGTCAGAGTTTAATGGATTTCTTACTTCCTCCAAGTCTCTCCCCCCCGTATTTCTCCACACACGCAACTTCCTTCTCCTCGCGGACATGCCGAATCTCACCGCTTCCCCGTTATTTTTGTTAATTTTCTCTCACCATCTCGACACTCAATAGTCCACTTAGTTCCACACGTGCTCTGGTCGAGTGTGTGCTGCTGTGAGCTGGTGGGAACTTCAGTATCAACTCTCGTAGCGCCATTTTCTGTCTTGCAAACTCCTTTCCTCTTCTCTGAGCTCTGCCCATCACGGTGATCTCTCATCCAAAGGTGCACTGCTGCCATCTACAGTCACCAGTTGGTCACTACATCATTTTGCAAGCTCAATATTCACAGGAGAGTTTCGTCACACTGTCTCCAAGCAACCCCAGCCTCTTTAGACGTCTTTGGAAGTCAATAAAAATTGCCATTTTTGAGTGTTCACTAATATAGACCCTAGACGTGTTTGGGTTAGTTTTGGGTTAATCTTAGCTTTTTTTCGCACACTGTATTGAGTCAGCTTGACTCTCTGGCGATGTCTCCAACATGTCGAGATCTGCACAGCATTGCGACGCAGTCCCAGTCTGGCTCACACCTCTCGTGTGCTCCTCAGAGAGTGGATTTTAATGGTTTTTCCATAGGCACCAGTTCTGCACAACTCCACTTTTTTTCTGGCTATTTTGAGTCCTGGCTGCCACGACCTTGGTGTTCTGTAGCTGCTGGGGATGAGAGATGGTGTTAACACTTCTAAAGGCGTAAATCACCTCCTCCTCCTGCATCCCAGACTGCCCCCCCCCCCCCACCCTCTCTCTCTCTCTGTCTCATTGCGATGCTGTTTTCCACTCTTGCTATCTGTGCTGAGGTGATTGGAGTCTTCCTGGTCTGATAATGACCTGCATACACACACACTCTGTCTCCCAGACACACACAGAAAGAAATGCACACACACTCTTTTGCAACCAGGGAGCAGAGAGAGAGAGAGAGTGAGAGAGAGAGAGAAAAGGAAAGAGAGAGGAGACTCATCAAGTAATTAAGGCCATGGCTCTCCCTTGGAAATTAGAGAAATGGCCCTTTGCTCTTGCTCTCTCTTTCTCTCTCCCTCTCTTTCTTTGTCTCTCCCTCCTCATCCTCCTCCTCTTCCTCCTGCTGGGCTGATTGCTGTCTGACTTGCTTTCCTCACCTGAGTATTTCGCTCTCATGCAGCCAACCCACAGTGCATTGTGCTGGTGATTACCCCACTGTGGGTAATTGCGGCGGCTGCTCGCCCAGTCTTATTTCCCTCTCTCTGCCCTTACAGTGTGAGGCACCTCCCTAAAGAGGGAGGATTTTGGTGGAGGGATGCACTTTTAACTACAGCGTGTGTATGTGTGCCCATGCTTTTTTTTTTTTGCTTTTTTTTTTACTGTGTAAAGAAACTTAGCAGCAAATATATATGGAGTGCATGCATTCTGTATATATTTTGTAATATTTTCCTCCCCAGACGGAGGGCTGTGTGTGTGTGCCTTTGTGTAAAATGGTGTTTATATTTGTGAGCTTGTTGAGGCTGCACAGGTCACACACACAGTCTCTTCCATCTCTTGTGTCCTTGAAGAGGAAAGTGGGTTAGAAAACTGCTTTTACCTTGGTTCACTCTTCCTCTTTGATAGAAGCAGGGAAGTCATAAAGAGTCTGTCCACTTCACTGCCTGCACTGTTTCTCTCACCCCTGAACCGCAGAGTGTCAGGAAACAATAGTGCAGCGTTCCTGAGATATTTCTGCAAAAATAAATTTGGATCAGAGGAGAGATATTGTCATTTATAGTCTGCTGTCACAATAGGTGATCAGTCAACTTTGTAGATGTATTGTGGATGATGGATTGGATCCAGGTGGGAAAAACATAAATGCGCCACTGTGGCTACTTATAGTCAAGATATGATGGAGCACATGCTAGCTTAGTCTCATGTTAGCTCAGTCTTATGCTAACTTTGTCTCATGATAGCTAAATCTCATGCTAGCTACATCTCATGCTAGCTACATCTCATGCTAGCCCCATCTCATGCCAGCTTAGTCTCATGATAGCTAAATCTCATACTAGCCCCATCTCATGCTAGCTTAGTCTCATGATAGCTAAATCTCATGCTCGCCCCATTTCATGCTAGCTTAGTCTCATGATAGCTAAATCTCATGCTAGCTTAGTCTCATGATGGCTAAATCTCATGCTAGCTTTGTCTCACGAAAGCTAATTCTCATGCTAGCCCCATCTCATGCTAGCTTGGTCTCATGCTACTTCAGTGTTATGCTAGCTCGTTCTCATGATAATGCTAGCTCAATCTCAAGCTACATCAATGTTATGCTAGCTCTGTCTCATGATAGCACTTGCTCAATCTCATGCTACTTCAACGTTATGCTAGCTCGGTCTCATGATAGCGCGCTAGCTCAATCTCCTGCTACTTCAGTGTTATGCTAGCTCGGCCTCATGATAGCGCTAGCTCAATATCATGCTACTTCAGTGTTATGCTAGCTCGGTGTCATGATAGCGCTAGCTCAATATCATGCTACTTCAGTGTTATGCTAGCTCGGTGTCACTACCTAATCCTTTCACGGAGCGAATCCTTTCAGATCCTTATAACGCATGCACGTAGACTGCGTCACTTCCTTCACTCGCAATCCTTACGACCTGATGGGATGTGATATTTGAATGTAAACCGACCATACGATGTTTGTTAAATATTTTAATAGTACACATGTAAATATGTGACTGTTTTGTGGTGCTTTTAATTGTTAATTAAAAAAATGCCATAAAATAGGCCGACCGGATATAGACGCGTTTTGCGCATTTGCGTTGAAAGGATCCGCTTCATGCTAGCTCGGTCAGAAGAAGAAGGTTGCATGACCAGAAAACTAAGAAAACTCGTGACAAAGCCACACAAACTATGTTAAGCTATGCTTCAAATTTCAAGAAACATTTGCATATAATGTTTTGTTTTAATCCTTTGTGCCAATCCATTAGGGTTGTGAGATATATATATATATATATATTTTTTTTTTTTCTGTCGCTTCAGCAATTTATGCTGTAAAATGACCACAACTGTACCCATCTTGACAGTTTAGGCTATAATGACAAACAAAATAATGTCATGTTAATGGTCAGAAAATGAATAATTTGTGGCTCAATGGTAAAAATGATGCAACACTCAAAACTTGTCAATTTTCAATATATTTAAATATTTTCTTGGACTTGTTTAGTTTGGGTGGCTGTGACTGACCTTTGACTGAAGTTATTTTATTGTAAATACGACTCAAAGCCGTGTCTGTGCTAAAAGCTTTTTCCACATTGGACTACAATCAAACATTAAAGATCACACTGTTTCATGTTTTGCCTATCTCAGTCTCATCGCCGTTCGATGAGCAGTAGAATATCATTTAACCTACTGCAGAATTTCACAATTTCTTTATTTCATAAATTATGTATATTTCAATTTTGCAAGAGTGAGAAAAGATGTTTCCAAAACTCCTCCGTTTCTGCTTCCGCTCTACCTGACAGAGGATTTGCTGGAATAAAATCCTGCATTAATAAAGCTGTCTGCTTGCAGGGTCATGGGATTTCCTCCGTCAGTTCCTGCTGTATCACTGTTTTGACAGTGTGGTCAGTGTAACGCCTCAGTGGGATTTAGAGGGTTTTGTTGGTTTAGTTTAGGGATAAAGTGGATCAGGTCTTTTCTTATACTGCAAACCTTTTGAATTACTAGCCTCCTGTGCTCTCTGGGGCAGAGGGAGGGCTCCAGCATAGAGACTGTAGGCAGACTGAACCCTGGAAATACCTGAGGAGAGAAAGAAATCTGAAAATGTGGACATGAATCAGGTCAATGGACCGGCCCTCTGCGCAACTAAAGAAAAACAAGTCGCAAAATGAGAGACAATGGTTTTGAAATAGTTGCACAAAGTTTGAAATGTGAAGGCCCTGACTTCAGCGAACCTTTGCAAAAACACAGGCTGTATTTATTGCCACAACAATCACACCTTTATGGAGACATGATTTTACAAAGACAGCGCATTAATCTTTCACTTGTTTTATTTTTGCTGCATTTTGAGTCTTTATAGCATTAAACGTCTGTATCTCCGTTAGATAAGAGCACTAGAGTAGCCAGGCTATTTTTAGCCACTGAGATGATATAGTCTCAGATTGACACGCCAATTAGACTACTACTTGTGTTGCCTTGAAGAAGAAAGCCTGCAGCCTTTTTTCGTTTATCATTACAACCACCTTTAGTCCTTGATATTATACAGGAAGTCGTGAAACACAATTTAAAATTTAAAAGAATTCTAACAGCTATTTTGGCTCTTACACACAGACGTAGCACAGGTTTAGCTAAAATTACTAGTAGGTTTTTACGATACTCATAATTACCTTTGATGCAACTATTGTGATTTCTTGCGAGTTGGAGGAAAAGCTGTTATTTTCTTATATGAGCCTTTTTATAGTCTGCGTGTTCGCCCATATTCTCCTCCTCTAGTCTAAAAGCATGCAATTCTCATTATTAAAGGCTTTATATTGGCCATAATCACATTTTAATAAGCTCTTTAAAAGGAACAGAATTAGGTAACAAATGTATACAGAAATACTTCACAAAATCCAAGATTTTGAACAACCAGTTTTTTGAAAATAAATAAAAACTAATAGTAAATGCTCCTTTCTTTTTTCTTTCTTTCTTTTTTAAATGCCAATTTCTAAATATAAAAATTTAAAATCAACAACAATTTTATCTAATTGTATATTCTCTCTTCTTTTCATACAGATAGCATCTCAGCTCCTTCTACCTAAGACCATACTAAAGAAAGTTTCATTTATTCCCCTCATGGAAATCACATTATTCACACAACTTGTTGACTTCCTGAATATTCCCAAACTGACCAATTTCCAAACTCAACTTAAGGTTTCTAGTCCAAAGCTGGGCCCGTTAGTGCTTTTCCCGATTTGTGAAGGCAGAGGCAAGTCCTAATTAACATTTTCCGAACGCTTCCAATTTTAAAGCTTTGCTCTTATTTTGAAATATACTAAAGAAAAACACATTCCCTTGGGTCATTTAAAGGGTGGAGAGTTTCTTCAGATGCCATTGCCAACAGGTATCAGTGTGACAACTACTTGTCTTGATAGTGGTTTACTACAGCTTAAGCACCGACTGCTTCATGTAAATGCTCAGGTGCCATAGACAGAAAGCACATGTTTAAGCTGAGAAATGGCTCCAGTGCACCAGTGGAATGCCACAATATAACACACATCGACCCTTGTGTCACCTCGGTCTGCGATCGATCATGTACGCACGCACGATCACTGAAAATTCCCATTTTATCTGCAGCATTGGGACGAATATTGTACGGCTTCTTTGCCTCCTCCGTGTGTGTATGTGTGTGAGAAAAAAAGAGAATGGGCAGGCACTGAGAGAAGCACAGGATCTAGAACAGAGAGAAAGACAGAGAGAGCGATTTCATCTCCTCCTTGCCTGTATACATATCTGTTAAAATGTAGGTCAGGCAGCCCCAGTCGCTCTCAGAGCCTGCGAGAAGAAGATTGCTACATTTGGGTGTGTGTGTGTGTGTGTGTTCACATGAATAAAGTATGTATCTCCCCTGTAACGCCCGACTACTTCTGCGTGCCGCCTTGTCCTCGTGTGAGTTTTATCTGTGTGCGCGTGCTGCTGATGTTTGTGAACGCGTACACACGCGCTGTCATTGATCCAAGGATTAGACAGTAAGAAAACCACCTTTGCACACGCGCACACGCACGACCGCACACATGCACTGACGTACCCGTTGGTTTCATTCTTAGTTTATTGCGTGTCCATAGCCAAAATGTGTGTGTTATTGTCGGAAATTCATCAACATGTCCTCCAGACGGTGAACTGTGACATGGAAATACTTTCTCCAACAGAACACTTCACGAAGCGTCCCATCTGTGGGCCGTAAAGCTCTGAACGATGTTTAAATCACATCCAAACATTGAATAGTAAATAATTAAAAGCCTGACCGAGAAAGACGAGTACAAACATGAGCATTTAGGATTATATTCAGCAGTGCCTCTTTAGGATTGAACATTAATAATGGTCAAAAGTACAAAAGTACTACTAAAAAACACAGTTTTTTGTTCCCAGTTTTTCATTTCAATAAATTAACAATAAAGTACCACAGAGGATTATTTCAGTGTTGCAAAGGTGAAGAAGATAATGTAGAGGAGAATTTGTCTTTAAGAGACGTACATTATTTGTCTGAATAAAAGCAGGGTTTTGTGTGAGAGCTTGTTATTGTTAAATATACAGTAACTAAAGCTGGAACTGGACTATCTCTCATTGCAAACATTTGATGAGGAGCCTGAGATAAGTTTTTACGTGCCATCAATGTCAAAAGTGCGTGCATTGCACACGTAATTATTTTTAAATATTCATGCACAAATAATCAAACAAACAGCTTAACAAATGTACCTTTGCCGTATCCCATGGATACAAATGTACAAAGACAAAATGTGTTTAAGATTGTGCTTTTATACATTTTGTATCTAGGGAAAAGCTCAACCAGGGACAGGAGTTGAGAATTAGCATTAGCCATACACTCTGTATGCATCGCATCAGTTGCATCTTTTTTTGCCGTAACTATGTCTGTCTGCATTGTCCCTGTCAAATAAATGAATAAATAAATAAATAAATACATCAATAAATCAATAAATACTACAATACAATGATCTACAATGATCCACATTGTAAATACACAATTTAGGTTAATTATTAGATTATAATTAAGATTATAATTAGATTATTTTGAGATATAAAACTTAAAATATATATATATATATATATATATATATATATATATATATATATATATATATATATATATATATATATATATATAAAAAACTTTTAAAAACTTGTGACATGGTTCATATCCATTGGAAGTAAATCCACAAATGCAACCATGATTTGCAGCATAACATTAGAAAATGTGTATTAAAAAAATAAAATAAAACTGCTTTATTTTTGGGATGACTTGAAACATGCGTTGGTACATGCCCTAATTAATTAATTACAGCAATTTAATAACATTGAGCATAAGCTGCATCTTATTGGACATTTAACGTAATGTAAAAAGTATGTAAATAATATCCTGGTTTTCCAAGGCTTTTCTTTCGGCTTTAAAAAAAGAAGAAAAAATAATAATACATATGATACAATTACATATGAGAGGAAATAACTGAAATAGCAATGCTAAGAAAATGGCAAGAAATTAGGGAAAACAATGTGAAAATAGTGGTTTGATTTTCCGTTAGCCTCATGTCGCTAACTCTGAGCAGAATCAGTGCAACTTTCAGTTTATCAGACACTAGTCAGCAGCAGAAGGTGGATCCCTCCTTCCACTGTGCGTCCTCTGTCATTGTCACTGTCCTTGGTGCTAAAACCTGAAGGCTTACAATTACATGACTGGACCGCTGTAAGCACAAGAAGTTCCTCTGTTCATCTGCACTGCTGCCCTTTGTCATTTATTTTATTTGTCTTTTTCCTTTTTCACACCTTTTGTTACACACACACACACACACACGCACGCACACGTGTTCAGTGGCTATGTGGGCTGTGTTCTGATGAAGAGTCAGAGAGCTGTGATTTGTCATCAGCCTCCACATGAAGACCTTCATCAGAGGACAGACCCATCACTTACTCTCTGATTATAAAGACCAAGGGGCCAGGGATCCACGCTTCTTCATTATCTATAATCTTAGCGCGTTTGCGTGTGAGTGTGTGTTTGCGTGCGTGATAGGTTGCAGACAAATGTAACATCGGGGTCAATGTGTGTTATATTTTAACCCTTGTTGAAATGAGCGTCACCTCTCCTTTTTTTTTGACAGGGTGAAGGTGTAAGAAAAAGTTGTCGTTTTTTGCAAACTAAAAAGATGTTCAGCTGCAACTGGTGAACACTTTGCCAAATGTATTGGGACATCCTTTAAAATCAAGTCCCGAGGCATGCAAACTTCTTCAACAAACAATTGTAAGATATTTCCTTCGTACCCAATCATCTACAGTTGGAATGGGAACGCTCCGGAATAGGAGTAACCAAGCCACAAAGCCATATGGCATACGTACCATCACAGAGTGATATTGATTTATTGAGATGCACAGTGCACACAAATTCTGTAAAACTGTAGGTAAAGAGCTTACGCTGTGATCGTTTTTGATGAGTCAGCATCTTAGCCCAAAGCGACGCGTACGCCACTGCACCCAAAGCAATGTTCAACACATGTGAAAAAGCTGCATGGTGTAACCTAGGAGACACCAATATATAGAATAATGTCAGGGTTTTTGCATCTCAGCTGTGTGACAGCATTCATCCAGCACTAACCAATCAGGTATGGCAGCTCTTTACGTTTATTCTAATACCTGATTTATACCACAGAGGCAGTGGAAACCTGCTATAAGAAGTCAAGTGTTAGTCGAGCGCACGTTAAAGCCATTTTTCACTGGGTGTACAGTCACTCACAGAAAGTCAGTTAGACACAGACTTTGCCCCTGCATGTGTTATTAAACACACAAACTGATTCCTGTATGCAGACAGGTGACAGAGTTTTTTTAAAGGAAACAGAAGGGTGAAGAAACTTAAGCACTTTAACTGTAACTTTTATATTCATGCACTTGGTATTGTTGATTGACTGATTATATTGTATCTATGTACTTTTAAGCCTTGTGAATAATGTTTGTTTTTTGACCTGCCAAGGGACAACAGATGCAAATGTGCATTGTGGCTACCTCTGGCACATTCACAATATGTACATTATTTTTTTTTTTTTTTACATTTGTTCATAAATGTGCAGTCCCTTTCAAATAAATAAACAAAATAAAAAGAGGTCACCTTGATCTAGACCAGTATTTTTCAACCTGGGATTTAAATGCGTTTGCCTGAAATGTTTTTTTTTTTTTTTTTTTTTAATTAATTGTTTGTTAAAAATTAATTAAAAATTAATTATTTAATTAAAATTAAAACACAACACACATTCTTAAACAACTATTATCTACTTTCACTATCTCAAATATAAAACTAGTTTGAATAAAATGCAGTGGAAAGAGAAAAAAAATGGAGAAAAAGTAAATAAATACAGTATAAAAATATGTGAGCTGGGAAATCTTGTCACTTTGTGTTTGTTACACAGTATAAAAAAAATGGGATCAAAAAGTCTAGAAAAAGAAAGTCTATGGGGTTGCCAGGAATTTGTGATATCAAAACAAAAAGTTGGTAACCACTGATTTAGACATTATAGTTGCAGATCATGAGCTTAAAAACAGTTGGTCATTGTTACTGTGTATTCACTTAACATGGATGGACTGGGGACTTGGGAAATCAAAGCAAATATCAGGTGTACCCCGCCATTCGCTTTGAGTAAACTGGAATAATAAATTTGGTTTTCCCACAACTCTGTCAGGCAGCTTTCCATGCTTTAAACACTTTTTTTGAATTCCATATCTTTTGTCCAAAAAAAGACACAAATAGTGATCTTTATAGAGCAAAATTATGAAAATAGTCTTCTGGAGTCAAAGTACACATAAATGACAGACCACAACCACATTCCAGTGTGAATCTGAAGGTGAATTCCTCCTTTCACTGTGTCCTCGCTGTGTCGCTATCCTTGGTGCTGAAACGTGGAGCCTTGGGATTGCCTGACTGGGCCAAACCTGAACAAAGAACAGTTTCTTTTCTGTTAGTAGGAAGTTTGAAGAACTTCACAAAAAATAGGGGTGAGAAGCATGGGTCACGCACATTCTGCTGTGCCATTTGTTTTCTTTATGCTTCTTACCAATCTCCCAGATGCCTTAAAGAGGTCAAAAGAAATGTGGAACGCTGCTTTGTTGAACAGATCACTGGTTTTTGCATCATTAAGTCACCTCAATAAAAGCAAAGCCTAACTTGAAATGTTACTATTTTATAGATTTCTAACTGTTTTAATAAATGTGTCAATACTGCATCGAAGATTGATAGGATGATATTTAGTACAGAAGATTCAAACTCAAGGCCTGCCAGTGTATCCACAGGATGAATTTTAGTCCTGGAGTCTTCAACTGATTTTTTATTTATTTATTTTTTTCACCTTGTCTGCACATGTTGCCGAAGGTCAACACTATATGTAGAATCTTTTTTGCAATGTTTAATTATTGCGATTAAATAAATACATGTATTTTATTGCATAATTGTGACCATCACCAGTGTTACACCTTGGTATTGGGAAGGGAACAGGGAAGAGGAAGTCAGGGTAGGACAATGGAAGGGTTGGGGAAGAGTCGACTGTTTTAACATGAGAGTGCAAGATGATATTACAACTGATTTTAATTCAGCAGCCAGTACAGTATATTCTCACTTGTGTTTTGTTCAGTTAAACTATGGTATTTTTCCATCTGTGATAAATGTTATTTTTGTGCTGATAAAAATAAAAAAAAATAAAAAACATGACAAGCCTTTAACATGCCTTTATCATTAATAATAAAACACTTTTTTTGAAAGTAAACAATCATGATATTTGACGAGTTTAAAAAAAATGTATTTTCATTGTTGCGTCGTTTTATATTTTGGTGATCTCGTCAAGATCCGCTTTCGATGCTTTTGGTTCCTGTTATTCACACAACAAAGAAAATGTACTGAAACAACAGAAGCATGTGCACATTTGTCTGTGTAGGAAGAGGGACCCCCCGCCGCTTCAAAGTACAGTCCACGAACGCGCGTATTGCACCACCACTGCTTTTATACAACACACAACAGACACAGCGAGGACTTACTACATGGCAGTGATTGTGTTTGTCCTGAGGGACCAGCTATTGTTTTGATTTAGGCTGCTTTGTGATAGGTCGGGAGTGGCTGCGGTCTGCGTGCGTTCTGGGCCGTCTGGCGGGCTCCCTAAGGATGCTTTCACTCTTTGTAATGGTCCCTATACGCCATTAACACCTCATCTGTTCTCACCTATACATCCTCTCAATTAGCACAAGTGAATGGAAAGAAATGGTGACAGCGGAGTGGCACTGTAGCCTCACTCAATTCTCTGTTTTTCAGAATAGTCGTTTTTTTTTTTGTGTGACAGAGCAGGACGACGAGCCCCTTGCTCACTTTTCTCACATCCTCCCTCCTCTCTTTCCCTCAGCTCAGCGAAGGATGGAGAGCTGAGGAAAGAAATCATGGAGGCAGGCACAGATCATTAGCTATATTTGTCCCCACTTCCTGCAGCAGATGATAGATCTTGCTAATTACCCCATGTTGCTTAGCCTCTCTCACACGAAAAAGCAGTCGCCGACACGGCGGAAATCAGTGTTCACTTTGGTGTGTGTGCCGCACAGATGATGCCACATGACTATTCATGAGACCGGAGTTGGAGGAAAGAGGAAGAAAATTGAGATGCTTTCAAAAGTGCATGTGTTTGTTCTGGAGATGATTTGAATGATGCATGACTTCATTTTCTTTTCTTTCCCTTTCTTTTGTGTAGAAAATGAGTCTGGAGGAGACGTCGTGGTGAGCTGCTCAGTCCCAGCTGAACGTCAGTAGGTCAGAGGAGGGGCGCTGACCATAGAGCTGTCCCAAGCCTCAAACAATTCAGGTGGGCTTCAGGCGCTCTGCACCAATGTGCTTTATGATTTCAACAAAAAATACAAGTTCACCTCAAACCACTCACTCATTCATGCATTGACAAGGACAGAGCTGCCATGTCAGGTGCTCGTCGTCTTTTGGAAACAACTTAGAGTTCAGTGTTTTGCCCAAGGACACGTTGATGCTCACAGAGGTGTAGCGTTTGTGCCTGTGGCTCAGGTGGTGGAGGCATCAGGGCTAGAGGCATCAGGTTGCATTGGAATCACAATAAAATGCATAAAAATAATAACAAAAAAATTATCCTGTACTGTATTTATGAATAGATCTAAATCTACAGGTTCAGTTTAAATCAAATGAGCTGCATTTCTTGCTATAGCACAATTAGCAAAAAGCGTCTTTAATTGGAATCTTCTAAAAAGTCAAATAAAGCAGTGATGGAGGGGTTGAGCTACGTACCAGCCACAAAAACATGTTTTCATTATAACAAAAAGCCGCTCACAGCCGAGCAGCTGATTGGCTGTCATATTTGGTTAGTGAGGATGTTTCATGCTTTATTGCGTTCATTTCCTGCATCCATATTTTTGAATATTGCACGTCTTAGTGCTCAGAAAATGGTATGAATGGCAGCCTCCTGCTTACTGGGATAACAGCAACCTAAAAAGAAGGGTAGTTAAGTTTCTGGTGTATTTATTGCATTATTCAAACTAAAATCACACCATTTTATATATCAAAGAAGGGATTAGGTCATCAACTGTCATGAGCATCAGCAAAGGATTTAGAGGTTTGCAGCAAGTTTCACAATAAGATGAAAACTAAATACAAAATAATAACATTTAAATAGCAATATCTACTCAAAGTAGGGTTCAGATGCTGTTAATGTATTTATCTGTTACTACAAATGTGTTTTATTTACCACACATACAGTATGTAACCCTCGCACAGGTTGCATGGTGTGAGTATATGTGGAGAAATGTGATGATGCCGGTGCATGCAGTGTTGGTGGTTCCCCGCTGCTGTTCGGTGCAGAATATCAATGTGAAAGTGAGTCTTTGTGTTAGTGTGTTTCTGTGTGTGTAGGAGAGGGTGGGGTTGAGCGCCATATGCCTGAAACTCGTTTGTTCAAAATTTCAAGGTGAAAACAAAGGGAAACTGATAACAATGTGAATTATTGTGACAGATGTCGACGCACCCCATCCCCCACCAACTACCGAAATAATAATAATGACACACAAACATGCACAAAGCCTTCTGTGTGTCTCCATGAGCATAACAATAATCAGTGTAATCCGTTTAGTATTATCCATTTTCTCCATCAGAACCCTCAATTTTATTCATACAGTGCTGTTGTGGATTATGGCATTTCAGTGTCTTAGACATTATAGAATAATCATTGCATTGTGAAAGACTACTACTTCCAAACTAAACCCTCCAGGTGTCCTGAGGGCCAAACATGACCTGCCAACATGTTTACAAGCAGAGAAAACCCCTAAATGATATTTTTCCAACTTGAAATATTATGACTTTTCCTTAAGTGACCCCAACATTAGAAAACGTGAAACATCACCTTTGTTCATATTTCCATGTAAGCTATACACCACCAGTGTACTAAGATTGTCTGAGGCACATGTGTCAAAGCCATGGCCCGGGGGCCAAATCCAGCTCTTTGCATCATCCAATTAGGGCCGCAGGAGACAACATAAATTGTTCTTTAATTGAAACTCAACAATATTTGCAAGGGGCTCAGTGTTTTTCCAGTGCTGACATCTCATGATGCAGTCATTTTTAAATGTTGAACTGTTAAGAAAACTCAAAAATTCTTACAAAATCCTTAAATTATGACATCATATTCCCTTAAAGCAGAACTAAGTAACTTGCACTTAGCGCTCCCCCTAAAGGTCCCTTTTGGTTATGTCACTGTCGTAAAAACTCCGCACCCCCCGCCGCCTGCCCCACCTACATGTGACACTAAGGGTGCTTTCACACATAGTCCCATGTGACCATGTGAACAGTGGGAGTAATACGGAAGGGAGTGCGTTTGTTTGTGTGCTGACAAAGCGGCTCTAAAAATGGATGGATGGATGGATAAATAGATAGATGTGTGTGGGCTGCCTGACGAAGCGCATGTGTGCGTTCCTGTTGCCGCGACGACAGTGTGTTTGTGTTGGGCTGCCGTAAAGCAGTACGTCTTGCCACCGGGTCGGAGGCAGGAAAGTTGCAAGTGCGGTTTTCTGGTCAGAGACACCAGGGGGAGATGAAAGACCCCCCAATCCCCCCATAAACACTTGTATTACCCTCACAGGGACTACGGGAAGGATTTATTACGGTGAAAAAGTTACTTAGTTCTGCTTTAAATTGAATAGAAAATGGTCACAAAATCTAGGATATTTAAAGTGAAGACCCTGTTGGGACTGATAGCTATCACTTTTCTTGGATATTTTTGTATTTTCTGTAAACGTAGAAGTGAAAACTATGGCAAAGTAATGTTGAAATGACTTGATTTCTCACATAAAATCTGTGGCCTCCTTAAGATCAAACTGCTCCTTATTTGGCCCATTAACTAGTTTGACTCCCCTGGTCTGAGGGGGGATTTTTTTTTATCCTATTGACAAGCGGAGTAGCCTACACAGAATGTTAAGATTTCACAAGTATTAACCTAAAGTGGAATAGTGGAGGTAGCAGGTAGCATGCAAACAGCAGATAAATACTCAATAATAATGCCAATGACAGTGTTCTTTTAAGTTGTGAAGGTGATTACACACATATTCACTGAATGCCTCAAGGACAATGGATCCTGTCCATCGTAACACGACACCACACAAGTTGTGCTCTGTAATCGAGAAGATAAATGCATGATTTGCTTTGACGTTAAAGTGATTTTTGTTCACCACGCCACATTGGTGGGCATTTGTAACTGTGGTTTAATGTGCAGCCCATCACACTCTGTCTATTTGTACAATTAAACATGCAACAGTGGAAAACCATACTGTTCAATCTGAACACTTCCTACATTACTGCCCAATAGGGCAACAGATATATAAAAAAAAAACATTACATGATGCGTGAGGAAACCAGCAAATAATGTATTGTTATATGTGAAATTTGAATAAAAAATATGAATTAGATTTTTTTACAACCAAGATTTACCAGAATAATTTATAATACAGTGTATTCATTAATCAATCTAATATTAGATAGATAGATAGATAGATAGATAGATAGATAGATAGATAGATAGATAGATAGATAGATAGATAGATAGATAGATAGCAACTGGCTCCCAGGTTAATTGAGACACAGAGAGGAAGTGCCTCTAATGCTTAATACGTGGACTAACCTTCATTACAGCTGTGACATTTTTCCATGAGGTTTAAAAGGGTACAATACTATAATAAACTCTCTAACATATGGTGAATCATAGAGGCATGCATCATTTCCTGGGTCCAATCTTCACAGCAAACCTGGAGGGGAGGAAACAGAGGCAACAAGACTTCCCTTGTTGCTGAACTCGTTGTTTAGGCCTATCTTGGTGTCATTGCTCGATATCTGACAGCTCCAACCGAGCCACAGTTGGCACACATGCACGAGCGCTCAAATGTTTATGAATACTTTCACCAAATTCATGCTAATCAAGCCAGTTCCATTAGGTAGTTTGCTGCAGAATAGTGAAAGAGTCAGGGTGCAATGGGGCAAACCTTGTTCCCCACATTGAATATTTGACATCTTTAATGAGGAAACAGACAACATTGCTGTAACTGTTAGACAAAGGATACCATCTGATGTACGTTTTCAGCATTAAATGAGCTTCAGGATAGGTTCTCTAAAAAGCTTTTATTTTGAAACTCATTTATTTTGGATTTAATGCCCACCTTCTTGTTTAATCTGGCATTATTTAGTCATGTGTTTAAAGGAAAACCTTGATGTTATGATCAAACTGTAGAACAGAATATTGGCTGGGTGCAAATGAGGCAACCTGAAGCCAGAGAAGCTAAAATCCAATGTCAACCCTTTATCAGTTTGTCTGTGTGGGTGAAAGCTGATTAATGTGCTCAACCAGTTCGTATCCACCAACAAGTTTAGCATATGACTCGGGTTAACACTAAAATAGATGACCTTAAAGGGTGTTGATGACACAGGACCTTACTTATATAACAGACATGGAAGGAGGCTTTAACCTCGAAAACTAAATGCACCAAAAAAGGTTCTTGTCTTACATTATGCAACACAAAACCTGCTTATATCAAAATTGTATGAAGTAGATATCATAGGACTCGCTTCTCAGTGTATAGATTGTACTACTTCAGAAACACACACGGAGTACACTGAGGGCCGGACTCACTAAGGTCTGAAATAAAGGGTGGTAATTCAGTTGCTTTCCTAAATCCTTTGGTGACACAGTTTCCTCACCTGCTGCAAGGAATTCATTTAGATTGCAGCAATGATTAGTGCACGAGCAGAACTGGTGCAGACCGCCCCTATTTAAATTAGTGTTTAATGTGGAGACGTCAGTGCGCACAAGCACACTTGAGGAAGTTAAATTTGAGGCAGATGGACTTCTCTGTCTGCTGCACAAACATAGAAAACTAAATAAACAAATAAAAAGGTTTTTTTCAAAACAACAACTTTAAAACCTAATGATATTTTTCCCCCTCATTTAATGTGGGTGCTCCGTCTGGTCCTGTAACTCTGCTTTGATCAGTGCATGCAAAATAGGCAGATTTGGACAGAAACCATCCTATTGATCTACCATTGATCTGAGTTAACACAGCAACACAGTCTGTAAATCAGTCTTTGAAGATTAATTACTGACCATCATCCAGCGCAGGTCTGAGCAGCGCTGTGTCACGCACACTCTCATACTGTGCCATCAGTGATCACGCGTAAATTACGCATCTGATCTGCTGATTCTGGCCTGACATCAACACGACACGAGACTTTGATGGTCAAAACATGGAGAGAAAGTAAATCAGTGGAGCGGTGAGTGCGAAGCGATATCAATTCATGGTCATATCGAGCCATTGTCATACCCTCTTTTTCTCTCTCTCTCTCACACACACACACACACACGCACACACACACAACTGGAGCCTTTTGCTAATCTCCACTGTATTTTCTGTCCACATTTACTGCAGCGATGATCTCTGCATGTGTGTTTGCACCTCCTTCTTAGTTGTACATTTTTTCCGAACTAAAATTATCACCGCAAACACTTCCAGATTTTACCAATCATATCGCTCTCCCTGCACAACTTTATTTGCATTTCCTCCTCCCATATTTTTGCTCCCCCTGGGAGATCCACCTACTCCGCATATTCATTAGAGGAAAACGCGTTAAATTAATTGACGGCAAATTGGGAAGCGCAGCTCACTCGCTCTCCTGATTCCCTGCCCTTTGTTTATTAGCGCATGGAGTGACATTTGCAAAGGTTTTAATATCACTAAACTTTTTGTGAGTCCGCCCCTGAGTGATACTGAATTGGTCGCTGTAAGAGGGGAGAAAAGACTGATAATTTATGTTCCATTTTTATTTACTTTGTTATAACTTTGAAACCATGTTCTCGTTGCCATGGGAACCTATCAGTTTTCCTCATGTAGGCATCTGTACAGTACCCCAGTTTACACAACTATTGAGGTTGCACCCTCTTTTGCAAACTAATCAAAGGTATCTTTATCAATAAGCGGCCAAACATAACACAAGTATGGTAATAAAAATTCCTACCCAATTCAATGAGACACGCAAAATTTCCCACAGTCATCCAAACCTGGGCTTTGTATAATGTGTAGTAGGTACCCTCCAGGCTAAATGTGGAAGACAGGTTGACAAAAAGACCCATTTTGACTATGTGCTAGTGTATGTAGTAACATGATAGTGTAGGTGTAGTTGAATGCAAATGAAAATGTAATCAAGCATTTTAAAGTAGAGATGGGCAATATTGTCGGCTGGTCATTGCCATAACATGTAATATTGGTCAACATCGGTATCTGTTTTTCCACCGTTATTAAGAGTGATAAGTGCTATTGCTTAAAATGAAATGTTAGAAATAAATATGGCACATTTTCCATAACTGAAGTTGAATTAGTTTTCTTATTTTGCAGAATTTATGCTTTATGTGAAATACATCCAATGGAGCATTAAATCAAATCTAGGCTTATCCTGTATATCTAATATTAGTTTGGGGGAGGGGGTCGATATATGTATATCGACATCAGTTAATATCAGAAATTAAAGGTTGGACTAAAGTGGAATTTATAATATTGGAAAAATGCTAAAATCGAACATCTTTAATTTTAAGTACATTTCTTTTACGTTTTTTAAAAGACCTTGCATTTCATAATAGGATAATTTCTAAATGATATATAATATAATTTATAAACATTGCCTCAGCTTAATACATACATTTATTCAGAAATTAAGGTAAATAGTCCAGGGTTGAGCTTCCTTTAGAAAAGACATTACCAAAGTATATCAATCTGTCATCTGCATACAGCACCTGAGATAACATAACATGGTGTGAATTGTATTGATTATTTGACTTTGTGGTTGTAAAAGCTAAACCAAAAAGTACCTTATTTGCATTCAAGTAAAATATTTCTGTTCCCTTGTCAGTGTTTAACAGCCTGTTTGTGTCTTCCTGCAGATGGAGTTGAATGCTGACGCTAAGCACCATCGCACACGCTCCAAAGGTATTTACTCACATAAAATCACTTGCATGTGAACGATTGCTGCCTTTCACATTGACCTTCCTTCTCTTTACAACACACACACGTGCACAAACACATGCAGTGCACATGCATAATTAGCTGATCCCAATGCGTTCAGCGGATGTTATTGTCCCTAAGGAAAAAATAACAGTTTAAAATATTTTTTAAATATAAATATTAAATCAAGAATTATTTCGATTTGCTCACACTTTCTTTCTTTCTTTACATATTAAAGACAAAAGCTCCCGCTCGTACATAATTCATTATCTCTAACTTCTTAAAGATCAATTGTCTTTGACCAAACATGGAAAGCTGTGCTTTAACATCGTGAGGATCAGGCTCTTTGTCGGCTTTATAATGAAGGTGATGAACAGGTCTGATTGAGAAACAAATGCCCTCTGCTTTATTACAGACAGGTGATGGCTTGTGTCACCAAAATCTGAGAATGAGATTTAAGCATTAGAGAACTGCTCTTTAAATAAGAGCTACAGCTACTGTAGCTAAATAATAGGCACAAAGAATGTTGGATTACTGTAAAAGATTATAAACTGAAACAATAACTCGGAAAACATTTTTACTTTGCACATACGCTTCTTACTGTTAATCACTTTTAAGACACTGAAAGGACTGTGGTTACGCTAAATGACATGTATTATTACCGTCTTACCATTGTGTGGCCTCATACTTAGTTTATGTTGTGATAAGTCAAAGACTTTAGACAAAGTTGGGCTACAAACATGTCATAATGTGATGGAATCTCTTAATGCAGGTTTTAGGATAAAATGCAGCAACATCACGGCAGCTGTCTGATATGTACAATACTCAATGTTTTTTGTCATATGCATACAAGGTTTTAATCAACATCAAACCAAAATCCTCAGCCAACCTTTTGACATTTTTGAATAAAACACATCCAAATATAGGTTTTTACAACAATGTCTTATTTGTTCAATAATAACGTTTTCATCACATCATGTAAAAGTGATTAATGCTAATAGTTAGGGATGCACCGAATATTTGGCCACCAAATATATTCTGGCCGAATATTGCAAAAAAAAGCAACATTCAGCCTTCGGTTTGGTGAGAATAGTAATGTGTGACGCAATGACGCAATCAAACAATGTGCAGTGATTTAGAGTCGGAAAAGTGTGTGCACGTTGCTGCAGGAGCAGCAACAGCAGCTACTCCTTTCCATACAAACACAGCCAGAGTCTCTCCTTTCCGCTTACCGCTCTACGTCGTCCGTCACCACGTGGAACTGACTTTTTACAAAATGTGGAATAACAAGGGAAGGAGGAAACAAAACTTTTTCAATGTTGGTCCTCTGAATGAGGCTAAAGAGATGTACAGAATATCACTGTAGCAAAACCATTATAAAGTGATTTTTTTCATCATACCTCTGCTTTAATGCACTTTAGTTTTTTTTTTGGGAATGCATGTTTTGTTTTATTTGAAGGGCTAATATAAATGAAAAACTTTGTTGTGCTTTTTTTCAAAAAGCAAAGGCTACTGGAATTCTCTAAAAAATGTCAGAATATTCAATAAACATTTACTTTCTTTAAAAAACATATCTAAAAATGTATTCTAGGCTTTTTATGCACTATTTTAAGAAATAGCGAAAAACTTAACAACCGCATTCGATCTTCGATATTTGGCCAAGCGTTCATATTTTAATCGGCTTCGGCCACAAATTTTCATTTTGGTGCATTCCTAGTAATAGTCGCTCAAGTAATTCCAAAAGAAAGGGCCGAATGCTCCTTAATGCTAATAATTTTTTACACCAATCGGCTCTGATGGAATGAATACTTAAAGCAAACTCCGATATGCAAAGGTCACATGGGCGACCTCTGATCAGTCTGTGGGCTGAGTTGTCTTCCAATCAAGAGATTGGTGGTTCAGTTCTTGATTAGGCCTTTTTTTTATTCCCATTGGTGTATAAATGTGTGTATAAATCAGGTGAAATCAAACACTTCGATGCCCCGTTGATAAACCAAATATATTTTAAAATGCACACATTTTAAATCATTGAATCCTTTATGTTACAATTATATACAACAGCGATTTCAATAGTGGGAAAATCTATCAGAATATCACACAGTGTTTGGTTCATCCACTTTTTCATCCAGTTATCTTTGCACTTAACAATGACATTACTGAAAAGTTACCTAATTTAATTTGCGTGATGGATGTATCACGGGGTCAAGTGCGGAAGTGATGTGTCCACAGCACAATGGTCAGAGATCACTGTCTTACATGGTGGTATTTTTTTTGTCAAATCTAAATCTGCAAGAACAAAGACAAATTGTGGGCGAGCATTAACTTCTCTATCCAAGATAATTATTTTATGTTTTTTCTGTAACAGCTGTCGTCCATTTACCTTTTCTTTGAATCAGTGGCTATGTGTGGCAATCAAATGCCTTGCCTCTGTGCTGATTGGCTATTAAACGTAAACATTTATAATGCTGATCATGAGAAAGGGAATCCAAACGTGTGTGCAGAATATCTATTATGTAACAAAAGCAGTCAGAGAGCGCAAACCTCCACCAAGCACCAAATATCAGTTATCCTGTTCGATTTCATAACATTTATTTCAATGTCTCACTATGGGATACAGCCTCCGCGTCATATCACACTTTCTCATAAAGCCAACCTGATTGGCTGGTGAAATGTGTTCATCCACCACAGGTAGTCCTGCCCCCTATAACTAGAGTGGGCGAAGAATACATTGGTATTCAAAAACCTCTTCTCATTAGGAAGCTTCTTGCTGCAGCAGCTTATGTGTCCACAGGTAGACCCTACTCGGATTGGACACTGCTGCTGGTATCCTTTCTTACGACCACCAGGTCGACCAGTGTTTTCCGTGCCCCTACGCTCGGGACTACACTGCTTTGGCGCCTTCCATGGCCATCAAAAGTCGACCGCTGACACCCCTGTCTTCATCTCAGCTTACCGCTACTGCTTGACGCTTCCCCATGGCTGTCGAGCCATCACACCAGTTGGCGGCTCGGTAATGACACCGCCCTTGCCGCCCCACACGGTCACCGGGCTCTTGTCGGCCCTCCGTTACTTAGGGGCTAGCAGCCAACGTGCCAGCCCTAACTAGCTTCTGCTCCTTGGTTGGAGTAGAGAATGGAGGGAAAAGCCCCACACACCAAGGGGGCTGGAGCACAGCCAGGTCTGCTCAGGGTGCCTCAGGCTGAAACGCGCCCGGCGGGCCTTTGATGCCCTCGGCTCCTGCCGCCACCGCGCTGTTTTACAGTAAAGAGCCTTCGTGAACAGTGGAAGATGTTGCCCTAAACTCCTCACACAGAGTAGGAAGGGGAAGACGACACCTTCATCACTCCAGCCCAGGCTGCACAGCCGACGGCCTCCGTTGCCTCTCGGGATGGAGATGAGGGGAGCAACCACGATCCCCCACTTCCCCGGCTCAAACATGCTCAACGTGTGCCAGAGTATGCGGGGCTCTGCGCCACTGGCGCGGCCCACTTTTCCTGGTGCAAGGGGTGCCTATGGGCATCATTGCGTCCAAAGAGGTGGTCACCACGGACACCAGCCTGACGGGCTGGGGCGTGGTGCATGGGTGTCCTATGAGGGGTTTCTGGGATGTGTGAAAAACCTCTAATGCCCCTGCATTAATTGCTTGGAGCTCTCAGCTGTGTTTTCTTTCGCTGAGGCTTTCCTTCCGTTCCTCATGGGCCACCACGTCCTGATGAGGAGGATGGACAATACGACCACGGTAGCGTGCATCAACCGCCAGAGTGGATTGCGCTCCATCAGTTGAACCTGCTAGCACGCAGGCTGATCCTGGGGGGTTGTGGTCGCCTCCTCACGCTAAGGGCGACGCACATCCCAGGGGCCCTTAACGAGACCTGTTGTCCAGTGGGACGCCATGTTACGGGGGGTGGATGCTCCACCCGGAGGAAGATATATGGGCTCGTTACGCAATGGGCCGAGGTGGATCTGTTCTCCACTGTCAGCCGTGGATCTCCACGATACAGCGCGCTCTGGCTTCCTTTACCAGGTCTCTGTACTCATGTAAGTGTAAGTGTGGCGGGACACATCCCCTTACAGTGCTCCGATGGTGATCTTGTCATTTCTACAGGAGCTGTTTGAGAAACAGAGGGCTGTCTCCACGGTGAAAGTCTATCTGGCGGCTATCTCTGCATGTCATGTGGGTTTTGGGAATGAAACGGTGAGTCAGCATCCTCTGATTGTTAGTTTTATGAAAGTGGCACGCAGATTCCTCCTTGTGTCCAGGCCGCTGGTGCCTATGTGGATATGACTGCGAGCTTCAGGGTGAGTGATCAGCTCTTTGTCTCTTGGGCTCCGCCCCGTAAGAGGAAGCCTGTTACTAAGCGACGCCTGTCGCAGTGAGTAGTGGAGGCAAATGTTTTGGCTTATTCGAGTCAGGGTCTGCAGCTGCCTGAGGGCTTGCATGCTCATTTGACTCGAGGTTAAGCCACTTCCTGGGCCTTGTTCAGGGGAGTGTCTGTTCAGGATATTTGTGAGGCGGCGAGTTGGTCCTTGCCCTTCACTTTTGTCCGGTTTTACCGTCTGGATGTCTCCGCTTCGTGTGTGGCAAGGGCGGTTTTCCTTTCCTGGTCGGTTTGTTGCTGCCCTGCTGGCTGGTGTAGCGTGCGATAAGCTTATCTGCAATACGGGAGCTATAATAATCCCATAATAATACATTGAAACAAATGTTATGAAATATAACTTTAGGTAATTAACATAACCCTGGTTCTATGAGTAATATGAGTGAGATGTCTCACAAAGACAACCCTTCTTGCCGCCTGAGTGAGAAGAGGTTTGCTTATTGAATGCCAATGTATTCTCCGCCCACTCTAGTTATAGTGGGTAGGACTACCTGAAGCGGATGAATACATTTCACCAGTCAGTCAGGTCGGCTTTATGAGAAAGGGCTTCTGTGATATGATGCGGAGGCATATACCTCATAGACATCTCACTGATATTACTCATAGTACTGGGGTTATGTAAATAACCTAAAAATCATAGTACCATGATCGTTCACACTTTAAAAGCTTGCAAAAACATTACATTGCCATTAATACCAATGTTGTTAGAGCCAAATAAATGGGCACCCCTGATCCGGATTAAAGATTGAGTATATTGATCCGAATCCCCTACAAAATTTAGGTCTATACCTGGTTAAAATGTTTTCAAAATCAGTTCAGTACTTTTGACGCAATCCTGCAAACAGACAAACAAACAAATAAATAGATGCTAGTGAAAATATTACCTCCATGGCGGAAGTAAGAAGGAAAATTGTAAATACAGTACATAGGTAATTTTAAACGGGTGTGATGAATAAACTGTGTTCTTGTCTGCTCTGGTTAAGGGTCATGGAGGGTCAGGGAAGCAGATTACCATATTATTGCACTGGTCATATTATAATGGTTTATATATGAAATATATTCTTACATATGTCACACAAATCAATAAAAATTAGTTGTGAAGCTCCACAGATTACAGTGTTGCAGTGATAAACTGTTCAGCAGGTTTCTTTGTATGCCTCACACACAGAGCCTGTGGATTGTGTTTGCTGGAGTCAGTTTCTGTTTTATAATAATTCTCTCTCCTTCTCTCTCTCTCTCTCTCTCTTAGTGCCTGTGGATCCAGCATTAACAGAGCTTTTCAGGTCAGTGACACTGGAAAAAAAAAACAACAACTGCTCTACCCTGATACACACAAAACAGCCAAAGAGTGAGGCACACATACAGACACACTCACACCATTGTTACCTGTGTACTAAAAATGTTCAAACACCTGTCTTCCCACCTGTCTTGTTTATCATTGCAGTTTCCCTCTTACAGTATGTATTATTATTCAGCAGCTTTTCATGAAAATATAATTTCACTATATTTTTATTTAACTCTGTCTGCTTTCCCTTCTTTGGACATCTTGGGGATCTCAAAAGATGATAACATCAGAACAAAAAGCGTCCATTTCTCCCTCTCCTCTCGTTAATGCGATTCCTTTTCATGAAATATTAAATAAAAGGACTTTACCGCTTCTAATGATCCAAACAGACGAGCTGAATAATTCTGTTTTAGGCCAGTGTATTTGATATTTAGCACGATGGTCAATTATCAATTCATTACCAGTGCAGCAGCCCTCCAACTCACTCTACGCCTACAGCCTCAAAAATTCTTGCTGGGTGAGTTAAGTGGAAGGATGTGATTAATCTTTTCTTTGTCTGTGGAAATGTTTTCTCTCAGTATGTTCTGACGACAATTGTCATTGAATGCCCACGGGGGAGTATTAGCTTTGTACAATTATTCTTAGGGGTCACACTATTATGCATTTATTTATCTATGTTCATAAGACACATGTATGATACAAAACATGAATATCAAATGATGTGTTGGCAGTCATGCAACACAACACAATAATACAGAGGTGCTCTTTTGTTTGTCACACCCACACACACACTGTGCCACTATGTGCAAAGTAAAACTGACCAATTTTATTCTGGTTTAAAAATATTTTTTTTGTATTTATTAGTGAATTTCCACTGAGTTAGACTAGCAGCTTTTCATTTCCTATTCACGCATGGAAAACCAACTACTCTCCCTTGCCAGTAGGTGGCAATAGGTCGCACAATGGCTGCTTTGTACTACTTTGTGAGTTTTTCACGACGGGTGCATGGTCTCTGACTACTAAAGGTTCAAAACTACACGTTTAGTCTTTGCAAAGTTGATGATCCTTAAACCAGTTGATTTAGTTTGTATTTAAAGACAGTAGCAGTTTTCATTGGATGATTAATGGAGGTGTGACTTTGACTGAAAAAGCTCATTTGAGCACTTTTTGGAATTTGAAGCATTTTGTGAGTAGCCTCTTCTCTTTAAAGTTGTTTCTAGTTGGTTTTATTTGTGTCTATCCTTATTTCTAAGTCAAAGTTTGTTTTTCATTTTCGTCCATTTATTCCCCTTCTTTGTCTTTGGGTCTGGGCTCCCTGTACGTTTCGAACACTCCCAGTCATACCAGTGTGTTGGTTGACTGAGTACTATACCCTTCCTATTTCTCATTACTCATTCAGGTAGGTCATCCAGGTCATGTTGATTCTGGTAGCTTAGTCGAGGCAACTGGACATGGAGTTATTACCTATTTTTTACAGAACATTGAGTAATATACAGATCCTGGCAAGAGCAGATCAATGGTTTGAGAGGTCTGAAAGAAAACGTTTATGTTACCAGGAAGGGACAAATCTTCAAAAAGAGGAGCAAAGTTGAGACACAACCTCTCTAATATCTATAATCCGATCATCTCTTGACTCAACAATAATCTACCTGAATCACCAGATAGCAGGGACCCCTTCGTATGCTAACAGGCTAAGCACTCAAAAGAAACATGCAAACGCCACACAGAGAGACATTTCACAGCGTGAAGCCACAACGCCATTGATCACAAACAAGAAGCGTTTCAGGAAATGACTCAAAACAATCTTTTTCACTTTAAATATTAACGAAATGGCATTAATAAAGCTGAGGTGTGATGCTCATAGCCTCTAAGGCTAGCTCACTGAGCGTTTTTCCTTTGATTGCAAAATGAAGTCACGACTGGAAACAAAGATCCAGTGTTTTTTATTACACTGGGGCTGAATGGGATCTTTTTGGCAACGTGGAGTGTGGTTATTTCCACGTCCTCTACGTGTCTTTGCGAGTCGTTTCCACCCCAATAATGTGTGAATTTCATTTTGTCCTTGACTGTGCATTAGGGGGTGGATGCTGCTAAGATAAGGGCTCCTACCTCCCCATATATCAATAAATAATATTCCACCTGGAAGATTACTGTGTAGCCTTTAGCTGATATTCATAGATAGTAAAGATGTACTCTTCCTCCCTCATTCGCCAATCCCTCTGCTCCACTTTCACTCGTTTGACCCTTTCCTTCATTCTCCATCATTCTCACCTCCCTCTCTCCCTTCTTCCCCCTGTCTGTGCTGCTGGTGCTTGCAGATAGTAATTAATCAGGGGATCGAAGTGAAGCCTATCTTCAGGCTGAGGCGTCTATAATGTCAATAATGTGGCTCGATGGCCTCAATCCCAGAAGAGGGGAGAGACTTTGGAACACACTTGCCTTTGCATTGGGCAACTTACGGATTGTGTTACTGCATTTCAGTACACAAACTTTACTCAAACCTGGACTCCATCAGTGCTAAATGTAATTGTGTTGATGCGTCGTCACAGATGGGATTGTATTATTGGGATGACACAGTAGAGAAAATACTGGCATTGTGTCTCAAAGATGTGAAACAAAATAATAAAGCAGACTGTATAAGATTAAGATAAATTTGTGAGTGTGAAAAGGGAATATAGGACCAGTTAGAAAAACAGGCTTTTGAACTGTATTCTTACTTGGAAAATGATTTACAGTTGCTGACTGCAAGCATAACCTGGACTAACCTAGCTGGCAGGAGGGCTGCAGGACTACATTGGTTATCAGTTGCAGACGAAAGAGATATTACAGTAAACCATGAGCCTCTCAGTAGCATTAGACTAAGAGCAGGGTCGTGAACCCAGTGTGTGGTGTGGGAGCTAACGCTGACCAAAGAAGCTCTGAAGCCACACAGGCTGGGTTATGTTTTTACATCAGCCAGACTGGAGCTGATGGTGTCTGAGAGAAAGGCCTGGGTGTGTCATTATAGTAGCTGAGAGGAGGGAGTGGTACAGTGTGTTGGTGGCCGCAACATTATTGTTGTTGTTCATTTGTCACAGATATGAAGAACAGCTGTTAACTGGCATGCAACAAAAAACTATTCCATGGCAAATGCATTTATTCAATTTTTGGACTTTTTTCTTAAGCTTTGATTAAATTTTATTGATAATTTCTTTTTTTTTTGCAACTTATTAGGTCAATTTTAATGGCATTTTCAAAAATAAATTCAGGGTCCCTCCTTTTTTGGAGAGGTCACAATCTTATCTATCTTAAAAGGAGTTTACATAATGTACACTTTGTTCTTCGGTCCCTCCACTGTAAAAAAAAAAAGTCTGTAAAAAATATGGTGAAAGACATTCAAATAGAAACAGTGAGGGTGCTTTCATACATATGGTCCGGTGGACTCGGTGCGGTTCAGACAGTGAATCTGCAACATTGTTGCATTTTATTTTGGTCCGGTCAGCTTTCACACATTCTATTTGCCAAGCACACCAAACTTTCTGAACAACGTCACGCGGGCAAAATGGTCGAACGCCTATTGGACAGAATACTTCAGCCTCCGTAGACTTCTGTCAGAAACATCATTAATAATAATTCAATATAAACCATAACCACATGATCCCATAACCTGCACAAATGCGCTACATGAACACAGATGATGCCACTCCGTCTCACACCTGTCAACACTCAGTGGCGTCATGCCACCGGTAACTTACCAGTAAGGATGTATGTAATATGTGAAGATGTGAGAATGTATGAGCAGGTGAAATATAGAGCAGTCAGGTGTGTAGTCATAGCTGATCATGTGAACAGTATGAGGAAGAGAGAGAAGTGAAATAAATGAATGATGTGGGAGTAAGTATGGAAGAGGGTGAAGAAATGTTTGACGTGTTTGTTTGTGTGCTGCCAAAGCCAATCTGAAAATGGATGGATGGATGGATGGATGGATAGATGGATGGATGGAGAGATAGATAGATAGATGGATGGATATTTGTGTGTGTGCTGCCTGCTGGAGCGCTGGGTTGTGTGTGTGTGTGTGTGTGCGCGTGCCTGTTGCCGCGACGGCAGTCTGTGTGATTGCTGTGTGCCGCTGCCCTGTCACTGATGGAGTTGCTCCATCACAAATGCGCTTCAACGTGAAGTCCTATATTTAGCCCTGTTTGCTTTCTCACATGGTTAAAAACCGCACCATGCTTCGTTTGAGCCGAACCGAGACCCACATTTTATAGAGGACCAGAGTTCACTTGTTTGTTCCGCACCAGAGTTCAAGGAAGGACAAACAGGATGAAAAACAGTGTTTACGCCAAGGCCATAATTGCACTCAACGGACAAAAACTGGACACAGACACACTGATAGGGAATTGTGCAATAACAGAAACACAGTGCAATAACCACAAATGTGGAATGACTTGTGGTATGAATGTTATGTTTCTTATGTTAGTTTTTATTTGTTTTTACTTATTTATTAATGCTTGGTATCTATGCACCTTAAGGATTGCACTTTTTAATTTTGTTGTACTGGCACAATGACAATAAAGTGATCACATATCGCAAAAAGACCGGACTATCAGAGGAAGCAAAGCATGATGCGTATCAAGGAGGCATGTGTGAAAGCAACGATAAAGACCGTAAAACCACATTTATTCTTTTCCTGTTTATACTGTATATGTTCAATAACAATTAATTGAGAGGCTCGAAAAAAAACACAGATTTTTACCATAATTTTTTTTTAAAAATCATAGCAATTTACAGTAAAAACATATTTAGTATGGTCTCATTGTGTGTATTTGGTTTGTTTGTTTAACTACGAGAGGATTTGATTTCATTGGTAGGATCATTAATTGAGACGGCGCTAATATTTGAATCTTACATGATCAGAAACTATTAATCCGTCGGTTGTGTTGTGCTTTAGTTCTACTCAGTCGGTCCTAGGTTGTGTTTAAAAATATATATCTGCTATAAATCTGCATTGCTTCCTACCCTTTTAATGACTATAGTAGATATATGCTCCTTCATGTCAATAGGTGGCAGTAGGGAGCACAAAAAAACTGCAGGACTTACAGTATGTCGCAGCATGCAAATCAAACAATAAGTTGTAAACACAGCTTTTTTGTTGTTGTTCTTTTGTTTGTGATACCAAAACAAACATTTGAACTTGTGTTGATCTATTCTCTTGTGCTTATATGTGATGAGGCAAAAAGGAATCTAAACCTGGGAATAGGTCAGAGTTGTAAGGCCGAAGAATAGATATTCATGTATTTCTATAACAGATTTACTTCAGCCCATCACCTCAGAGGAACAGTACACGTTTATAGGACTTATTTTCATTAAATGATATACAGTATTACATAAAACTACATACAGGGTGTGTTTAGTAGGATTTAACTGGGGTTATTAAGATGGCCTGACAAGTAAAAGTGTTTTGATTTTATGAAAATGGCAATAAAGCTCAAAGATAAATTTGCTGACGTACATAGTGAGTGTTAAACTCAAGGCCTGCGGGCCAGCCATTGCATTAATGTTTTGCACTGTATCTACATGTGGCTCCTAAACTACTACAAGTCTGATATTTCTGATATAAACTCACCATCCACACAACTCATCCTCCACAAAGAAGAATGTCACTTTAGAAGGACCAACTCTTGTGTGTGGGTCTATTGAATAATATACCACTCAGATCTTCAACCTTTTTCCCTTCAGACATCCCGTCTGGCTTTTTCAGACGACGAGTAGCTGTCAGAGTAATAATAGACTTCAGGGATGACTACACGCTGCAGAACAAGGACTGCAAACATTGAAGGGAATCCAGGTTGAAGTTCAGGTTTGATGTCATCAGAGTTTAGGAGATGTTTTCAGCATCTGGCCGTGCGTCATCATCACAGCAGCTTCCGTCTGTGTGCGGTGGAAAGACATCAGCAAAGACATCAACAGTAAAGGCATCCTCTCGAAAGCTGCAATTACATGGATGAATATCCTTTATGAATGAGGGAGGCTTTCACAGCGCACCATCTCCATAAACCTCAGCGAGGTTTATATACGCCGCTTCAGGTTGGGGGGGTGTGGAACTAGACAGAAGGCTCACTGCATAAACATTCCCTCCACATCTTCTGTCATTTGCATTTTTACGGTCCGTCATGCTAATCATGTTTATTGGGGTGTGTAAGCACTGCGCATGAGCTCCAACAGGGAAGGACAGCTTTGTGCCAAAGACAGGATGGTGATAGAAATGGCTTCTCAACCCCCACACTTTTGGAAATGAATGGTGTTTCCTGCAGTGATCCAATTTCAAAAGACAAAAAAAAAAAGAAAAAAAAAAAAGTCATCTTACATAACCAGAGCAGCACTCGCTTTTACTAATTATAGCATTAATGCACAGCGAAGAATGGCCCAAGATTTGAAAGAAAGGTTTAGCCAGTGACGCTGTAGATGAGGCAGGACTGAGTCACCTCCCCATAGGAGGATCATGTTTGTTCATCTAGCTAAAGTAAAGAGACAGCAGTGTGTCAAAGCTACAGCTACTTTCAAGGTGAATGGGTTTTTGCGCCTCAGGCTCGTTGGCAAAGGTAAACATTAACTCCCTTATTTGCATTAATCACAAAAAATATACACAGTAGGCCAAATGAGATCCGGTTTCACCTTGAATGCTTTCGCTCCTGGTGTGCTTTAAGTCTGACATGTTGGGAACAGTTAAGTAAGAGGGATAAGTTGGAAAGCCCTTCATTTTTTTAGCCGGCAGGTATACAAGTCTGTCCTCCGTCAGTCACCGAGGATTCACGGACACGCTCTCAGTCTGATCATATCTAATGACATTTTGTAACTGTAGCTTCAGTATTGATATTGATTGAAAGATCATTTCAGAAAGTAATATCTCAACAACAACATTCATTCTATTTAAAATATTGTTTTTTTATATACGTGTTTTTAGATGGTGGGAGGAAATATGCAAACTCTGCACAGAAAGTGTCAAGGTTTTGAACCCAGGACCGTTTCGCTGTGAGGCAGACATGCTAACTCTGGGCTGCTCCTTAAAATCAATTGTCCTTCCAATTCTTTTTTTTTTTTTAATGTTTTTCTCCTCCTTCCATCTTTGACAACTGATTACGGACAGGTTATTGTCTGATACCATGTAATGTCAAGTGTTCAAGAGTTTGAGTTTATATTCCAAAGGCTTTCAATAAGTCAATAAGAAACTAGTTCTATTCTGCATAGGCCTACATCTCATACTGTTTTGTTTTTTTTCTTTAATAATTGCACTTTTGGTTTAATATATTTGGAATTTGGTGATGAAAACTGCACTTTTTCTTTAGTTTAGTTCGTTTTTTGGTCATGGTCATTAGAAAAATAGGTGTTAAATGTTGTGATAGTATGATTTCAGCTATAATTAGCTATCTGTTGTTGGTATGTGTTGTTCTTAGTTTTGGTCATGGCTTGTTATTTGAAAGTGATGTTGGGTTTAAAATTAGAACAATAGAGAATCACTGCCTTACGGTGCTCTGGATATCTCTAATTACCCAAAGAAAGTTGGATGGATGGATGGATGGATGGATGGATGGATTGATGGATGGATGGATTGATGGATGGATTGATGGATGGATTGATGGATGGTTATATAAACATCCCAGGAACAACCTGGAACTGGATTTCTTGCTTGAAGATGATCCAAACATGACGTGCTCTCATGTTGACATGTGCAACACATTTAATTGGAAAATCTGTGCGACATTAAAAAGTGATGAACACACACACTCTGAGTGGCGCATTTTCACACTAACCCGTCACAAGATTTTGAATCCAAAAATAAACACAACTTCATAGAGTTTTTTGGATTGCAAATGTTTAAAAGTTGAATTGGAGCGGTAGTCTACTCGTGGATCGTGGCCCCTTTTAAAAAGGTGACAAACACTTCTTGAAAATTCATTTTCACTTTTTAATTGCACTTGTAGTTGAATTTAATTTGTTTGCAGATAAAAAAACAAAATAGTTGTTTCGTCCATGTATTTTAAGGTGTTCAGCTATAGAATAGAATAGAATAGCTTTCGTGTCCTTATACTTTATACAACGAAGCAGCATTAAATTGGGTTTCTCGTCATCTATTTATCGCCCACCGTCAATCTCCTTCTTCTTCTTCTGTGGTCATGGGAGAAAAACTGGTGCATGTGTAGAACGTTAAGTCTGATTCATTCAAGCTTAAGTGTCAATTGCATTATCTGGATAGGTTAATCAAGCGGAACCAAGCTGTTTACATGCGTTTAAAAATCCAGTTACTATCGAAATATGTGCTATTTATTTGGTTTCCTCAAGTTGCATGTAAACACACTAAGTACTGTAGCTGCGTTTCCATTACCCTTGGAAATGCGCAAAATCTAAATAGCGCAATAAAAACTGGTAATGGAAACACTCAAATATCGCAAAAAAGTTTTTACCGCCTTCATGAGGAAGTATTTCAGACGTTTCAATATTGAAACGTGTCGCAAAAGCGCTATGGAAAACCTTTTTCCTCAGATACATGTCACAGGACGTACCTGGTCACATGACCACTGCACTCCGAGTAAACATGAGGCGGTATGTGTAAACAGAAGAGGAGACAGGGACATTTTTTAGCGTAATGCTTAAAAATTATTACTGCCACATTAGGCATGAAACAACAAAGGAATACAGTGTTATAAGGAGGTTCTGAGCGTTCGTCTTCCTGCAGCAAAGTCTCAGTGGGATGAGATTCCACGGGAGTTACAAAGCTCTTGCCCAAAACAGCCTACAATGGAAACACGTTCAAAGCGCAATTTTACTTTGTCGACATTTAGAAATATCACTTTTATTTTGCGAGAATCTGTAACGGAAACCCAGTTACTGTCTCCCTGCTTTTAATTCTCACTGTGGTTTGGTCAGCCCTTTATCATAAACTTTGATAGAATGCCAACAATTTCTGTTTTATTGTGTACTTTTCCACCTTTTGTCCGTTTAACACAAAGTTCTAACCCACCCCTGAGATTGCATCAGGCTAAAATCATGTGCATTGTTACTGTGATGAAAGTGTTTCAATAGGGCGTTTTCATTCTTTTTGGGGCCAATAAAGCTTTTTTAATTAGGCCATCAGGGTCGGTATAAACTCAGCTGCTAAGTGAGTAAAGTGGGCCTTCTTTAATTGACAGCATTACAGCCGTAACGCGGCTGAACTGATCGCGGTAATGAAATGATTCAGTGTAATTGTGGAATGTGACAAGCATGGCTGTAACTCCCTGGTCCTCATGCACTCGCTGATAAACCACCTTTGTTTCACACACATGCGAGGACTGGCAAGCCCAAGGTGCTCTGCCTCATCCTTATTACTCACCATTCTCCTTGGTGACACAGAGAGCCAGATCAGTCTGTGTTATAATTACTTGCCCTTGTGTGCTCGGGGTCATTACTCCGAGCTGTCCACCTCTGCCTCCGCCGCTCAGCCTGCGTGCCCACCAGGCCCGAGCCCCTGCAGCAGTGTGCACATAACTGCGGGGTGGTGGCGGGCAATGCCAAATCGATCAAAGAGCAGAAGAATAAAAGCCCTTTTCTTCTTTTTTCTCCTATCTCTAGCTCTATCTAAAAGTGAACAGATGCACGTACGAGCTCACTGTGTGTCGGATAAATAAAGAGGCCTAAAACAAACATGCAGATATCTGTTCATCAGCGCGTCTGAGACTTCCTCCTATTTTCACTGCTTCTGTTTTCGTCTCTTTATTCAAGTTGACGTTCCTCTGTGATTCTCCTTCCTTCCTCCTCACTTCCCTCTGTTCCTCTCTTTTTTTTTTCTTCCATCCTCTTTCTCTTCCCCTTCCCTCCCACCAGCTCTCTCAGCTGTCTCTGGCACGGCTAATTCCCTCTTCAGATGGTGCGGCTCCTATTTGCATACTTATCAAAGTGTTTGGACTATCCGACAGCTTCTGTTGGATAGTCCTCCCTCCCACCGTCCTCTTTCCTCCTCCAGCCTTTAGATGCAGGTGCATCACCTACTATATATCCTCCACCTCCCTCCGTTCTTTGTCTTTGAATACCCTCTGATGCTCTGTAAATACCTTCAGGCCTGAGGGAGCTCCACACTGGGGAATGTCCACAGGTATGGTGACCTGTCAGAGTGTAGGCACCAGTTTCACGAAGATCATTTTAACTTTTTGAAATGACATTTTCATTTTGGTGCAGCCATTATTTAGTAACATGTTGTATGTAACATGGTTGAAATAGGGATTAGGGTTGGGGTAATGTTCATTTTATTACCTACAAAACAAAAGAATGAAATGAAAGGAAAGGAAACGTTAGCCTTTAACCACTAAACATATAATGCATAATAGGTTTTGCATTAACAGGTCTCCTTGGTTTTCAGTGTTTAATGTAAAGAAGCAAGGGTTTAAGAGGACTCAAACCTTTGATGCTCAGTCACTAAAACTGTTTTCTTACTTGATTTTTAAACTAAAATCCACCCATCCATTTTCAGACTTTGTCCTTAAACTAAAATACTTGTATGTGGGTCAGCCATTTTTATAGAAAGAGGTGACACGTCTGTTGCTAATAATGTAAAAATGTTGGGACTACTTAGGTGTTGATACAAATGTAAGAGTAATCATTTATATAGTGCTTTTCATACAAATATAGTTGCTTTATAGGTTACAATATAAATATACATATTTATGTAGATCCTTTCCAAAAAATTAGAATATCATGGAAAAGTTGTTTAATTTCCATAATTCCATTCAAAAAGTTTAACTTTTTGGCCCACAATTTAAACAATTTCAAGTATTTATTTGTTTATTTTTACATAATTTGGGCTTCCAGCTCATAAAACCCACAAAAACAGGAATTCAAAAAGTTTTTGCAGAAAAAAAAGAGGAGAAGAAGGACTGGACTGTTGGCCAGTGGTCCAAGGTCCTCTTTTCTGATGAAAGTAAAGTGTGCCTTTCATTTGGGAATCAAGGTCCAAGGGTTTGAAGGAAGACGAGTGAGTAACAGAACCGAACATTGCACCCCAAATCATGACTGACTGTGGATATTTCACACTGGACCTCAAGCAGCTTGGGTTCTGTTCCTGGTTTTATGAGCTGGAAGCCCAAATTATGGAAAAATAAACAAATACTTCAAATCGTTTAAATTGTGCAGTGACGTGCCGTGACTGACTCGTTGCAAATCGAGACCACCAATGACAATTTCATATGTTTCTGCTGGCAAGACTTAATTCAATTCAAATCAATTTTATTTGTATGAAGCAAATTCCAACAAAGTCATCTCAATGCGCTTATCAAAATATAAAATTCATAATAAGAAAGAAAAAACCCAACAAAATCCACATGAACAAGCATTTAGCCATCTAACAAAATCAACATCGTAAAACACCATTAAAGAAACATAAACAATTATTTAATATAGCCTCCATACTCTCCCAACAAGATATATCTCATGACACGGCAGCGCATCCGTTGTTTGTGTTGGAAACACAGAAACACAGAGAAAATGACAACAACAACAACTCGGAACAGCCTCAGTGAGGAGCATTCACAAAGTCAATCCTTCGTTTTGTATCATTCACTGTGAAAAGTATGAAACATGTTCTGACCTTACCTTAGCTGAAGCTCTGGTAACTCAGGTGTTGGTCTCCCACCTTTTAAAAGCTGTAGTTTTTCCTCAAAACAATCATCTCTAGCGCTGTCATCCTGCCTGTAGTGTTATCCCGCCCACTAGCTAGAGAACGTAGCAGCAGCAGTCACATGGCATCAATTCACTAATGTACTGTGAACTTACGTATAGCATTTAGCATAGCGCTCTTAAATGGTTGTCATCTTGGGGACCTGACTGCGCATGTGCAAACACAAAAAACACGCAATGGGAATGGAGGCAGAGGAGCAACGTGCCTTTGGGAGGGGGCGTGGCCTCCCTCTGCCTTACAGTGGAGTGAGACTGTGCAGCTGTTCCAGGAAATAGCGCTGTTTAGTAATTTGGGCTATGAAATGCACAAAATGCGGACACTTTCAAACTTATAGGTACTGTAAGCTATTGGAAATGGAAAAATAAATAATTTATAATTATATTATAATTAAAACAAATAATCAAAATATCAATTCACCCTTAGGTAGGCACTGCCTACCTTGCCTGCCCTGACTGCACGTCACTGAAATTGTGGGGCCTGAATCTATAATCTATGAAAGTTTAACTTTTTGAATGGAATTATGGAAATTAAACAACTTTTCCATGATATTCTATTTTTTTGGAAAGGGTCTGAATATATAAAAAGAGGACCCAACTCTGCCCATTATTCTATGTACATGAAACCATCACAAACCCAAACCCTAACCTTAGAACTGTTGGTATTCTACATATTTGCAAACCAAACCTGGGTTTCTATCACACAGGTAACACAAACCCACAATGGTATTGCTAATTTCTTGAGTTTGAATTCAGAAATATTGGTTCAGAGAGAAGAAAAAGTCTTGGTGCAGCTGGTAAAAAGTTAGCTAACGGCTGTTTTTCAACTGCAGTCCTTGACAAATGTGTGTTTGCGCACCATATTTGTCAATTTTATGGTTGGAGAAAAACCCTAACCCCAGAAACTTTGTGATTTTCCTGGAATTGCTCTTAGCAAGTAGTTGCTGGAGAAATTCATGGATTTTAGATAATTTAACTTGTTTCTCTGAACGTAGAGCTATCATTCCAATTAAAAGCACTTACTACCTCATTAACAGAATACATTATTAATCAGTTCATTTGCTTGATAGAACTTTCCATGGCTGACTTTTTTGTCAATTAAGTGGAAACCATATAAGAGTGTTTCAGGAAATCTAACGCATGATGCAACATAACGCATAATGCAACATAATCATTGGTCTTAGAGGGAATGGCTATCATTCATCCATCCTTAAATGGACACAAAGTACTGGTGCAGCACATAGAGTAACGTAAGACAAAGGGTGAGATGAGGAGAGCATTGTTCTTGAGTAGCTGGTAAAGCCCCATAAATTCACCTGGCCTTGCCTGTAAAGGAGTATTTTTCTCATTGCCAAACTGAGAGGGAGTTTCATCCAACCCACGCAGGGCAGACTTAATAATTACTCTCACTCTGAATGCAATTTCCTGGCCGTGGGAAATGATTGACAGATTGTATCCATGGTGTCAGGAGGGGTTCAGCCACGCCCCCTCCTGACTAAGGGAGAAATTAGAGAACAGAGGGAGCTAAATTACACCTTAGCAAAAGACCTCTGGCAGGAAGGCTGAAGGAGGAGCATGATGAATGAGAAAAAGATCAGAGCAGAGAGGTAGAGGGTGAGTCACGTAGGAGCATGGAGATGATTGGTGGAAAGGCTTGGTAATACATCTGTAGCCCCTACATTGCGCACAAAGGCGAGCACTGAGGTAATGGGTCTGCACTACTATTGGAGTGCGGAGGGAGAGACACTTAAATGCCATCTTTGCAGTCTGGATGCTATTTACTCTCTCACACACACAACACACACATATACAGTCATTTCTGTGCTATGTCATGCTCTCAGAGCACTCAGAAAGCTATGAGAGGCTTAGGGTATCTAAGGTAGAAGAGCCCAACAACAGACGGATGTGGGTGTAACGATGAGCAGATCCAAAGTAAATGGATAAGATCTGATCTACTGTGAGACTGAAAGCAGACCTGCATTGTGTTCAATCCATACTGACCTTAGAAAGTAGACCCAATACAAAAAAAAAAAAACACATCAACACAACTAACTGACAAAAGAAAGCCTCAAAGCGTTAGGTGTAGGTGCAAAAAGGTTGTGAGCTGTGCATCTTTATTCCCAGTGCTGCTACTTCCTTAATAAATATTCTCTAAAACAGGCTTATTCAGGATGCTGGATTTTCCACTGTATAAGTCTATTTGGGTAAACGACTTATGCGCAACTTATTAATGGATTCTTCAGCCAGTCCGGAGCATCGTCTTATGATTAAAAATGTAAACTGTGTATCACTTTGAAATGAGAATGGCTTTGTGTATACAGTATGCTAGTAGTTTAACTCACTTAATTGGGAACCCAATGAAAGCCTGTTTACATCAGAAAGCCCAGAGTAACTTATCTGTGCTACATAATTGATTAGTAGCTGTGTTCCCATTACAGTTTTTCGGAAAATAAGAGTGATATTTCAAAAGCTTCGACAAAGTATAATTGCGCTTTGAACGTGTTTCCGTTAAAGGTGTTTCGAGCAGCAGTCGAGTCATAACCCCTGTGGAATCTCACACCGCAAGACTAGGCTGCAGGACGTTGGACGCTCAAAACTTTCTTCTAACACTAAGCATTCCTTTTTTATGGTTTGCTGTCTAATGTGTAGGGATGTGCATCGTTTAGGAACCGGTTCTTAGTCAAACGATCCTTTGGAATCGCCAACTTCAAACGCCGCGACTTTAAACAAACATACGCCACTGGTAAACTTGCGGTGACGTAACACACACAGGCTGCTGCAGAGCAGCGGTGAGCTGAGCTGCTGCATTTCACAAAGAAGGACGACACCTCGGGGATCGTCTCCTATAATTCCTGCAAGATGGATCTGTGCACCAAAGGCGGTAACACAACCAACATGTCCAAACATTTGGCTACACAACACAGCATTATACTCAAGCAATCACGTGTCTTTGACGCACTTAGCAGCACCAGTGCTAGCAGCTAAAGACACTTTTATACAGACAAGCTTTTAATTAACCTCTTTTATTAACTTTGTTCTTCCTTATTTTCAAGGACTGTCTTGTATTCTATCTTTGTACATCACTGTTTATTCTGTTTTGTGAAACACTGTGTTTTTACTGTAAAGCACTTTGTGATTTCTAACTATTAAAGGTGTTATATAAATAAAATTTACTTATGTTGTGTGATAATGATAAAAATGAGGTAAATTTATTATCCTAAGCCAATAGCCACTTGACTTGAGAAACCAGATCGATAAGCAGGAATCGATAAAGCATCGGAATTGCTAAATCCTTATCAATATACATCCCTACTAATGTGGCAGTACCATTTTTTTAGTATAATGCTAAGAAATGTCTCGGTCTGCTCTTCTGTCTACACGTACCGTGCCATGTTTTCTCAGAGAGAAGTGGTCACTAGTTTTTATTCCATTATTTAGATTTTAGGGTAATGGAAACGCAGCTAATGACAATGCACAATCAACGGCCACATGAATGAAGGTACGCTTGTACGACGTGTGTGTGACTGCCTCTTGATGGCTCACTGATACAGTATATTCACACCTTTTCATGGAGAAAAAAGTCGGCACCATTGTCAGTTGACTTTCCAATAGATACACCAATTGAAGCCTAAATAGCTGACGTCCTGTTGTTTATTTAGGGAATTGTGCTGATTTCTGGATGTGACTTTATTTCTTTCAAGGTGACCTTGGAATAAAAAAAATAGGATGGGAGCTCATTGTGAATAAGTGGCCTATAAGATGTGTAGAACAAAAGGAAAACGTGTTTTTGGTGGTGCAAAGAAAAATGTTTTGAATTCGATGGTAAACGTTGACGCTCTTTGCAGTGCCCGGCGTTGCTCCCTGCAGTACTCATGCACAGGCACTTGTGGCTTTGGTCTGATGGTCCATTAAGTGCTTGCTTCAAAGACAGACGGTGCACTGAAGGCTTACCTCTATCTGGGTAAAGTGCTACCAGCCCAGTTTCAAGAGCCCTCGACTGGAGCATAGCCTTCAGAACAGGCTCTCCACTCTCAGAAGGAGAGCGGATGGAGGCAAAGGCCGACACACCGTCTCACCCTCAGTGACACACACAGGACGTTTACTCCTATGGGCTTTTTTCTAATTCATGCTGACAAAACTTTAGAAATACACGCTACACACACACACACACACACACATACTCACCTCCTGAGACTACACACACACACACAGCCTACTTCACATGTAGAGCAGCTATCCCAGCTGAGTGCCTGTCTTTATACAACCTGGCAATTTCAGCAGAAAGACAATCCGGCAAAAGTCCACAAGGCGCCATGCTGCTTTCACTACAGGGGGGTTGAATGGTAGAACATCCTCACTAGAGCCCTCGTTACCGATCCAGCAAGATCAGAATCATCTATTTCACCGGCACTCCGTCATTTGCACTTGAGTGGAGCTAGGCTGCAGAAGTCCCTTTACAATCTTTAAAGCAGTGTTTGAGCTGTTGCTAAAGTAAAGGTTTATTTGTAGTCCGATGGATCAATAAAACCCAAGAAATCGATAAAATGCATGTGCAATGATACACTTTTGACAAAAAAAATAAATAAATGTGTGCATGTGTGTCTGCTATACGCAAACAAATGTTTGCCAGGGATGTTTTGGGTGACATTTTTTTTTTCTAGGTTGCACAAGATGATCCTATAAATGAATCATGTGTAAATCTGTGAGGTGTAAATAATAGATGTCAGGAGAGGTAAAAAACAAAGGAGTGCTGTTATTATTTGTTAATAAGACACTCTGGAGCATCACTAACTAGATCTCATTACCTCAGTACTCGCAGGCATGCATTCGCTCACAGTCACACACACACACACACACACACACACACGCACGCGCACACATTCGCCCACAGGCACAAACACCTTGTGCACACTCCACATGCCATACACATCCAGAAGTCTCCCATTCCGCGTGACTATTTTTACCTGAGAAGCCTGCCGTTGCCTAGCACTGAGTAATTACATCCCACACTCCACCGACGAATGATTAGAAGCAATGATGGATGGGTTAACTCCGTCACCTTAAAGATGCCTCCGTGCAAAGCTAATTATACGACCATACTGTGTCACTTACCTGATACGTGTGATAGCCCGCTGCTGCCATAACCGTGGTGCAAGTGCGATAAAGATGGACGCGGTGCTTCTTAATCAACAAAGGAAGTATGATGAATTAACTCTGCTGCTGATTAATAGATATTTGTGCCTCAGTGGTGTCATAAATACTGATAAATAAAAACTGAAGATTCCTGGCTCCTATGGGCCAATGAGAAAAGTTGAGGCAGCTTCCAACGTTATAGAAGGAGTCCATGGTCAAACAGGGGGACATCTCCACCTGACCTCTGACCTTCTAGGATGAAAATCACTTAAAGTGTGCCTTTTTAAACTTTAAGTCCAAGCTCCTTCATAAAATCATGTGGTCAGGTAACATTCATCTTATGTCCTTGTCAAGCTGCCCCGGGATGGACATAACGGAGCGACTGTGGCTCAGGTGGTAGAGGGGTCGTCTTCTAATCAAGTAGTTAAATCCCAGTTTATACCTGTCTGTGTCGAAGTGTCCTTGGGCAAGACATTGAACCCTAAGTTGCTCCCTGTGGTTGACAAGCGCCTTGCATGGCAGCTCAGTCCCATTGGTGAGTGAATGTGAGTTTGAATGGAACTACTGGGGAAAAAAAGCGCTTTATGAATCAAATCCATTTACCATTTACCATAACTGTTCTTCAGAAAGGCACAACCTGCACCACGATGCCTCTTTTACATGCTAGAAGTGACATTGTTTTGTCTGATTCACTTTATTTCTATTGTCTCATGAACCCCCTTTGTCCGACTACAACATTTTGCTCAGAATTCTATGAAAAGACAACTATCGAGCATAATGATGGATTAAAGATGGATTAAATAATCTTGTTTGGTAAATAAGTGGAATTAAACAGTATTTAGTGTCTCATAAATAGATGCATTTCTATAGTTTTTATCATTTCCGGCCATCTCCCGCCTGGTTTGGGACCAAGACTGGCCCTCATTTTTTCAGTTTGTGTTCTAATCAATATCATTTCCATTACATTTTTATGATTATCATTTTTAACTAAAGTAAACATTATAAATCCAATATTTTTAATGCTCAATTTGATCAAGCTTTATTCAGTTTAATCTGGAGTTACTTGAGTATTGACTGAAAAGGAGAAGCCACCTGTTCATCAGGTCAGTGTCAGGTGCCGGTTCTCTGACGTACTGGCAAATTACTGTACCTCGTAGTACAGTAGAGACGATGTCAGTTCAGATGTGATGTAACCTTCCAAGTCTTCTGCTATGAGTTCATGCTCTTTACAATAGTAGTACTCCATGTCTGCTGAATCATTAGAATATGATGACACACGGTCCTCACATACATTATCCCTCTCTCTTGCTTCAATATATAATCGTTACACCCACTTAATCAGATTTTTAGCTCGATTTTTTTACATCTGAAATGGAACACTGGGCCTCATGCAGCAATATTGTCTTAAATGTATCTTATATTTTCTCTTGTTATTAGAGAAATTAACTCCGGATGTATCGAACGTTCTAAATCTGTTCCTTCCCAGATGTGCTGAATGAAGAATCTGCACTTGATCGTACACGGCTGATTAGCATGCGTGTGACGCCTACTAAAACACGATACAAAGGCAGGTGTTGTACCGTTGTGCAAACAGCCCACGAGCTGAGAGATGCAACCAAATAAAAAGGAAGTAAAAAAAAAAATGCTATGAATGTCGTGTCACCGCAGGGATTCACAGTTGCAGATTAAAAGAAAATAGTTTCACATGAAGATGCCAACAAAAACATTGTCTCGCTGAAGCCCAGTGAAGACCAAAGGATTTGGGAAATAATTGGAAAGGTGACAGTGGGATGTTTTTTATTTCTTGAATTTTAAAAGGGAAAAACCTTTTTTTAAATTAATATTAATAATAATAATTGTGGCTCGTAAATATATCTTAGGGGAATCGTGGCAATCTAAAATGGCTCAAAAGCATTGTTTTGATGCTTGACCAAAAGAGAAATATTTTACCAATATGGGCCATTGTTGGATTTAAGTAATTTTATTTTTATATTATACATTTGAACATGTGCTACTCATTTGCGTTTTACACCTTGATTACGTAGGTAATATATATTTATTTATGTTTGACGAAAACATATTGTGTTTCCCGATTTAAGTATAATGGAGATTTTAAAGTTAGATGGAAAAGGCTTTGGATGTCCCTCAAACATTTTATGTACAGAAATTATTTTTGTGAATAGATTTAAATTTAGGGATCTTTAAGAGATGTCAGAGAGAGAGACTTTTTTTTTAATATCTGATTCTTGCTTTACTTTTATAAATGCTGTTTAAAGTGTTTTGAGCTTTCTAATCATTATTATACGGGGGGAGTGGACTAATTGCACGCTGTTTATTTCTTTTCACTTGCAGAAAAGTAGCGCTATGGATTTTCTGTCAGGTATGGCAAGAAAGCCGCACAGACTTTAAGTCTCCGCACAGACAATTTTCATTGCCGTTTGAATCGGCAGACATGTCAGCTTATACATGCAAAGTGAGTGTGTGTGTGTGTGTGCGTGTGGACAGAAATGGGGGGTGGGGTGGGGGGGGGGTTGCATTTATGATTGCCACAACTGCAGCTGGTGCTGTGGGCTGAGTAATTGCCTGTCTTGGTAGGAAGAGCAGAGTAGCGAGCTAAAAGTCAAGTGCTCTCTTCCTGCTGTAGACCTCATTTGGATTCTACATAGCTAGCTAGCGAGCTAACGCCAGCCTTGGGCCTGTATTATTCATTGCTTGACAGATAGCTCTCACTAAAAGCATTGGAGCTGGGCCAGGCAGTGATGGAGCGACAGGGGAAAGCACCACCACTGCACCTCGATTCTCTCCGGTTGGAAAGCAGCGAAGAGACGACGGAATTTGAAGATTGAACATAGAAATGGCAAAGGCGTGCAGTGGGTGCTAAGTGGAGTATGTAAAACAAGCAGACGACAGTGTTTTAAAAAGAGTTGAGAGGTGAAGAAGGGACAAAGGTCAAACAGAGGAGGGCAATGCTACAGAATGCAAATCCTTTAAAAAGGATCAAAACAATAACCTGAATTTTTAAAAAAAAGTAAAAAAGAAAACACAACCGCTTCCTGTGGAGGAAAGGCAGAAGGCTGGAAAAAGAAGAAGGCAACCATCCACCCCATCCACCCCCGCCAAGCTCAGGAACCCCTCTTGCTTCCATGTGCACAACCAGATAAGGTCGCATTAATCAAAATGTGACACTTCCCTTTCCAAAAAAACACAGCCTATGCCATCAACCCCCCTCTGCGAAGTATCTGTCACCGAAACTGAAATTTCCATATTTAATGAGAAAGCTTTAATCGCTAAAAAAGACGGTGTGGGCTGAGGGTAAAAAGAAGGGAGTGAGCTGGATCGTCTGCTCCGTCATTAGCTTATGCACATTAGATTGCACACAGAGCCTTAGGGCATTAATTCACTTTGGCTATACAACTGCTATCACCTAAACTGCATGATCAAGCTGGACAAATATAATTCTGTCTCGTTTTATGAAATACTCGTGCTACTCTACGAAGCAGTGCAACATGGCGACGTGCAATCTGAACGTCATCCTGTAGCTTAGAGCTGCAGTGTAATGCTATGATATTAGGCAGCAATGCCTACCTGAAAAAAAAAGACTCATTGTTCATAAAAAGCACTTCTTCCTTAAGGATACCTTAATCAGAATTGTTGGCACCTAATTCTGAATTGTCAAGTATCTGCCTTTTATCATATTTTCTCATTACAAAATCTAGATTTATAGATTATAGATTTTTTGGCAAAATCTACAAAAAGCTTCCTTTATGTAGAGTTATTCCCAAACCAACACATAACACCACCCATACCCTTGAAAATGTCACACTTGTTTAGCTGAAAATGTTTATTATGCATCATAATTCAATAAAAATCATAAATTATTACAAATTAGTTTTGTTTTGACCAGAAATGTACAATTCATAAACATGTAGGTACTATATATTATGTTAAGTCGAGGATGAGCAAATGATCCCATATTGATTGAAGTGCACATATGAAAGGATAAAAAACAAAATAATTTTAAGTATTCACATTTAAATAAATACCCAGTGACTTACATTGACCTTCAATTGTGACGTCCCTGTTTTAGCTGCAGCGCAATGTTGGACATCTTTTGAAGTTGTCAAATCAATTCAAGTGACAGGGAAATGCAGCCCATTACTGACATAAATCTGTCAGGAAATTACAAAAAAAAAGCTCAATAACGACCTCAAAAACTGATTTATAGACAAGATAGGGAAGATTAGAGCAGACCCCGAGACCATTGAGGAAGACAAAATCGTATTTATTTGGATTTTTTTTTATTTTTATTTTTTTTACAATACCTGATATTTTAATGACCTAGTCAGTAGTGGGCTTAATTTAACTTAGACACGTTGATCCCAAATAGCAGCTTTAGGTATTACCACTCACTCCTTCCCGCTGTCCACAGCCACCACCATTATAGCTAAGCTTCACACTTGTTCACCAGACTGGCATGATTACACAACATAATAAGCACAATATGTTCTACTACAACTTCACATCTCACTCTCACTGTAAAACAATCTATTTTTCCCCACCCTTTTTATTTCCTGCCTTGAGTCTCTCCTCCCTGCTCCCTTCCCCCACCCCCTCCCCCTCCACCTAGGTGAAACACTGCTCTCCCTTTTTATATCCTCCCTATAATAAAATGTTTCTTATCCTTCCTTTTTGGAGGGCTGGTAATGGTCACAATTATGCAATAAAATAAATTAATTTATTTCATTGCGATAACAAAACATGCATTGCTGCCTCATAATGATTGCACTTCTTGTAGTGTTGACCTTTGACAGCATGTCCAGACAAGGGAAAAAAAATAAAAAAATTAATGATCTTGTCAACACTCACAGTACACAGTATGCTTAAAGCATTTCACACCTGAAGAAAAAAGTGGGGTTTTTTTACTATTTATGCTTTACAATAGAAACACTCATTTCCTGAGGAAGTTAATAAGTTCAGAAGATATCAGTACCTCCTATTGGAGTGCATTGTCTGCAGCGATCCATCCATGCGCTGTTTTAGATGTGGCTGCCAGAGGGGGAGACATGGTGTGACAACCATGTAGAAAGGTCTAAATTCACATGTACACCTGGTTGCTGTAAAAACATGACAAACACTGAGCTCCTTACGTTTGTGGCTGTTCTTCACTGTGTTTGACAGTTCCTCTTTACTTGTTAGTTTCAGATATCATTGTTCACAGTCCCAGCTCGTCTTTCCGCACACTGGATGAGTCTGCATTTGTCATCTCAGGTTGACACTACTTGTAGTGTAACTTCCCCAACATGTATGGGCATGTTTTTTTCTTGCATTAAAAATGATTGTCGAGAACTTCAGCTTTTCCTCCTTCTCGCACTAGAAGAATACCAAAAATATGAAATAAACCAGTATTTATTTATTTTCATGTGTGATCATTTTATTAACTGTGCAAGTTGGGAAACGTCACTAAACGGATTACGACTGGATGGATGGATGGATGAATGGATGGATGGATGGCATAACTGATCAGAGTCTGCATTTTCTCTTTTTATCTCTTTCACTCCATCTTCATCTTCCATGTTGCCAGAGGAAGGTTTAAAATACCAGAACACCAAATCTAAACCGGCAGGTGAGGCATGGGATTATTTTTTTTAATTATTATCATTATTTTGAGTTTTTTCCAGCCTTTGTAAATATACCACCACTGCGTACTATGAAAAGCTTGCGTACCCTTATTTTGACAGTACCTGGCATCAGATGAGCAGGTGGTGTTTATGCATTTCCCCTAAATTTCTAAAAAGTTATTTTTTATTTATATATTCATTTTTTTTTTAAAACTAAAAAAAAGACGACAGCCTCCGCCTGAAACAACATAAAAGAGAATAACAGATCATGTGCAGTGAGTGCGGAGCGTGCCATGGGGATGGGGGGCATGAAGAGGGGAGGATGTGAGGGGAGGTGGCGTTGGCATTGGGGGCAGTGGGGGAGGGGGTCAGCTGCCCTGGGCATGCTCTGGAAGCCAGAGCACACCCTGAACTTTGACCTCCACACAGGCCCTCCGTCTCCCGCCACCTCCGGTCAGCCCTCCGCTCAGCGTGGCTGCCAAATGAATTACATCAATGTCAAGAAGCCTCCTCCTCTACTGTAGAGATGGTGCTCAGTGAATGTGATGCAACACAGGAAGCACCATGCTGCACACAAGGACACTGCATGTGAGATTTACCAAAATATAATAACAAGCATTACTGTCACTTCCCCCCCTGAAATAGACCAATACTCAGAACTATATAACCTGTTATAATGTTTGTATTTAAAAAGTTCTAGCTCTAGACCTGTAATAAAGGTTTGGCTAAGAACCTACATAGCACTGGTTTATCTGTGATGAGTAAACTAACAAATTTAGGATTATTATTATGATTCTCTTTATTTGATATGGACATCACAATTACATTAGTTACCCAGATGTATTGTTTTGAGTGTGTTAGCACACGTGCTACTTAACAACATACGTATGTCTACGGGAGGCTTTTAAAAAGATGAAATGGACAGAAATAGTAAGAAATAGTAAGAAAGTAAGGAGGAAATATGCACTGCACAAAACATTACATATTAGCTTTGTGTACAAATGTTCTTCTTTTTCTTTCTTTACTTTTTTTTTTTTTTAAATTGTTTTATATCACGCAAACGAAAAAAATCCAGCAGTCTTGGGGAAAAAAAAGGTTGACTCGTCAAGTTAAAAGTCAAAAATTTTGGATGGATTTAAAAAACACTTGACAACACTTATTGGTATTAACAAATGTACTGTAGATACTAGGGGTGTAACGATACGCAAAAATCACGGTCCGATACGTACCTCGGCATTGAGGTCACGGTTTGGTTCATTTTCGGTACAGTATGGAACAAAATGCAAAACATAAATTTGCTTGTTGTTTATTCGAAACTTTAGTAAACCAACAATGTATTAAACATTATGCAGAATATGAAAATACAGTTAAGAAAAAAATACAATACTGTTGTAAAGTGCTGCCTGGTAATAATATTCTCAAACAAAAAATACATTAAATATTACAGAAATAAGCTCACAGCTTGTTAACAGCTTTTAACAACCAAAAAGTACAGCACAGTTCCAGCATGAAGCCCTGGGTTTAGACCTTCATATTTTTGGCCAGAAAAATGTACTTGTCCACATTGTCTGCAGTAAGTGCAGTTCTGCTGGCAGTTACAAATGCAAAACATAAATTTGCTTGTTCATTCAAAACTTTAGTAAACCAACAACGTATTTAACATTATACAGAATATCAAAATAAAGTAAAAAAAAATTTTAAAAATACTATAATAATAATATTCTCCAACAAAAAATACATAAAATATAATAAAAAATAAGCTCCTCACAGCTTGTTAACAGCTTTTATCCGCTGCTATAAAGATTGATGGCAGTTGTTATAGCTTTGGCCAGATCTGAATTGCTCGACAGAGGCTGCTTGAATGCCTAAGTCAACTGCGTTTGCACCGAGGACGTTTTCCTTCTCGTCGCAGTGATAATCACACTCGGGTGGTGCCGTTTCAAGTAAGTTAGCATGTTCGTCGTGTTACCGGAAACATACCCGATCTCAGCTGAACGATGTCTGCACACTGCCCTCGTTTTATCCACTTGTCTTTCTCCGTTGGAGTATTTCACCCGGAAGTCGAAGTGTTTCCAAGCAGGAGACTTTAGCGACAGGGGAGGGTCCTCCAGCTCTGGTTTCTTGCTAGCGTTAGCCATAACGTACTGGACTGCACATGTAGCTGCAGGCGGAAGTAAACACACGCAACTTCTGTTTCATTCCGGGAACTCACCCGTGCACAACCCTGTACCCGAACCGAACGTCCTGTGCCGAAACAGTTCAATACAAATACTGTACATGTATTGTTACACGTAGATACAGAAGTTTGGCTTGTATGGGGAAAAAAATTCACCTGTAATATTACAATAAAATAACTTCAAACTCCAAGAATATTAGACGAATCTGAGTGACAAATGGAACTAAACAGGCACGTGGGCCTTTTACAGCCTGTTCAGCATCTGGTGAAAGAGCAGGATGAACTGGTTGTGCCTTTGCAGTGATAGTGATAGTAGTATTTGTGCTGCTGCTGTCTGATGACCCTGATGAATGCTGACAAATTTCAGCATTGACCCTGTTATGGTAAGAAGTACAGACAAGAAGTACCTCATACAAGCAGATTAAATTAACAAGAAATTCAATAAATATTATTCAGAGCCACAAAAAGGGTTTTTTCTCCAGTTCAAACATAGACTGGAGCAGTTTAGGTGTTTTATCTCGACAACACACCCACCTTCAGGTGGATGACACACACTCCTCTGATTGGTCAGACATCAATTGCTGTCAATCATTGCAGCGATGCATGCACGGTCACATTACATCTCTCTTTTCGATCCTTCGGCGAAACCTTTTTTTTTTTTTTTTGTTTCTCCACGAGAACTGATTATCTCATATATGTGCACCTCCCAGTAGCACGAATGCACACAATGCATTGAGCTCTATGATGCCCAGTGCGTCTTGCTACATGTCCCACATTCCATCTGATTGGCTGATAAGTTGCTGATTTAAGCAGAGCAGTCTGCCCTTGCCTCACCCATTCATAGATTAATCATTTCTTTTATATATAGTCTATGTTACAAATGCATGGTGCTATCTGGCGTGTGAATTTATTGAATTGCGTGAGTGCCTCAGACTTGAGAGCCCTGCAACAATAAGCTAATAAGCTATTAGCTACCAGGCTATAGCCGCTCTGTGTGCAGGGTTTGGGAAGAATTGATTGAATTCATTATGCTGGTGAGGAGACTCCTTACCTGGCTAATCCAGGAGTGATTTTAGCTAAAGGATGACAGATAGCAGCTTGGCACTCAGAGTGTGCGTGCTGCCCGATCAGCTTTTCTGCTCAAGGCTTTAACTTCAATATTATGCAGAGGATCTTACGTGACACGTGTGTCAGTTTTCTACTTGATCCCCAGAACAAGTCTTAAGAGGTACAGTTTTGGGGTAAATTTGGCTAGAGCGCCGTCTTTTTTACAGTGTATGGTCTGGAGGAGTAGAAGATGGAATTAGCAACTATTCTGCTTGAAAGGTAATTACTGCTGTTTGATTTACATTGTGTTGTTCATGTGAGCGCAGCAGCCTCCGTGTGAGCTACTGTAAGTGACACTGTGTTGTTGCTGCTGCTGCTGAGGTGTGTGCACATTGAGAGAGAGAGAGAAGCGCTGCAGTAATATGCTTTTAACAGAGCATACAGAGTTATATTACTGTGATGTTGCTGTCGGACTAACGTTTGCTTGTTAGCACCTCTGAGGGAGGGACTTTGGAAAGTTTGGAGGTAGGGCAAGAGAGCAACGGGGAGGGAGGGGGAGAGAGGGATCTGAGAGTTGCGGACTGCACCTTTAATGTTATTCATTCCTTGCAACTGGTCAATTAGTCATTTGGTGTTGTTGGCTATGTCTACAAAAAGTGGAAACGTGTCTGAATCCCAGTTGTGGTTGCCGAATTAGCTCCTAGTTTGTTAAAATAAAACAGGCTACGTTTCTCCTATCAAGTTTAAGTGGATGTTATGGATGTATCATCCAGCAGATAGGACGAAAGCTGACAAGAGGACCTAAGGTCAATCTGGAAACGCAAGATCAATGTGGGTGAGCATTTGGTTGCTACTGCTTTGTGAATTGCATGGCTTGACGGGAGAAAGCAGATTTTGAAGCAGTGTAATAGGCAACAAAATGGAAAGGTTCGCAATATTGATGGATAGCCAGCTTTGTTAGCTTCAGGCTACACGTTAGACAACTTGGTTATTGAGCTGCTCTGAAGTACAGCATGTCTTCTGTACTGTTTGAGAAAAATGAAATAAGCGTGCTGTCGAACAAAGCTAAATTTAGCCAGCCAAGGATAATATTAGGATATCATTAGTTGGTAGGCCTATTTAATTTTTGCATATATGCATCTTCTTCCACACAAACAGAGCTGGAGTTTTTCCTTGACGTGGAGGATTACTTCAAGACCTCATCCATGAAGTTTAATTTCACGAGTTTTAAAGGCTGCATTAAATACAGTTTGTGTCTATGTGTGCGTGTGAGAGTATTAGCGAACGGAGCCTGAGCGGACAGAAAACACCCCAAATTGCATCGTGTGCCACGCGCTGAGCTTCCTGCACAGACACTGTCTTTTGTTCTCCGCCGCTAGCGTGAGAAGCTCTGACAGCTCTGAAATGATCCCTTCTCGTCTTTCAAACCCACACAGACACGCAACTCCTTTTTCATTTTCGACTCCGCCGACTGTATACCAACCCTAGGTTTTTCTACCACACAAAAGAGTGTACACACATGCAAACGTGCTGAAAAACATCTATTACTTCTATTTTTTCCCTCCCTACTGCTCATTTTCTTTCCCTTTCCTATCTCGATTTTACTTCCCTGGCTGGTTTGTGAGGATGGCGAATCCCACATGGATTTCTGGAGGGTATCACCATGGAGACGGGGCTCTGCCACATGTCTATATATCCTCCTGCTGTATGGGGAGCACAGTCAGATGTGGAGCCTTCCCTTCATCTCCATGTTGTTGGAAAGCAAAAATGGGGAGATGATCAGTAATGAAAATATTAAGAGGACACAGAAAATTAGAGAAAGAACAAGCAGGAGAATATGGATAGGGAAGAGGGGATGGGAAAGGAATGAATGAGGTTAGGAGAATTACTAGAGTTTTGGCTGACAGGAGGAGACGACAAGGCAGAAGAGAGAAGCAGCAGTGAGAGAAGGCAGCGGCAGTCTCGTCCCGGTGTCAGGGAGACAAATAGTGTGTGATGCTAATGACTGGCTCAAGCTTTTGCCCCTGCTGCGAACAGCCGCTAATATGACTGCTAATAAAGGCACCGTGGAACGATGTCGCATTCCAGCAGTCGCTCAACTGTCGACAAAATTAGCCAAACAGAAACTCTGCTGCACTCTCCTTGTCACACCTCCGCTTCACTTTAATTCTGCGTATTGAAACTGGGCCCTCTGTGTGACGCAAAGTATATTTCCTGCACTTCTTCACTATGATGCAGAAGATGGAGGATGTGTTTGGGTTTTTTTTTTGGTAGCGTTTTTCTTGTCCTACCCTGAAGAGTCTCTGTTTAAATTGGTTCCTAATGCTCTCTATCCAAGTGTAGCGAGTGTGGCGTAATGCTCGCAATGACAAATATTTGCAAGCCAAGGTCACACAGTGTCAGAGCCAGGGAACGGTGGATGGCCAGGCTGCAGAGGCTTCCTGCAGATCGGTCGTCACGCTGCGTTGGGAGCATTGGGGCAAACACACCTTTTCAGTAGTGTCACAACAACAAACTGACAGCCCTGGGACCAGATGACACTTATGATACTGAATTGTTGTACTTGTGATGTATTGCTACAGTGGGATTAAAAGTAATTTGCATGAAGAATTGAATGGATACTTTCAGCTCAATACCTGTTCTAATACTCAGTAGGTAGAGCTACATCAGATAAAAACATGGGTGGAAAGAAAAGACTAAAGCAGGATACACACATAAAGGTAATCAGGCTGTTTTCATCCCGATTTTCCCCCTTTCTGATATATTGTCAAAAGTGCAACTTTCTTTCTGCGATTGTCCTCAAGAGTTAAAATGCATAAAACAATCCCAAAATAAAAAGTAAATGAGGTTCTGTCATTCAAGAATTTCAAGCTTTAACCCAGGTTTAAACAAAAGTGAAACAGCAACTTCACAGTAGCTTCAATTTTCTGATTAAGAAATCAGATAACTACATAATCTACAACATATAACATTACAATTAAAAAAATAATAAACTCTTCCTTTAGCAATTCAGCATAGTGCGAACATGCCTGTGGCACACATATACTGTAGCCTAGTCAAAGGGTAAACAAATGTAAACAAAGAAGGGGCTGGCTCACCCGGAAGTGTACTCTCATCCGACGCTAACGGCAGTTCGGCATGACAAGATGGTGTTGGACAAAGAACCTCCTCACGGACATTTCGGAGGATTTAGAGACTCCTCAGTGTTGCAGAGCTAATGATATCTCAGAATGTGTAACGCTTCACTTCCGGGTCACGTACTTTGGCAAATCGGTAATGGAGAAAACAAATAAAGGTGTTCGTTTTCCGTTTTTCGTTTTCTGTACCGAAGCAAAACAGCTTGAATTTGAAAAACAAGGCGTTTTCCGTTTTTTCATTTTGGTTTTGGAAATCAAATAATGAGTGTTTCCTTTTTTTTTCGTTTTTCATATTTTTGTTACATAATGAAAAATGAATGAACGAATGATACACGGATTATTTTCTCCTATGACTCTCTGAAATCTGACACCAGATTCTGAAAGATTGAAGCCTCCACTTTCACCAAAAAAAATAACTAATTTGTTTCTGGCTTGTTTCGTTCTCCCGTAATCAGCCGTTGAATAGAGCAAGTTTTACACAAATCTTCAGTTTCAGAGCAAAAAGCTGAGAAAACAGCCTTTTTCTAAAAAAAAACCCTGTCAGTGAATTTAAAGCTATTTTTTGTTTTTTTGCTTTAGTGACAACTCTAACATCTGAACATTGTTTCCTCATATAAAACAAAAAAAAAACACTGAGACAAGGCTTTTAATGGCAAAATTATTATTATTTATCTATCTGGGTCAGAGTTGAATGGATTTCTTACTGTATTTTGGCATTCCTCCAAGTTTCTCTCCCGTCAGTCTGCACGCATGCAACTTCCTCTTCCTCCCGGACATGCAGAGTGTCACTGCGTTCCCTGTTTTTTTATATCGTTTTATCTCACCATTGCCACACTATCCATGAGTTCAACGTCAACTCTCGTACGTAGCGCCATTTTCTGTCTCGTAAACGCCTTTCCTCCTCTCCCTCTCAGCCCTGCTGAGCTCGAATGATCTCTCATCCAAAGGTGCGCTGCTACCTCCTACGTATTACCTATTAGTTTGCTATCTGGCTCACAGGCTGGGGGTATTTTGTACGAGTTATATCATCAATGGCACTGAGCGTTTGGATTTGAAATGATGAGTTATCTCGTCAATTGCACTCAGTGAGTTAAAAGTTGTCGTTTTAGCTAAAAAAAAGTTTCTTTATTGTCTCTAGTGCTGTCACTAGCTAGAAAACATAGCAGCTGCAGCAGCCACGCTGGATCAATTCACTAATGCACTGTGAACGTACGTATAGCATTTAGCATAGCATGGTTATGACCAAAAGGCAGCGTAGAGCCTTTTAACGGAAATGGTTGTCATCTTGGGGAACTGACTGCGCATGTGCAAACACATAAAAACATGCTATGGGAACAGAGGCAGAGCAGCAACGTGCTTTTGGGAGAGGATGTGGCCTCCTCCTGCTTTACAGCGTAGTGAGACTGCAGCGTCTCTGCCGTACCAGGAAATAGCGATTTGGTCTATGAAAAGCACAAAATGCTGACACTTTCAAACTTATAGGTAAAATAAATAATTCATAGTTATATTATACATAAAACAAATAATCAAAATATCAATTCACCCTTGGATAGGCACTGCCTACCTTGCCTACCCTGACTGCACGTCACTGCAAACAACACTTTTCAAATGATTTGGGCAAATGTTAAGAATTGCTGTAAATGAACATTACCTTTGTTACCTTTAACCTTTCTTTTGAATCAAGTATCCTGACAAATCAATTGTCTACAACTCTTGCTTTTTGCCTTTTGTTGCTCAGCATTTGAAAGCTGTTAAAGAATTGACAATTCTTGTAATGTTAAATGTTCACTCTCTGTAAAAAAAAAAGGCCTTTTTTCCTGTCCAACCCTGACCTATGGAAATGAAACAAACATACATAACCTCAATTTTTACTATTTGTCATCCATTAGATAATTTCACAAGGCAATTACAGCACTACAACAACTTTTTTTAATTCTCTGACTTCTTCAGGTGTTGTTGTATTAATACCTGTCAGCCGCTGAGCTCAGCAGCAGCTCAGTGTTTGACAGGAAATGCGTTCTTAAGACTGCTCTATTGTGAGGATGAAAGTGGAATCTTGGGACCAGTGGATCGAGGGAGAGAAAAAGGGTGGGACCTGTCTATCTGCCTTTCACACCATCTCTCCTTTTCCCACTTTCTTCCATCACTCCTCCCTTCCTCTCACTCACCTATTCCTCTCTGCTACCAGCCTGCATTGGCAGCCAGTAACCTGCTGGGACCGACCCTTGATTTATTTGGAGAGGGCCCTGCAACGAAGGAGACGGGATGAGTGGCATTTTAATGTGCTTTTGAGATGTTTGGTCACAAGCACTATTGATCACCATGCTGCAGCGTGCTTGCACACACAAACCCACTCACTCACACACGACTTTCTACCTCACTGTCCCAGACATCCACTCTCAGCACCCTCAGGGATAGGTTGTCAGGCAGGGAATGAGTTTCCATGTGGGCTTAGATTAATGAAATGAGGCCCCTGGTTGCAGGGGGTGAAGGAGGTCAGACTATTAAGGGATCCCTGCAGTGGGTGAGATTGAGCCTGCCAGATTACTGAACCCTAGCTGACTGATGGGCAGGTGGAGCTGTGAAAAAGGTGTAAGAGTGGGCCAGTGGATGGGGGATATAATACTGAATGGGAGTTTACACGTGTATCTTTTTTCTTTGCATTTCTTCAACTAAAACTGAGAATTACATATAAAAAAGTTATGATGCAGCTCACAGTAGACTTTATGCAACAAAGGGTATTTTTTTTCTACCACATCTGAAAGTTACATCAGGCTATCATAATTACATTTAGAACTACAGTATATGACAGCATTCATTTGTTGGTAAAATGTAATAGAAATGATTCAAATTCCAAAGCAAAGGCTTACATTTTATTTTATTTCATTTTTTACAAAAGGTGCAGATTTATCATTTGACAAGATATTGCAATATTGAAACAGAGGGTGGTCAGCTAAAAAAAAACACAATCTACTACATGTCAGATTGTTATGGTTTGTTGCATGGTTATTTTTACAACTGCATTTTGTTTTATCATAATCGCAAGCCTATTATCATCCATTCTATTCTATTGTATTGTAAACTAAGAGTGTCGCCCCCACCCCTGTGTCTTTACTAATAACTGTTTCTCAAGCTGAGTTCTTGTCCTTTTTATTATAAATATTATTGATAGCAAACATAAAATTTGCAAACTCAAGTAAAATCTAAAAAAGTTAAATAGTCAGTCCCTCCAGGATTTCACGGGCATTTTTCCAAAAGTTGCGGTAAAAAGTTGCAATTTTTTTTTTTCAATCCTAAAACATACTTTACTCACAATTAAGTTAATTTTTCCTACCAATTAGAAATACATATTGACTAGACATGTTCAAGAAAAAATATGCTTTATTGCTATAAAGCAAACACCAACACAATTTTGCAAAACGTGCAAACACTGAATGCAAAAGGTGCAACAGTTTTTAATCAAAATGATCATCAGTTGTGCAAGTCAGTCAACAATATTGAATTTAAGGCATCTTAAAGTGCATAACATGAACCTGTCATGAAGGCATATTTCTTTAGGCATAACAGAAAAAAATACAAAATTCAAAGCATTAATGAACATACTGTATGTAATGATATTGTGTGCTTCCTGTTTGTTCTCCCACATGGGGTTGTGCACTGGCTTGCATTCTCTTGACGTGCTTTGCAGAAGCAAAATGCTTGTCCATAGACGACTTCCGCTTGTGCTCGATGATAACATTGCATTTTGAACATAAAAGTTTACCTCCACTCTTGTGACGCAACGCTGGGTACTGTCTTGCACGGTCCTTAGCCGACATTTTTGTTAACAAATGCAAGGTATATCTATCGCACATGACTCCATTGAATGCTTTCTCCAGGCACTGGTTGAAAACAGGATGTGACGTAGGCAATTTCTTCTTCGTAGGTTCCTTGTAGGCAACGCAAAGCATAGACATAAGACGTAGACGCACTGCTCTAGTGGGCGGCAGCAGTCGATGCAGCGTCTATGGCGCAAAGCCCATAGTACATCCTCCGGTGCTTCCGTAGCAACTACAAGCGCTAAAATGTCAAAAATAATGATAAGCAGCCGCATATTTATGTTTTTTTTTGCAGCAAAGTTGCGGGCTTTTGGAAAAATTGTAATGCCGCACTGATTTCGCGGAGTTTGCTTGATTTTGCGTTAATAGTTGTGATCGCAACATCGCAAAATCCTGGAGGGACTGAATAGTCATATAATGTTAAAATAAACACCAAAATTTGCATCAATAACAGGCATGAACAGAAGAGTCACTGACAAATAAAGCAGATCTTTAACACTGTACATTTGGACATTTGTAGTATTGGCCAAAGACTGTGAAGTGATTTCATTATAGTTCAAAGTACACTCAAACACAACCTTGTGCTATTCATTCACATCAGCCTTTAAGTAATGTAAAACTGGGGAAACATCCAGAGGTTATAAAAATCCAAGCCAGGGATATTTCACGGCTCAGTGAACTCCGAGCCTAGAGCGTGTTTAGTCCTCCTGTTTTCCAGCTTGGACCCTGGGTGCATTTGATGAGTCTCATCATTCAAACTATGCAGTTGCTTTGTTCACACCTATCTATACAGGCACTCATAAATATACAACAATTAAAAATCCCAGGAATGAAAAAAGAAAAAGAAAACGCATGCACTGGAGGAGCCAGGTAGCAGTAAAGGGTTCTGCAAGGTTGGTGGAATCAAATGGATTAAGGTGCAGTGATCAATAGCCAGAGCAAATACAGAGATTATCAGATTATCCGATTAGGATCTGTCCTACTGCTGCCAAGGGGAGTCAGAGAATACATTAAAACCTGACGTACCTCAGCAAGATTAAATTGATCCGGCTACAGGTTGTCTTTTTTACCATCCAGTCAATTTTAGGCCAATGGTTGTGTTGCACAGCACCTGGTTCACTTCAGAAGAAAGTCAATTTCTCTCTGTGAACAGAACATCTTCAGCTTTCTACTTATCCTTTCGACAGAGATAATAATTTGATTATTCAGTGACAAATTAAGAATTGTAATATGTGCTAATGTGTTAGAAACTTTCAACATTTTAAGGTTGGTTATGGTTAGTATGCTGCTGTTTTCATCTTTGGGGTTTTCCCCGAGCATGCATAGATTGTTGTTTTCGCTACTCACACACACTGTTTCTTTATCAATTTTTATATTTTTTCCCAATTTGAATGCTCTAAATATTTTTTTAAATGAAATCAATTTTGTGTAATAATTGCATTTTAATAATCAAAGCAATTAGCATGTGAGGGGGTAAAATCTGACCAGAACAACTACAATTTAAGGCAGATGGATAATGATTTGGATGTTTGTGATATTGTGTTTTTTAGGGTGAAGGGTAATCTTGTCATAAAGATTGCCTTTTACTAATTAGTACATGCAGTAAACAGTTCAGTTAAACTATGTGAGCAAATGATCATGAGGCTCAGAGCTGTTTCTAGCTTTGTGGGGGTCGTATACATGATGGTGTTTGGGGGGCTAACACTTCAAAAAAAACTATCATACATTGAAAGATTTCTCATCCTTTAAGTTGTCCACAATCTTCTGAATGATAGGTACTGGTCAATCATTAACATAAAATCTGTTGATTGACTTCACACACTGCTCAACCTCACCGTTCAACTATTGTGACCTAATTACGCATCAAAAACTCGAGCTACAGCTTAGCGGTTTATTTTATTCATATTTCGTACATTTATTTTTGTGCATATTTGTGATGAAGACCGATACATTTCATTTTATTCTGTTGAGGTTTAGGACTCAGCTTTGGGGACCCTTTGTAACTAATTGGGAACTCTGCCAAAGCAAAGTCTGCATATAACCAGAAAAACCAATGATTCCAATGGAGTTTTAAGTTCCATTTCTATAGAAGTGCAGCTCATTCTTAGCTAGGGCTCGATGGTGCTGTGATGGCAGTGCTAGCTAGTGGCAGCTAGTTGGTTTCCGGTATTCCTCGTGTTATCAGAATGAAGTAAAAATTCCACATCCCACAATGCCATGCACAGTTATTTCACGGTGGCAATTTCATCCTTTTTTTTCTCAAGCAAATTATCTTTTATTTATTTATGTATGGATGTATCTGATGGAAAATGTTTGTGTCCAGCAGATTTAACTCTGGGTATAATATACACTCGAGATATGATTTACATGTCCAACATTTCTGAACAAATGTCACTTAACTATTCCTCCCTTCTCTGCTTTGCAATAATTCTTCATAAGGATCAATTTAGTTCAATGCAAGTGATGCTAATGGTTAACATGCGCACTGTTGTCTATTTTCTGCAGTGCGTACGGCTGCCCACTGGCCAAAAAGAGAAAAAGTGTGGACAGACAAACCGTAGAACCCTCCCCGAAGAGGAGCACCTACCTGGATGACATGGACAACTCCACAATGGAGGAGTGCTATGAGACGGACGGGACAGAGGAGATGGACGACAGGGAGGAAGAAGAGGAGGAAGGGGCTGTAGAAGAAGAGGAAGAAGAAGAGGGGGAGGTGGAGGAAGAAGAAGAGGAGGAGGAGGTGGATGGCTATATGGATTACAACGAGGAGCAAATGGAGCATGAGGATGGGGAGGTAGAGAGAGGGGATAGAGAACGGGAAGAAGAGGAGGAGGATGAAGAGGGTGAGGTGGAGCAAGAAGAGGAAGAGGACAATGATGAGAGGGTAGAGGAAGAGGAAGAGGAGGAAACGATAGATGAGGTTGACTATGAAGAAGGAGAGGAGGAGGGAGAGCAGAGTCAAGGGCAAGGTGAGAACACATCCCCACCCCCAAACAAAATGAGAAGTTTAACGCCACCCTGTTCATAAATTAAACCTGAGATTTCCGATAACAATGTGTACTTGTACTTAAGGATGGCTTAAAAACATATATTTATGAGAAGTTTAACCCTTAATACAGAACAGAACAAGTGAAGCATTTTTTTCTCTTTGTACAGAAATGTTTATTATTGAACTGTAATGTAGATTTAGCCATTGTTTCTTCTTATTGTTGTTTTTATCTTGAAATTAATACATTGCATCAGCATTGTTAAAACAAATATTTTTGCTACCAAGTTGACACCAATGTCACGTGTGACTATTTTAGCTTTAATTAGCTTAAACTGATACACACGTATTACTGAGCAATTCTTTAAAGGTTTTAAGTAGCATTAGGCTCGTTGTTTTTCCTCTCTTCAATAGATGTACTGATATGATGGCTTCTCATGTGACTATGGAATTTCAAAAGGTTTGAACTAAGCCAGCTTAAGCTAGCTTTTGCTCGCACAAATAAGTAACTGTGTCATTCTGTATCAAACTGTTAGTCCAAGTATGTTGTTTCTTTAGACCTAGACTAAGGTAAGGTAATCATCATTCACCCCACCCATAAACCTCACCCACCCCCACTGATGTGGCCTAACACCAGATCTGGCAGATTCTTGCTTTTCACCCCCGCATCACAATTGGACCTGACAGTGCCTTCAAGTCCAATTAAGAGTGAAGCTCTGGGAGAGGAGTGTGTTAACCCTGTTTGGTGCGTAGTTCTGCCCACCCAAAGTGTTGATGTGGCATCTCCGCACCCGTGCTCCTATTTTCCTTCAGACAACTGTACACACTGGTGTTTATTAAAGCCAGGAGCCAAGGTTTCTTTCTTCACTACTGAGACGGTGGACTGCTGCTTTCTATCTCCCCGTCAGCATCCTTCTTTTCTGTGGAATGTGGCTGATTTTGTTTTTTTTTTTTTACAAGCATAATGTGTGCCACAGTGTTATGTTCCTAGTACAGACACTGCAAATCCCTCTTATGGTTAAGATCTTAGATTATGGTGATTACTGGGGGAGAACTAGCAAGCATTTCCCAAAAGAAAAGCAGAGAAATCTTTCCATAATCACATTACCCTGGTCCCTTTTCACCCCAACACCACACTGATGAACGGTCCCTGTACAGGAGCTACTTTGAGCTTCCTACTGGTATGCTTTCATTGCTAATCCGGCCCGAGTTCAGAGTAGGGCCTGGCAGTCCCTGAGTTCCCACCGTTAATCTTCTTCATTTTCTCATTCCTTTTGTGAACCTTGATTGCTCTTCAAATTGCTTTCCAGTGCTGTGGCGTGTTTGGGTACCATCAAAAGTTAAACCCCTGAAGCAGAAGGTTGCCGTACAAAAGCCAGTGGAAATATGTGCCTGGTCATTCGTGACTGTTGCATTTTCTCACTCTAATGATCTCACACTATAGGCACCAATGATGGGCTCATCAAACTAGAGTGTGTAAGTGTTTGTGTGTAAGTGTGTGACAAACGGAAAACTGGCATGCATGTAGATGACCAAAAATTTAAACTGTAATGTAAAAAAAAAATATACACACAAATACAAGTTTGTGTCATACTCTTTATTATATATGACAAAATTAAAACTACTTTTTCAAATATTTTTTAAATTTCCCACCAAAAGTGCTCTTTCAATGTTTCCTCTATCCCGTGCGTGTGTGCATGCATATCTCCAGCGATGTGAGTGGAAAATGTGACGCCAGCACAAGCCATGTGTTTCTGGGCATAAATGTGCACGAAGAGATTGGAAGTGCTCCAGGAGTAGGTGCTTGAAATTACTGACAGAAGAGGTTCAGTAACCTTTTGCAGTCTGTAAGAATCAATTAGGCAGTGAAAAAGCTCTGAGGACAGAAGAAGACGATGATTGAGTGAAAAAGAAAAAAAAAGAAAAAAACAAGTAAATGATGAATAGGTTACGTACCAATTGGGTTCATTGTGTTACCCATTGAGGATCGTATCATCACTTAGATTTTAGACTTCTTGTTATCTTGTTTTGAGAACATTATCTTCTAGTCTTTTGACTGGATAGTGCTGAACAGTAAAGTTTCTTTATTCTGATAGATATTCAGTTTGCTTTTGGTTCTAATCTTAATTCAAGGATCTGTGTTCAAAATGTATTATTTCAGACATCTGTTAAAGTCCAGAGCTGTTAAAATTAAAGCACCATGTTACATGTGAAATAGGTTTCTCTGCAACTTTGCTAAAATTACATGTTTAGCTTCCTGTGCTTATTCACAATTCAGAACACAAGCATCTGTTAAGACTCTCAAACTAAATTATTAGAGGAAGCAAAGAGTTCCTTATCCAATTTAGAAGAACCAAGTCCAGAAATCTGATTTAGCTGTAAAATAGAATGAAGGAAATTAAATTTCAAGACGTTTGTTTTATGTTTTGTTTTTTCTTTCCAACAGACGACGATCAGATGAGCAGTGGTGAGGGGGCCGAGGGTGCTGTTGGAGGTGGCGGTGGGAATGCCAAATCTGACTCAACAATGGAGAAGGACAACAACAATAATGATGAGTATGAGAACTACGACGAACTTGTGGCCAAGTCACTCCTCAACTTAGGTAAGATTGCAGAGGACGCCGCCAATCGGGCCCTGACGGAATCGGAGATGAACAGCAACTCATCTAACAGTGCCGAGGATGAAGAGGAAGAGGACGAGGAGGAAGAAGATGAAGATGAGGAGGAGGAGGATGAAGAAGATGAAGAAGACGACGAAGAGGAGGGAGATGGAGATGAAACACAAAGGGGTGATCCAACTTTGGATGTTGACAGCGATGTAGTTCGAGAGACAGTAGACTCTCTAAAACTTCTGGCACAGGGACACGGTGCCGTTTTGTCTGACAATATGGATGGCCAGGACTTTGAGAACAATATGGCTGAGAGTGGAAAGGAAAATGACTGTTCCCACAATGTGCACAATGGTGGCAATGGACAAGTAAGGATCTCCAGTAATGGACAATTTGAGAACAGTGATGAGGAAGTGTGTTTAAGTAGTCTGGAGTGCCTACGAAACCAGTGCTTTGACCTGGCTCGGAAACTAAGTGAAACCAAGTCCTCTGAGCGTAACGGGTTGTCCCAGCAAAATCATTTTTCATGCGGGGATCTCAATCAGCAGGCCCAGAATCACGGCTATGGGCAGTACCTCAATAATCAAGGTGATCGACGAACTCTTGACAGGAACTATTCCGACATGGACAATCTCATGAAGCTTGAGGAGCAGCTGAGCCCGCGCTCCAAGGCTTTCTCCAGTTGCGCGCAAGATGACCGGTACCACCACAACCACCGGGACTTTGACGAGGACACAGCCTCTGTGACGTCGGACCGATCGGAAGAAGTGTTTGACATGACAAAGGGTAATCTGTCCCTGTTAGAGAAAGCCATTGCACTAGAGTCAGAGCGTGCAAGGGCAATGCGAGATAAAATGGCCGCTGAGGCTGCCAGAAGAGACGGAATTAGGTACAGCCATGAAGACCATGGCCCTCGGCACAGCTACGGTGTTGAGCGTAAAGCACGGCTTCCTGATGGCATGAAGAAACCTTTTTACCATAAGGGTAAGTGGCTCTTTCAAAGTGAGGACATGTTGAAATGCATACACAAACACCATGTGAGACCATAACTGGACAAATGGAGATATGTTTACCTTCTTTAACAAGCTCAGGTAAAATGTTTAGCCTCCACTCTTTGAATCTGTAGTTAATCTCCCATCTCCTGATAAACTAGACAGCCCACATGTTTTCCAGCAACCTCACTGTAACCCCAGGGCAAGCTTTTTTAGCCAATTTGGAAATTCACATCTCGGCAGCAGCAGGAGCGGCAGCAGCAGCTTATGTTGTTAAAATAGGCCAGCATGGAAACATCAGAGGGTAGGCTTGTCAGGCATAAGTAATGGCAATCTGCACGGCCTGTTAGGACCACATATCTCATTCCTGTGATGCAGCTTGGGGTAAAGCTGCCTATTTTTAAACCTTACCAAAGCACTGGGGAGAAAGGACGGCAAAATAGAGGCCTTTATCCTGCAGAGTGTATTGGTTCTGTTGGAAGTATGAAGACATTGTGACCCCACTCCTAATTATTTATTGATACACTGACTGGAGAGACTAATGTAACCATCTGGCAATATGTACTTAAGTATATAGCAGCATTGCAACACTAGTCTCGCATTTTTTGTTTTCTTTACACTTTGTACCCTTGACACAATGATGTATCCTCTTTAGTGAATTATTTCTTCTTATTCGTAAGATATCTGATTAGACTAACAAATAACAGCATTCCAATACACAGCAGGATGATATCGCACCTTAAATGCCACACAATTCACAGCAGGTTTATAGTGCAACGTAAATGTCACACAAATGCTAATTTCAAGAGTGCTCTATGGCCCTTGTGTGGCTAATGTCTGAATAATGAGGAGATGCATGGCAGCTGCATCAAGATAACATCTTTCCTCCAGCAAGATAACCATGGACACTCGCCAACCATAGTTCTTGCATGTGTTTTAAAAAAGAGAGCATAGAAGGGAGGGGTTGGTGTGGAGAAGAGCACCCTCTTCCTGAGAGAAGCATGAGGTTGAGATGAAAATTGAACAGTATCAGAATGACCGATAACGAACGACAGGCGTACTGACTGCACATTAATTATCCAGAGATGGTATGGTAATGGGGGCCATTTGCTATGCAAAGCGCAGACCGTCCCCAGTCACAATCAATATCCCCTTCTTTCTAATATGCCTTCCACTCAGCTGCCTCCACTCTACTGCAATATAAGGTGGGCCGGCATGGGCACTGCGTCTTTGTACACGCATACGTTCATGCGTATGGAAATGAAAAATTATTTTCAAAGAAACTGTTCAAACATTAACGGTGAAAGTAATAATGTTCCCCCTAAGACATCATTATAGAGGAACCACAATTTACATGCAGACCGAGTTTCTTATCAACATGAATTTGTCCTGCTTTTGATTGCACTGGTGCCATATGAAAGAGCCAGACATGACAGAGCAGTAATGCAGCAAACCCATATGCCGGCTAACGTGCTTGGACGGCAGCTGCAGTAGATAAAAAAGGTCTTTGTTGATTTTAATTGATAGCTCTAGTTTGATGTTGTACCCTTAATTAAGCCAACTCATCTTTCGATGATAGGAAACAGAATAGATTTGTTACAGAATAAATAATGGTTTTGATGACTCAAAATGGAAAATGACCCAGCGTTGGAGTTTGCATTGCCTAGTTTGGTCAAACCTGTAGGTATGTTTTATACGGCAAATATCATGGGTAAAAATGAGTTATTTAAACAATCAAATTCTTCTTTTAACATGTGTAAAAAACAATCTGAAAACAGTAACTCTGCAATTGATTAAAATAGTGCAATTACACTCAATAGCTAGTAGAGTAACCAGTGTCAACAGGACACATTCACTTTGAAATTGAAAGATCAGACTGTAACATTCACATTTTCTGTTCATCCAACTTGCTCACTCTTTGCTGTGGCAAAATAATCAAGGTGATCTAGGCGAAAATTAACAGGTCTGTGGTATTAGCATAGCTCAGCATTTTCTACCAAGTGGATATAATCCAACCGCCCAGGGCCAACTTTACAAAGACTGAAAAACTTCCACATTGGGAATGAACCCTTTTAGGGTTTGGGTATGAAGTGTTTGCTCTGGTCGCCACTTTCAGGTTTGCAATCGACATATTTAGCAATTGTGATGGCTATTTGTGTATCCTAGTGACCTTCACATCAGGATTTGTATGTGTAGAAGGGGGAGGGGCGGGGGTGAGACGAAGATGCGCGGAATCAACAGGAGATAAAGAAGCACACATTGGATTAAAGAGGCACTCTTATTGCCACAATTTAAGAAATGTAATTTTTTAAATTATGGTCAATACCATTGTATTGCGACACAAATCTACTAAATTGTAAGCATTACTTAGCTATTTTGTTGGGATGCAATTAAAATAAGGAGATAAAAAATGGCTTTTTCTGTTTCTAGTGATGGGTCAGTCAACACACACACACTTAAACTCATACAGTTAATATAAAAACTCACATGAACCTTTATATCATGTATGTATCAAGACTGTGGAAGAAAAATGGACAAAAGAAATGTATGCTGCAAAAGTTTGAGTTTCCTTTAAAGATGTTTGAATAGAATAGAATCTAAATGTACAAGCATTTCTACAGCATGGGAAATCCTTGACCTTTGCTAAAAGTCAAAAAACAAAATGTGGACTGTTGGATTTCCAGGAACAATGCCAGTTGGCAATGCGCAATGTTTTTTTTTTTTCCCATTGGTGGTAACAGTATCGGATTTTGGTTTTAAATAAGCTGTAAATCTAGCTTGTGCGTGTGCGCGTGCAAGTGTGTAGAGCTCCGATTGACTCACGCAAGGAAATTAAATCTGATAAAATATGAACTGAAATATAAAACACCTCTTTTGGATTCTCAAATCTTCCCCCATTTAGAACTATCCAAACTTCAAGATCAAAAGATATTCTGGAAATCAATTTTATTTATTAATACTCCTTGTCTGGAAAATGGCAATTGATATCAATGACTAGCTTTTAATGTAAACTATGACTAGAACATGGATGTGATCATATTATAATAAAAAGCTAATGTCCTAAATTATACAAATGTGGATACTTAAGGTTACATCCTTATTTAGTCACACTGTAATTGACTTTTTAGTCTATTTATTCATGTTTTTGTCCTTCTTTACTTCCTCTTCCTATACATAAAATATTTGCTCATTTTGCACAATTATTTGGTTGACCCTTTGTTAGGTTAAGGAAAAAAATGCCTTTTTTCCACCTCGTGTGGCAAAGAAATAACAAGTTACTAAATGTTCTTCACGAGATTCATAAGTCATCAAGCAATGGATTCTCATTGACCTATGCAGGTGCCCCCTACACTACACTATGACTGTTACATAGTTTTTCCTGTCATTTAGACAGAGCCCTTATTAGTGCTTTTGGCGATCCATGATCTGTGCAATATCTCACTTTTTCTTTTTTTTTTACAGATGTTTCACGTGCCGACAAAAAGGAAAGTCGGTGTCCAACGCCGGGCTGCGACGGCACAGGTCACGTAACAGGCCTATACCCCCACCACAGGAGCCTTTCCGGCTGTCCGCACAAAGACAGGGTGCCACCAGAAAGTAAGCACAAGTACCCCATGCCAGCTCAGAATATCTGTATTTGATTTACCCTGCCTGTGTCATTGGTATGGTTTGATGTTCAGGAAACCAGCATGTTACCCTTGACCCTTGCTGACTGGCTTGCTGTGTGTGTCCTGTTCTGCTTGCTTGCTAAATGTCATTTTCTGCAGTGAAAGGAGGGCCCTTAGATTGGTCGAAGAAGCACTTGTCTTGCGACCATTTGTAGGGGTCCTTAGCTTTAGCTTCACGATTGCCTGCTTAGTGTGCCATAGTGACGAGGTGGGAAATGAGGCCTTGCTAATAAGCTGACTATAGCGAAGACGAACTTAGATGTCAGTCGCTGCCGAATAGCGACTTACTTGAATGCACAACATTTACTAAGAGCGATTGAGACCATGTCATAATCTTGTCAATTGCTTTTTTCACTGTACCATTTGGGTTGTATGCTTCATTACAGCATGATTTGTAAGTACATGTAAAACACAAAGAAAAAGGTCAAATTTTCCCACCACACATTTGACTCATCTGTATTGCTTTTGCCGTGTTTACTGAGCTCATTCATGTTCAATTTTCCCCAACTTGGAGCTATTCACAGACCTTGATACTAGAGTGTGCTTGAGTCACCCCTGCCTCCGATCATCTATTTGTATTCCTTGCTCAATTAAGTTCTGCTGAATAGAAAAGCCGTGTCATACCTCTGAGCCACAGATCAAGTGAAGTGGCAATAAACATTAGCCTTGAATAAAAAGTGCATTTCCTCCGTAGAGTATTCAGCCCAGCTATTTAGTCTCACTCACCTTGTGCAAACTTCTATATAAAAGCTCCTCTTTTATATGTTTCATTCACTGCAGCATAAAAAAAATCCTGCTGTGGTCTGCCACTGCCCAGGCTGGCATTGGGAAAATAAAGAAGCTAGAGAAATCAGTTGTCATTAAAGACAGACTTGTAAAGACCAGCAATGTCACAAACGGACCTTGTCTCCCGGAGTTTTGCCCACACAAAAATGCCTCACCTAGGATATGCTCATCTACTAGAAATATGAAAGGACTCACAATGATTGATCAGGAGCCCTGAAATAGATTTTGGAATTATTTTGAATTGTTTGTCATTGAAGTTTTGTTGAAAAAGATGTCGATGTCCCTAATACTGCCTAACGTTTCTTAGTGGTTGTTATTAAGCAAAAGCTGTACAAATAATAGGCATCTTCTCAAACTAAGGTGGGATCATTTTGGATTCTCGCTGTCAATTTAGTTTTTTTGGTATAGTTGCGTTGTATGTATTGACATTTATGCGATACAGTGAAAGACAATACCGTTAGTATCGATATAGCTTTGTTTTAAGGCTAATTTGGCGTTGAAATAATAATTTTAGAAGTCGCTGCTTTCCTGATTTCTTTCCTATTTGTCTTACTCAGTTTTGCACTGCCTCTCTGAGCGTAAACACCCCGTCCTCACTCATTTCTCTTACAAGTGCTGTGGAAACATGAAGGATGTAGACAGCAGAAAGTTTGATAATGACGACTCAGTAATTTGGTGATGGTTTGGTTTTTAATCATCATTCATGCAGGCCAGCACAGGAAAGGGGAGGGGGCATTTATGTGTGCAAAACTCACTCACAGGTGCTGTCTCTAATCAGCGAAGAAGCACAATTGGCACAAAGATATCGTGATTTGCACCATTGACTTTGTCCCAGAGTTGTCTTTCTTGTAAGACTTTGTTGAGAAGAAATATCAAGATATAATTTTTGGTTTATATCGCTCAGCCCTAGTTAGCAGTGTAATAGGTCACTTCTCGAGCACTGTCGAGGTGCCCTTGAGCAAGTCACCGAACCCCAACACTGCTCCCTTCATTGTAAAGCGACTTTGAGTACACCGAAAAGCGCTATATAAATTTATGTATCATAAAAATAATAATAGTCCTAAACATCTAAAACGTTGCAGAACATTGAATGATTTGTGGTGTCTTGTCTAAGAATGGAACATGTTAATGTTAAAACAGCTGTTATCGTTTTAAAAAAAAATCTATTTCATGAATGTGAAAGTAGCCTATGAAATGCATTTAGTATTAATTTAGGGATTTATATTCTAAGGCTGGGTTGACTCTTGCAGTCTATATCCTTTTAACCATGTCCTAATAATGCCAAGCTTATCTTTTTCAATTACTGGTCAGCCAGCAGTCTGTCTGAAACCATTGTTAACAATCAACCCAATTAAATGATCTGTGCTAAAACTATACTGACACAGACTCAAGTCTTGCATCGACAGTTACTCCAAGCTTGATCTTTACCCCCAAGGTATTTGTTCAGGTGACGCCTCACATTTTGATTGTGTTCATAAAAACACCTCGCTTTCCAATCGTACCACATTTAAATTCCCCTCCGCTCAAAAATACCTTCAAACCATGCACTATTGTGTGCAGTCATCGAACTCTCAGTGTTTAACAAGATGCATGAACTAGTTAGCATTATGTCACAGCTCATGAGGCCGTTGCATGTCCACTTAAAACAGAAAAAATAGACGGATCAGAATTTCAGGTAAATACTGTAAATTTCGTCCGACTAGCTGCAGGGCACCATCAGCTCCGGGTACGTTTCTTTCCCTATTAACACATTTGCCGTCCTAAATGGACAATGTATTATTAATGCAGTGGCTTCACTTAATTGGAAAAAATCACACAGTGCAGCCACTTCCCAGAGAAAAATGACAATTAAATTAGACTGCCTGTTAAAATATTTTCATTTCATGTATCGTATTCCATCATAACAGTACAATGTCACACTAAAGGAGTCCTTGATTTTATCCTTAATGTTTTTACTTTAAATAATAACGTGGATATTTCATCACCTTAATCTTTACCGCGTTCAATTAGTACCACGTAGTTCCTGCAATGTCAGGTTCAGCTCTTCGTTTTTTTTTGTAACCACTCTGTCAGACTCTTTGCAGAGGGCACAGAAAAATTGTGCATGCATAATGTTTTGGCTTGCGGCATGTTGATGTCTTGGGCTTTGTCCAATTACCTGCACCGAGCTCCAATTAGTAAGTAGTGTAAGGAAAGAAGGATCATGTGGGGTCAAGGTTTAAGGGGGTGATAATGATGAGGCTGATGCCGATGGGGTTTGGCCCCACAAGCACCCGATGTCAAGACCATTCTCTCACCCCCACCCCCCTTTCTGCTCGTGGTGCTCCGACGGCTTCTCTCAGACATCCATAGATCATTAATCTAATTGGCTGGTAGCCGAGGGGATCGGAGACCGTTATGGACTGTTTTAATGGTAAACGGTATTGAAGACAGAGCCCTCTAACAATATGTTGGTTGATAAGATGGCATACTTCATCACATCTATCTGCTTGTGCTGATAATTCTAAAGCTTGCCTTTTTTTGCATGATTTCCAACTGTTTGGTTTGCATGCCAGAAATTTCCCCCTATCTCTGTCTTTTCGTCGACTTCGTCCTGTTAAACTTAAATGACATCTCTTTATTCATGACTGTCCCCATCTCATGAATACTAATTTGAAAGTGCAGGAAAAGTGGAAAGCAATATGGTGGGAACCCATTCCTGCCCTTTCCAACTAGTGTTCATTAAAATAAAGAAGAGGTCATTTGGGTTCACACAGGCTTATTTCTTAATGATGTTTACGCACTAATAAAGCTCAAGCGGGATTGTAAAGGGGGCTCCTAACCTTCCCTGTCTTTCATTCCTATCTCATGCCTGTGCGAAGTTGTGGCAATGTATGAGAATGTTCTTAAGTGTCCTACGATTGGCTGCACGGGACGCGGCCATGTCAATAGCAACAGAAACTCCCATAGAAGGTAAGAGCACAGCCTGGAGAGAACCCTCGCTGTCCACACCTATTATTATTATTATTTGTGCTGTAAGACATTTTATTTTGCTGCTATAAGCAAGTTTGTCTCACTCTTTTTGTTTTATCTTTTGTTGTTGTTGTGTTTTATATCTGTTTTTATAGTAAAAGAATTATGGAAAAATGTGTCACACAATGTTTAAATATTAAATTAAATCTTTTTATTGCATAAATGCGTAAAATTCAAGTTCTAATAATGTTTTTCAATGTGATTCTTAGTTAAAGGTTGATATGGTTTTATTGTATTCATCGTATAAAATCTTTACCAAATCTAGTTAACTTTTAGTTAAAACTTATATTTTTTTCAATGTCTTTCCTGACTATGAATCTGAAAGGGTTAAAATAATCCACTTATTACAAAACTGATGATGGTAGTATGAGAATGACTAAAAAAAGATCAGATTACAAATTATACTATTACCAATAAATACATTTATAAATAATACTATAAGTAATAATTTTATGATAATTCTAGATTAGTGATACCTGATAAAATGCTATGTGGTGGATTTAACGCACATGACCTGCTATTATGCATTGCTGGTGCATTGTCACAGAAACAAAACATAACGTAGGAAACACAATGTTGCAAATGTAATGTAGCAAAGATAATGCGGTAATGGTAGCAATTAAGCGAACACTGCCAATCTAACACAGCAATCGCAATCTTGTTACGCAATGTTGGAAAGTATCAGAAAGCATGGCAAAACTGAAAATGGAGAACCATTTTCTAACTTTCACCTTATATTTCAAATTGGAAAAATTGTAGAGTAGGCAATATGCTGAGGTTTTATCTGGTCCTCACACTGTAATGTCGCATGCTAACAAATGTTGGGGTGTGCTCACTGTTTCGTTGCATCCGACACATATCTAAGTCATTGCAAAAAAACCTTTCAACACCGCTTTTCTATTGACATTGTGGCATACATAAGTGTCCTGTGTTTGCCGTGTTGGACCAAGCATCAATGCTTAGGTACAGCTCTCCAACCGTGCCGTACGAGGCAAACGCGTCGTACTCAAGCATGATAGGCTACAGCTCCAAGTAATTAACGTGCTTAACACGTTTAACCAATAATTACTCAAACAGGCCACATGAGCAGCATAAGAACTTTGCTACAGATGGTAGAAAATTTAAAGTATGACCTGCATAAAATGAGCTGCAAATGTGCATTATTAACATTTTATGTCAGAGTTGAAATAATTTTGAAGGCAATAGACCCCTTTTTACCTATTGAATTATTCATTGGCTGATGGCACTAAATGCCATGCACCAGGTTACGGTTTGGAGGGGGAGGGCTGAAATAGCGGGGTGCCGTCAGACAGCGTGAGGTGACAGTGAAAGAGGAGTGTCACCCATAGCAGATGCTCAGGGAGTCAGGCGTAGCAGCAGCCATTAGCACCTTTCTGCCACTCAGCTAGGGTGACAGGCAAGGTGTAGACCTGGGAAAGAACCAGAATGCCTTCACGCTGTGCTCAATGACACGACGGCAGTGCGGAATAGGACGCTCGCTCTAAACTTCCACTTTTACAGAAAAGAGCTGATATAAACCCCGCCATAGTACTTCACACTTTCCCACCGAATGCACACTTTTCCCTCAGCTTGCTAAACACACACACACCCCAAACACACATTTAGGCACGTGAGATGACAGGTGCTTGTGAACACAACCCTATACTGGCTGCAGGCCATTGTCAAAGATAATAATTTCAGCTCTGCAGGACGCACTGTGAATGACAGACTGAATGGAGAGTAATGGGAGTTAAGGATCCCAACATGAACTTATGTCACATCTGGTCAGTTAGTTGTCAGAAGTAAGTTTTCCCATTAAAAAACAAATTTTTAGTGTACTTCCCATGTGCCGTTGTGTGTGGGGGCATTTGTGAAATGCCTGCAGGTTTTTAGGAATGCGTCGTTGTATGTCCATGGCATTGTTTGTTCAAAGTCAAAGCATTCAAGTTTTGAATTGAATTTTAATAGTTTTATCATACATTTTGAACTACAGTCAAGAGTGAATTGACTGACTGACGGAATGACAGCTGTCTCTGCAATTTTTCAGCACTCTTTGAAATTTTCATTGGAAAAATGTTGCAAAGGTGTCAAATGTTTCCTCAATTCAGGAGTGAGTCTTCCACTGTTTTTGAGTCTGTGACAGATGATAAAAAAAGGTTAGGGAGCTAAAAAATGTAAATGACATTTTAAAATTTGAACACAACCGAAACTATAAATCCCACTTTTTGTTGTTGTTTTTTTTTTTTTTTTTATCATTTCATCATTTCTATATTACATTGTTTTACAACAAATATTCTATCTCACATTATTTTTGGATGATGTTTAATTTAGAAATGCATGTATGTATGAACTGTACTGTATGCATGTTCATAGCGTCTACACCTGCTTATACTGTTTCTACTACATGCTTTGGTCTGTAGTAAAAAAAGAAAATGAATAAAAAACACACATTCTACAAAAACACAAATTCCACTAGGAGTAGCATAGATTTACACCCCATGCAACATAGATTATGACTATGTTTGCTTACTTGCTCTTAGAGACATAGCAGAGCAGACATTTGTCATATAAGGTTATGGAGCATTATTCTAATAAGAGTCACAACTTCTCAGGTCTGAGCACAGAAATAGTAGATTACAGTAAGACTTTAACATCATTTTACGAAGTCTTCAAATTGTCACTAATAAACACGAAATTGACCTATTGCATCCATGTGTCTGTTTGATCTCAGTTTGTCTGGATGTCCCATCGCTGCAGCCGAGAAACTAGCTAAAGCCCAGGAGAAACATCAGTCCTGCGACGGCTCAAAGCCCAACCAGGCATCAGACAGAGTCCTAAGGTAAAAATCCCTCTAATGCTCTCGTCTGCAGCTGATGTATCAAAGATAAAGACTAATACATGTGTATATTTGACATTTTATGAAATGGGAATTAAACAAAGCTTTGACGAGAAGATAAACAACATCTCTAAACATTTCTGCCCCAACTGACTATTTCGCTTCCTTTTTCCTGCGTTTGCTTAATTTACTTTGTTTCATGTTTATGTTTTGGTCCCTTGAGAATACATCTAAGGATGTGTCTGTTCATTCCTTCACTACCCACTAAAAGGCTGAATGCTTGATATGATTAAAGGATGATGGTCCTCATTTGTCATCGAGAAGGCAAGGCTCTTTGAATGATACATTCTTTGATACCATTTGATGAAAAACCATAGGCATTCATGACTGGTGTATAGTTATCTGACTGAGTGTCACAAGTATATGTATTTATTTCTTCTAGGTTTTAGATTGAGTTATTAAAGGCACTTTAAATGATAGGATAATCACAAAGATTCATAATGAACTGCTTTTTCTAAGTCTGACCGACTATGAAAAAGAAAGACCCGAAAGTCACTTCTTCATTTTCCATTATCACCTTCCATGCACTAATCCCAGAGCATCACCCATGGTATTTTCTGCCTTCCCTTTCCTCTCCTTCCCTTCATTCCAGTAAATCAATTTATTAACCAAACCTCCCCTAGTTGTCCTCTCCTTCCCCTGGGCAATGTTCAGTGCCTCGGTCCAACTTCCATCCCCTCGTCATTTATTTTCCAGGCCTATGTGCTTTGTCAAACAACTGGACTATCCACAGTATGGTGACAAGAACAATGTCTCCACCAGCACACCTCGGTCGAACCTGGCCAAAGAGCTGGAGAAGTACTCCAAGACCAGTTTCGACTACAGCGCTTTCGATGGCAGCAACAATCACCAAGGGTACGGGAAACGGGCCATCGCTCCCAAAGTCCATGGACAAAGAGACACGTCGCCCAAAGGATATGATGGTATGGATTTACTGCAAGTTAACAGTTGTTATAATCTATCATTGCTGTGGAAAGAAATCCAAATAATTCCGTAGAAATATCCTTTTTTTAAATTACCAGAGTAGTTACAAAGTTTCCAATTTAATGATACAAATGTGTGTCCCACAGGGCTTCATGTTAGGCCCCCCTGAGTTTTAATGTTTAGAAATAATTGCTCTCGCACCATACAGCCAAACGGTACTGCAAAAACTCCAGCTCGGCCAGTAGCACCACCAGCACGTACGCCCCGAGCAGCAGCGGCAGCAGTCTGAGCTGCGGAGGTGGTGGAGGGGGCACTGGTGGAAGAGGCGGAGGGGGTGGGGGTAGCAGCGCCAGCAGCACCTGCAGCAAGAGCAGCTTCGACTACAGTCACGACATGGAAGCCGCCCACATGGCAGCCACCGCCATCCTCAACCTGTCCACGCGCTGCAGAGAGATGCCTCATGGCATGGGAGGGAAGCCTCAAGACCTGTGCTCACAGGTAAATATCCATCCTGATGTCCTTCTCTAAAGCCTGTAGAGTAAAACACCAAATCAGCAACTTTTCTGACACAAAATCCTTACCTCACATGACTCTGCAGAGTCTTACAAACCTGTAGTGATGTCTTTGTGAGACTTTGGCCTCCTGCTGTAGTCAAAGATTATCTTCCTTCTTCTTTCATTATGTCAGCAGCGTATGCACAGACACACACATACACATACACGCAACTCTCACATCCCATCAAAGATCTGCCACTGCGTCTTACACTCAAGGCTCAGTAGGGTTGTATTTTTTTTATTTTCCATCTGTGCATCAGATAGGAGCAGGACGAAGCCCCGTTTGACATGGTGTGAGTCCAGTGTGTCATTTCGGGGGAGATAAGGTGACGGTGTTCCCATATTATCTGTGCTGAGATGCTGAGCTGGAAAATAGAGGCTTGGGGGTGGAGTGCACCGCAAAGGGCTAATGCTGGCTTAATGCTAATGTTGACAGCAAAGACAGCAGAGAGGGCTGATAAAGTTAGAGAGAAGAAAGTCAAAGATACGCGAGACTTTCTTAGTGGAGAATTTCAAATGTCACCGTGCAATAGGAGAGAAGTGAAGTTCTGGCAGAAAGATGGAGAGCCAATGGAAAAGGAAAAAAAAAAAGCCAAAAGTAACACATTTCCAAAGAAAAGTGGAGCTAAACAAACTTGGCAGGACAAATGCCTGCAGCAGTCAGGACTTCCACAAGTCCTCCATCATTTCATTGTCTGTCTTCCTCCTGCTCCAGGGGCCAGATAGGCGGGATGGCCCTGTGGAAGGATGGGAAATAACTTCAGAGGTTTTTCCTTTTCCCTTTTTCTGCTCCGTTCCTCTTTCATCTTAACCTCACCTCATAGCACACGCTCCTGCTTTGAATGAAACTTCACAGACACATATTCACACCGTCTTGTTCTTTCAGTTATTGTGGGCTCTTGGTTCTTTTCTCTCCCTCAGCTCAATGAATCCAGATTGATTCAGTGACTGGAAGGCTGTGCCTATGTATGCCAGAGTTTATCCTCATTAACTCCCGTAGCTGCATCAATAGTAAGAACCCAACTTAGGTTCAAGCTTCTTAGGGTATGTTTACACTATCGGTGGCTGGAAAACAATTTGTTAGATTGTTCATTGAAGTTGTATTTAAGGCTGCTTTTACATTAGGATAGTCCAGGACTCGGCTGGTAAGGGCGGAAAATATATACCTGTACATTTTGCTCAGCTTGCAAAATGGGACCAAGTTCACTTGCAACCGCTCGGAAACCACAATTTTCATTTGAAGTAGGGTGTGCTTCTTTGATTCACACCAGAGCCTGGTTCCGTGTTCACAGGGCCAAACGAAAATAACTTTCAGCAAAGACAAATTCTACAGTGGTTAAAGTGAGTCAGGGTTTGCTGGTGCAAATGATTCTTCCAGTAAAAGCTCAAAACAATTCACTCACAGGTTTCAAAGACTACTTGGAGCTCACTAGTGAGATGAAGGTGTGTGAATGAATCAAGAGATGTGGAAAACTTAATTGCAGGAGAATGCACATAGCCAGCACAGTGTTTATATATGTTTATTTAGAATAATTAATGTCATATTTAGTGCGTTTCCCAATTAGCTTTATAGTGTTGGAAACAACCGATTACACTTGTGCTGTCTCCTCTTTTAAGAGGTGAAATATATTAGTCGTTGAATCGTCTGTTCTGGCGGTGCTGAGAGTAAGAGATGATGACTTTAAGCAACCAGTGATGGGTAGAATAGGTCTCACAAAAACAACAGGGCCTAGTCTGGTGCTAGTCATTTGCAGCGGCTAATACCTACGAGAAAGGTCCCCCAAAAAAAGGGTATGCAGTAGCACTGGTGAAATCTAAGGTGATCTTCTTTATAATTATTGAACGATTCAGTGAAGGTGTTGTCATCACATGAGAGAATAAGAGGCAAAATAATGCACACTGTCAAAGGCAGTGAGGTCCTCAGAGCATTACTTTCCCTGGAAAACTGAGCTCATGACGCTCATGTCGATGTTGCTTCGACATGCAAAAACTTTGTGTGAAGACCTTTTCATGGCTGCTGTGTTCTTCAATGACACCACACATCAAATATCTTCACAAAATTTCTCTTGATTGTAAAATCTTCATTGTTACATTTTATAGTTCCTAATCCACTCAGGCACTAAAAAGAGGGCTTCTGCACTGCCAACTCTCAATTGTTTCATTTTTAAAATTGCATTTGTGTAGAAAGAGTCATAATGTGTAAGAACTTACTCAGCAATAGGGCCAATGTGGATTCTTCTGATATTCTAAAGAAACCCGTATAGTCTTGAAGAGTTTCAGTCTTGTTGGACATGAAAAAAGAAAGGGCAATGCATTTGATCTTTTGTTCTAAATCTGGTGCATTTTCTAGCTTGATTTGAGATAATTGTGAGTAACACATGTTACAGTCTCTGAATACCTTTTTTGTAATTGTTGTAACTTCCCAATAGAAAGTCTAATGTGTGCCTAATCCATAGCTGCTAATTTTCGAGGACTTCAAGATTTATGTAGTGTTCTACTTTTGTCCTGTTCAAATGTCTGCCATTGATTGCAATTTCCTTTGCAGAACTTTTCACACAAGACAAATGTTGGCATGAAAAAAAGCCATTCAATAACAGGTAGTTTGTCTAATTAATTGTTCCCCTGCTACTCTATTCGTACTCCTGCAACCTATCAAATTATGAGCCTTTTCAAACAGCATAAAGGCCTAGAGAAGTTTTAGTTTTTTATTTTAATCATTTAACTTCTTGGTGCTACCATGTTATTTTTAGTTCCAAAATCATTAGAACCTCACAGACTTGTGATGTTTATAGAAATGAGGCTTGCAAGGATGACAGCAAGATGCTGAGGTCGAGCAGGAAAGCGGAGAGGACAGTTCTATTTCTTGACCTTAAGAGGTGAGCAGAGGCAAGGTGCCACACTTTTCCACGCCCAAAATTTCAGTGGCAACAGAGGTCGGAGATGGACCAAAGCAGGGGGTAAGATGCTAAGTATGGAATGGAATCTATACGCACATCTTGAAAACATTGTTAATTGGATAGTGACATTGATGCAGTTGGTGACAGAGACGGTGGTCTGCAGCGTGTGTTTACAATGACGAGACGAGTCATCCCCGCCTACGAGGAGGCTCAAGGCATTGGAAATGCACAGACTGATTTTCTGTTGTGGCCCTTTACTTTCTCATCACCCTTTACAATTTTCCCACTACTTGTTCAAGCTTTTGCTAAAACCCTAAGATTGGAATTGGTATTTGTTTGTTTAGTTATGTTGGCAGTAAATTTGTTTTGACTGTAAAGAGAGTGGATTGTATTTGATTAACTCCTGCTTATGCCACAGTTGTCACAGTATTGTCACCATTACCAGGTCAATGGCCCAATGACCCTAGCTTTTAGACACCAGTTGAGCTTTCTACACGTATGGGAGTGAAGCAGGCGAGGGGCAATGGTATATTTTAAAGAGCATACAGTAAAAACATCCGCCTAGGTACACAATACCCTTTATGAGATAGTTCTACCAATCTTGGCTCCATGTTTTCTTTTTTCCCCGCACACCCTGAAAGCCTTTATCTTTCCAGTGACTGTAGGAGTGATGTGCATGTGACTGTTACGTCACTGAGACATACATATCAGCAGGAAGATATGCATGGATCTGTAGAAAGATGGCTCATGATGGCATCATGCTTCGCCCCACCGGCCTTTTCAAAGTCCCACTTCACATTTTTTGGTAGTTAGAATGTCCAAATCTGTTCACCACAATGAACCCGGTCTTCTTAGGAATAACGTCATAATGTTCAAGGAACTGGATGACAGGAAACCAAGAGCTAAGATGATGGATTTAAATGCTATTTTGACATACACTCTGTGGGAGCGAAACACACGTTATATTGACGTCAACACAATATGTCAAAGCTTATTGGCTGAAATTTTCAAAATGGCGATGCCCAAATATGAAGAAGGGGTATTTTGTGTTTGAAGGCTAAAAGTTGATATACTGTACATTTCCTACACCAATTATTAACAAAGTTGAATAATTCTGCTTTAGATCTATCATCTGACGTGCATTTATAAAGAAAAGCTTTCACACTTATTTTTCCACTCAAACTTAAACTCTATTTCCTTATTTCTTTTTTAACATTAATAATCTGCTAATAATTATAATTCTAATTATTTTACTTTTTTCTTAACTAATCTAATATCATTTAAATGTCTCAAGCCTCTTAAATTGAAAGCTATGTCTAATCACTCTAATGAGGCTTATCTTATATTTTTATTTTATATTTGGACTTCAAGTTTTAACCTTTTTTAATCTGCTGAACTCGTTGAAAACATTAATTTCAATATAATAAAAACAACAACTTATATTTGTTTTTCTTTTAAAATCAGTGAAGGAGCATTAGTGTCCTTAAGTGGCTTCAGTGCACCACTCTATGTAGTCTTAATCTGCTAAATGGCAAAAAGGCGGGATAATCTCCTGTTTGTTCTCGTTAATGTGCAGGTACGTACCGACGTGGCCCAGTACACGATCCAACTCGGCTCTGCCACTATTTTTGGGATGTTGCAGTATAGCCTTGTTTTAGCTGCGGCTCCAGACCACAGCTCTCAGCACGCTGCCTCCATGTTATGTCTGCTCGTATTAAACTCACACAGCCAACACAAAGTCACACACATGCACTTCTGATTGTGCACACCACAGTGGGATGGAAGGAAAGAGAGAGAGAGATTGACAGAGACAGGAGTTTACATAAGGATGCGCTCGTCCTCCAGTCCTGACAACCTCTTCTAATTTTGACCCTTCAATAAATGTAAAGCCATGATGGTGCCGTATCCTAGAAGCTTTGTGTGAGTCCTCTGAGGCAAGCGTGGGGGAAGAATAATCAGGAATATCATTTTAGGTTCTGAAGGGATGAGCTTTTACTCTTTAAGTTTGCAGCATGTCTTCAGTGACTGTATCTCCCTAGACTCTAAAGATGTTTGATTGTTCTTTAATCAGAAACTCTCTCTCTCTCTCTCTTTTATCCCTTTTCTCTCTATCCCTGCTTCCTTATGTTTCATGCATCCTGTCACCCATGTGACCTAACCCACACACACACACATCCAACTCTACCACACAACTCTATACTCACACCCACATGCACAAATCCACACATGCACCCTACAGAGTCCCGGTCTAGATCTTGATGAGAATGGTACGTTGGACCTGAGTATGACCAAGCGTCTGTGCGGCGGCGGTGCAGGGGACTCGGTGCTCACCCCCCTAGAGCCCATGTCCCCCCAGAGGCAAGCCGCCCTGCTGGGCTCCCGCTGCTATGGCATGGGGGACGCCGCAGACTGCTGGGACCTGCCCGTAGACTACACCAAGATCAAACACATAGACGAGGACGAGAAAGAGGTAAAGGCAGAAAAAGGCACCCACAGCAATCTGTTGGTGGCCATGTATGTGAGCGATGGAGATATTTATTGTATATTATCAAATCCACCAAATAATACCATATTAGGGGAAGTTGTTGAACTTAACATTTAATCTGCGTGTTAGTTAACTAGTAGTGACTTTGGAAGATGCTTTTAAATCGAATGGAAGAAAATGAAATATTAGATGATTAAAAATTACATCTAGAATTCTTGATTATAAATTTAATTCAACTGTACTGCCGCGACACCACACCCCATTTAAAAAAAAATTGCACCGAGTAACGGCGAATACCACACCGAATTATCATTAATATCGCAAATCTGTTATCAAATTAGATTTAAGAAAGCATTATTATTTTTAAAGTCGATTAAATATATATATATATATGTGTGTATTTCCCAATTAATTAAAATGAAACAAACATTGTCATATTAGATGAAGCAAATACTATTATTAAATTATCACTGTTATTATTATTTAAAATTGGCAGAAAATTGTTTTTTCTTAAAAAAACAATCTCCCTTTAATTTTAGAGTGCCCAAGTTGGAAAGCAGATGTGGTGACAGACGGTGTCGTTATTAAATTTTAATGTTCCACTGATAAATTAATTCATGACACTTGTTTGTGGATTCCTGCATCCACAGACATTTGATTATTTTGAGAATGTCAACAGATTTTATTTTATTGCCTTCGGAAATTATAAGACCTGCTAACTTTTTTAATAAAACGTGTTGTGAACGAATCATTTAATCAATTTTAATTATTCAACCTTTAAACTAACATTTAGATTGGGGTATTATTAAGCTGCTTGTTCACTTTTTTTGACTTTATAACTTGAGCTTGCTCACCTTAAATGGCACCATCACTCACTGCTTTTTGCATGTGCTGAATCTCCAAGGATCTAAACAGAGATGATATAACAGAAGCTTCATATGATAGATAGGTGAATCTTGTAAAGCAGCAGTTGTGTTTCTGGAGGATGAAAGACACAACGCCAATAATGCTCAGTGTGTTTCAGCCCAAACTATATGTTCCTCCAACCCACTGTGAAGTCCATCAGTGTCAGACTGATTGCATCCAAAGTTCTTTAATACATCCTTGTTAGGCTTGCTGTTGCATTTTAGATTCATATAAAGGACTTTTGAGGGGAAAAAAAGAATCTGCATGTAAAACAATGCAGTGTGATCTATCAGCCCTGTTTGTACCGTGCTCAGTGCATGCTGGCTTTCTGTTTTTACATTTCGCTCTTACCCAAAATGAATTATGCACCTGAAGTAGCACCTTGGGAGGGAATCGGAATAGCTCATCTCATCAAAGAACTGCTGGAAATCAATGCAGCACTGCTGGATGTGCCTGCATGCACAGAACATGTGCCTCCTTTTTCGGTGTGAATATTCATGAGTCTGTGTCTGCACCCGTGTCTCTTTGAGAGTGTTTGAGTGTGCACTGCATCTCTGTGGTAAAGGCATGTGTAGCTTTACCTGCTGTCTGCGTCTTCACATGCACTGCCTTTTAATTGGAAGAGCTAGCTGACTGACCCTGGCATCACACACTTGGTTGGAGACAGTTTGAGCTGCTGGATAATTTAGGGTGGTGTGTCTGCTCCTTTCTGTACAGGCATTACTGTACCTACACTGCAAGCACTGGAGAAAGAAAAGGGATTTAGCATTCACAGCCTCTATGCCTTGGTTTAACACACTGCAGGCAAAACATAGCTAGCAATGGGATTAAATTACACCACAGTGCCATCTATTGACTCACTGGTTTATTACAAGTGCACGTCTAGCCAACTCCCTTTCATGTTCTGTACTCTAGCACAGGGAACACCATCAGAACATGAGCCCATACATGTTATCAGAACCAAGGTTTGTTTTGACTTAAAGGTTTGATGAGTAGTAGTAGGAGCCTTACTGGGACAATATTTGATGTTTAACTCAACAAGGCATGACACCAGTGATTCCCAAGCAGGGGTAGGCGTCCACGGAAACATTAGTCAAGTTGATTTTTTGATGTAATTAGTTTTTTAGTACTTTAAACATTTCCATCAGACGATCCAAAAAAATGTTTGAGTCCTTGGATTAACTAAACCCCAAGGTTTTGGCTCACATGCGTCAAGGCTGGATATCAAAAAATGCCGTGCTTTTGGGCGGGGCTCCTGTAGCAGTTAGGACACACCCAGTTTAGACTATAAAATCGCAAAAGAACAATCTATGCCAGGCTAACTATGTACTCAGGGTTCTCGCCAGCGCTGTTGAGCGTAGGGGCCCCCGACGTTGTAATTTTGCTCCCCTAAGGAGCAATGGCGCCTCCTACGTACAGTTTTCAGCAACGTCAGAGGGATTTTGTGTTGTTTTTTTTTCTTTTTTAATTGGTACCGTCGTAATAATTGTTGCACACTTGGACACAAAAGGCACTTCCAGGCGTGCAGGGGTTGTTTAAACTCCAATGGGTTTTCTGAAGTCCACAGTCAACGCAGCTATGTACCAGGACATTTTAGAGCACTTCAGGCTTCCTTCTACTGCCAAGCTTTATGGAGACGCTGATTTCATTTTCCAGCAGGACTTGGCACCTGCCCACAATGCCAAATGTACCAAAAGCTGGCTCAATGACCATGGTGTTACTTTGCTTGATTGGCCAACAAACTGGCCTGACTTGAACCCCATAATCTATGGGGTATTGTCAAGAGGAAGGTGAGAGACACCACACCCAACAATGCAGATGACCTGAAGGCTGCTATCAAAGCAACCTGGGCTTTCCATTACTCCTAAGCAGTGCCACAGGTTGATCGCCTCCATGCCACACCGCATTGATACAGTAACTCATGCAAAAAGAGGCCCAACCAAGTTGGCACTTCTCAAGCACTGCCGAGGTGCCCTTGAGCAAGGCACCGAACCCCAACACTGCTCCCTTCATTGTAAAGCAACCTAGTGCCTAGAAAAGCGCTATATAAAGTTGATGTATAATAATAATAGAAGACTTGAGTGCATAGAAATGAACATACTTTTCAGAAGCCTTGCATTTTTGTTTAAAATATCCTTTTTTTATTGATCTTATGTGATATTCTAATTTTCCAAGACACTGATTTTTGGGTTTTTGTTACTTGTAAGCCATAATCATGAAAGTTTCAAGAAACAAAGGCTTGAAATATTTCATATAATAGATTGGTTTGACTTTCTGAAATGAGTGACCAAAAATATTAAACTTTTTCATGATATTCTAATCTTTTTAGATGTACCTGTATATATAAATATATATATCCCAACCATGAGTAACTCTCTAACTACTTTCATCATCATCTTCACCAATTCAAAAAAAAAACTTTCAGTTTTTAAGGTAAGGCTGGAACAAAGATTGAAAAAAAAAAAACCAAACCCAACTTTAGCTTTACTTCACTAAATTTGGCCCTCAGACAGTTATTCTATTTAAAATTGGCGTGTGCCATGCTGTGAAAAATACCTGGTGAGAACCTTGGAACATATACTCACTATACCTCTAGTTTTTATAGGAGGGGCGGAGCCAACAATGGTTTTCTGTGATGTAAAAAGCCAGAAACATCATCGGCCACCATTCTCAGCCAATAACATTAGCATGCTTGCATTTTTAAAACAAAACATGCCAAATTAAAATACCTTGACTAAAATGTCCAAAGTTGGACTATGATCAATTGATAATACTACTTCATACACAAATGCATAATATGGTTTAAGCAGAAAAAAAAATCCCTTTAAACCACAAGAGGGCGGAGTGGGACACTACAACTATGGTTACTGTTATAGTTAAGATTTCTGAGCTCGAGAGCAAAAATAAAATTGGACGCCTCATTCCGACACCATCACTCCATTTAAAAAAAACTAATAATAATAGAAAGAAATGAGCAGAAATGTCTGTTTTAGTCTGCATAGTGGCGACGAAATAAAATAGCTGTCCACAGTCAATTTGGGGTCGCAAAATTTGAAGAATAATAAAAGCTGATTAATATTGAACATTGTCAGTTTATGCTTTTAGTTGGTTTCCATTATGGCATTGATTAAAACTGAGCTAAACCAATCAAAGCCTTCTTTCTTCTTTTTTCCCCATGTCTGCATATGTCATCAAAGGTTAACACTATATGTAGTGCCATCTTTTCATTGCAGCTATGCATGTTTTTTGTCCTTGCAAAAACAGAATAATACATTAATTATATTCCATAATTGTGACCGTCACCTGCCCTTCCTAAGGAAGGGTAAGCTAAACTTTATTAGGGAGAGAGAAATAAAAAACAGAGGCTATTGTTACACCTGAGTGAGGTGGGAGATACAAGGGTAAAGGAGTTAGGGTGGACACTAAAAAGGAGGGCGAGAGAGAAGCCATTTGAAAAGCTTTAAGTCTTGGTTTTAGTAAATCCAAGCAACTATGATAAAATGTACTAGCAATCATTTGAAATGTTTCCACTGCTGCTGGTTCAAGCCATGACATTACACCAAAGTGCACTAAAACTAGGGTGAATTGAGACAATATTTACAATGAAGTCAATAATCCTGACAATACTGCAACTGTGGGCCAAAATATATCAAAATCCTGAAGACCACAATGTATAAAGTCTTGAATCTCTGTATTTTTTTCTCAATTGTTCTTCTTTCCCCCTCCTCACTGCAGGACGACTTGGATCCCTTCCATGACCTGCTGGACGACCACTCTTTCACCACAGACATCAACATGAGCCCCAAGCCCAAATACCTCCAGTGCAAAGAGAGCAAGAAGGACCTGATAACGTAAGAGCTCTTCCGCTCACCCCAACATTTCCACCTGCTTCCCACTCACTCGTGCTTTGCTGCTTTTCCCTTCCACTATATTCATATCATTTTCCGTCAAAGAAACACAACCCTTCCTCATTATTCTGTGCCTCTGGCAGTGGTTTGCTATATGGTTTTAATCTGGTTTCATCCATATGTCAGCAGTAATCCTACAAGCTGCAGCAGAGGTCTTCAATGCTCCTTCCCTCATTTTTAAGCTGAATCTTTATAGGATACAACCCTAGCTGTCCGTGTCATTCCTCAGTGTGAACGCAGCTGAACACAGACGTAATCAGACAGTGAAGCTAAACTGGAAACAATGAAACCCCTCCAAAAAAAACAGAATCAACCTCTTTTTTCAGTAAATTTTCACACATCCTCTCCTTCCCTTTGGGCTTATAAATCTGTCTATTTCTCTGGTGGCAGATGTCCCACACCGGGGTGTGATGGAAGTGGTCACTTGACGAGCTATTTCGCCTCACATCGAAGGTGTGACTTCCTTTTCTCCTGGTGGATTCTAAGTCCATTTCTCTTTATTGTTTTCAGCTTAACTCAACAATGCTGTCAAACACATGTAGGGACACAATGTACTCGTATATTTTTCCTTTGTTTTTTACAATCTGACTTAACAAGTGACAATTATGTTCATCAATTCAATTACCGGTAAAATCATCTGACCTCTGGAAGACAATTTCTAAAGATAGACTTTAATATCCTCTGGATTGGTCAATCTGTGCAGCAAAAGTAAGGATTCCTAACAAATACAAAGTGCTATTCATATAGGATCAGACATTCAATGATGATATTTAACACTTCACAGTGGTGCAGTAGCAGAACGTTGTTTTGTTTTTATTACAATATCAAACTTTTATTATTACCAGTAAGAGCACTCAGGGAGCGCAAACCTCCACCAAGTGCTAAATATCTTCTTTGCCAGATATTGGCAGTAATCTGGACCAGTGATCCTGATCATGGTGCCATGATCATTCACACTTCACATATAACACACAATCATAATCATATAACATGAGCAGAGAGAGCTGCGGGTCGCTAGCCACTAAGGCAGCGCCCTTTATCATAAAAGAGAGAAGTGCGGGATTTTGAAAAAAACCTGGGGCACACACAGAAGTGTCAAAAAAACACAATTACAACAAAAATTCGAGGACATAGCACGTGTGGTTGGGGGGAAGGGAACGGTAGGAAGGGGAAGGTGAGGGTTGTGGGTTTATGTTGGAGAAAGGAAACAATTACCAGCCGCTGGGGGGTGCGCGCGTGCAGCCTCTTGTGGGTGCTTTCACCCGCCTCCGGTAGCTTGCGGGGAGGGAGGGTGGGCAGGAGGGCCAACGAAGGCGTTGAAATATAATTCCTTCGCTTCATTTTTGATACAGCCAGATGACGTGTGACAACCTTGAGTAGATCTGGTTCAGAAACAAAGTTCCAGGTGGCGGTGGGGGAGAGGAGGAGGTGGGTGGAACGGAGCATCTTTCTGCACAACATCCTGGTGTAGATGAGACAACCTTGGCTTTGGGAGCCAAAGATGATTAGCGATTTGTTTTCGATTCAAGCTAGCTCAATTTTGATAGCCTTGAGTCCCGGTCCCTCAGAAGTGAATCCCATAAGGTGGCCTTTTAACTAGCGAGTCGAGCCTCCAACTTCTCCAAGATCGAATCAATTCAGTGTAAACGCTCTAAAGCAGCTTCCTGCTTCCTTTTTAGATCATTCATCACTTGAGTTTGAGTGTTGAGAGTCCTGCTCCATCCTTCAAAAATGACTGGCAGCCTTCCCAAAACAGCTGCCAATGTAATACGGACTTTGCGATAGATCAGAAAGCTTCCAGCTCCAATCAGCAGCATGCCTGCTATTCTAATTCCAAACATGTAGATGTCTTCCACGTCTGCCACGGAAATAATCGACAGACACACAACTCGCCACTTGTTCCAAGGTTCCAGTGCATATCCAGCCGCAAATGTACCGCTCGGACAGGCGGGCTCACGACTACCCGTTCTTTTTGTCGAAAAAAAATTGGTCGATTGCATTGAGAGACCAACTAATTAATTCCATTAATCCAGATTTGGAAGAGACGCAAAGAGAGGCTCCTATTAGATTCACAAGACCAGACAAAACGAAGCAAAGACAGATACGGGTGGGGGAGAGGGAGCAGAGAAAATGTGAACGCCGTCGTCGAGAACCAGTAGAGAAAACAATGCATTTTCATAGTGCCCTCTGAGCCACTAGTCCTTTGAAACTACTGAGGAGAATGAAATTGGCCTGTCTTTATCCCTAAACATAAACGTGAGATATAAGAAAAAAACGAACTGCAATTATCAGTATTTGTGAGGCGTAATTATATCAAAATCATGGACTCCAACTCCAAGGTCAGTCAATAGCTATAATGGGAATGATCCGTAGGTTGGCTAACTAGCAAAATGGCATTTGCATCCCTTTTCCCTGTGAACCGTAATTTTTGCCTTTTAGTCTAAAGTCAATGGGCTGCTCCTCTCTTGACAAATTTTGTTAGAAACCATGTCCATTAGTTCACCTCCTGTGCTGTAGCCTATTTTGCCAAAACCTTCCCTTGGATGCACCTTATCAACGAAAGAGCACATATACAGTAACTATAGAATATCGTAAATAGAAAATCCTGATGCAATGTTAATTGTATCATGTGGAAGGAATAGAGAAAACTAATTAATACTAGGTGTGTGCTCATTTCAAAGCTAAACCCAGGATAAAGTTATTTCTCAATGGGCCATGTGTAAAGCCTCCTAAGCTGATGTTATTCAGTCCTTCAGCCCTCAGCACAGTGCATTGCAGACTAAGCACTTACCATTCAGAGCGAAGAGGTTTAAGCAAAATTGCTGAGCGCTGTGAGAGTAGTCTACGAGGACCATGTCGAGTAGGCCATGTTTTTTAGATCTCACCCGAAACAAACCTAGAATCGAGTTTTAGCCCAGAATCTGAAAAAAAAAAAAAAATGTGTTGCATGTGAATATTCCCAGAGGCTGTTCTTTCTAATCAACTTCCTGCATGTGCATCATGCGTTTTTGACATTTCCTGTTTTTTTCTGCATGTGTGGGAAGTCATGTCACCATTGCTGGATAGTTCTCTTTTGTTTTGATGTAACTAACCTTCGCCTGGTGTATTCTTCAGTCTCTCAGGTTGTCCTTTAGCTGATAAAAGCATTCGAAGCATGCTGGCCAACAACGCACAAGAGCTCAAGTAAGGCGGGAGATGACTCACTCACATGTGGATGATTTGTGTGTCGTGCTTTCTCTGCCAAGGGTAGCGTCAGTCTTGTTAGTGTTATTGCACATAAATGCAGAAAGCCTGTTATGTAAGGAGCCAACAAACAGAGTAAATGGACTTGTAAAGAATGTTTTTGTTTTTTTAAAGAGATTAATCTCACCTCAGTAGATTTCTTTTTTTTTTTTTTTTTACAAAATAAAAGACCCAAACAAAGCAGGATTTAGGATTTAGTCCTTCAAACAATTGACAAATAGTAACCATGCAAAACATGCAAAAGGGATGATTATATGTAAAGATTTTCTTATCTTATCACCTTATCATTTGCTTACCACTCACAGCTGTTGTGACTATTGGGTTTGTGTGAACTAGAGTGTTCCTCATCGACAGTTTAAATGTGAAGTGAATTTGCCTTTTATTTAACGTGTTGGCTCTAATCAATACGTAATATGGGCAGATCTGCCATAACCTGCAAATAATTTGGTGAAGGAGATACAAATAGATCAATTTAGAATAAGCAATGCGATCTACCAATGCTAAAACTGGTGGCAGTGGCTGTTTTCAGTACATATTTAGCTTGTTTGACATTTCTTAGGAGCAGTTTTTCCCTCTCCTGTTCTTTATATTATCTTGCCATCTTTTCTTGACCTCATCTGCTGTCCTTCTTCTTGCCCCCACAGCATTGACTTTCTCAGACAGCCTCCCATATCGTGTTTCTACTGCTTCGATTTCATTTTTTGACTTGCAGCCACATTGCTCTCGTCCACAAGAGCTAGCAAAAGCAAAACCCTAATTTTAACACTTTTGCCTCTGTTACCATCGAAGTGGGCTATCTTAGTTTATCAATTGCACGTGCAATCTATTTGTGTGTACACACAATTTAGTTGTCTTTACTTTCGATCTTAATAAATCAAGCCCTAAGTGAAATTATGTTTGGCTCGTGGGAGTTTTTCATATTGCACTGGGCTTGAACTGACACAAGATTGCTCACCTTTGACCGTCAAGGCAAAAAAGTCCCCCGTCCTACATAATCAAATGGTATTTATCCTGTAGCATTACTGTAGGCCCTGAGCCCTTTCTGTGTTTCCTGCCCCAGGTGCCCGACACCAGGGTGCGATGGTTCGGGACATATCACTGGCAACTACGCTTCACACAGAAGGTACCGTAGTGATGTACTTCAACTATCAGTCTCTTTTCAGTCCAGCACTGATCCTGTGTAGAGATCTTACCTTTGCTCATTTTAGACATCTCCTCCTTTATCACACACACATACTGTATTCTTCAGCTTCACCTTCATCACTCTGTCCTTTATCTGCAGTCTTTCAGGGTGTCCGCGGGCCAGGAAAAGTGGGATAAAGATCATCCACAGCAAAGAGAACAAGGAGGACCAGGAGCCTATCAGGTACGGCACAGACACTGATCATCAGTCTTCTGTCTGCCTTTGACGCCTCTGCAGATGAAATTCTGCCTGATCCTCCTCACGGCTCAGTCTTTACTATACATTACACGTCAAACATGTGACTAGATATTTTCAGAAATCAAAAGCATGCATTAAAGTCAAACGAAATCCACCAAAATCTTTATTTTAACAATGTAAGTAATGTCTTTTGCACCTACAAGCATAATGTATATTGTAAAATGTACACTGACATTTTGGTAGCTAGGCACTCAGTTCTCACGTTACTTGTGACTTATTAAGTTCACCAGTTGTCTTAGCCAAAGCTGCTTTGGCTAGGACAGACTTAAATCAGATATTCAATCATAAATTTAATGTAATAAAAGATGGAGATAGGTTGGGATTTTTTTAAGGTAAAGATTTTAACCAAAGACAGCTCTGCATTCAGAGTAGTTACTCTTGACATTACTGGCTTAGTCTTGCACTGACAGACATTCTGCAAGCATCAAGAAGTCAAAAGCAACCGACAAGACAAATGTGCCATTAATGTAGAGTTTCGACTCAATTCCCAATTTGCAAGTTAAACTTCAGAAGTCCAATAAATGGAGAGGCTGAGCAGTATCTGGTGAACACCTGCAGAGACAGAAAGGCAAGCCGACTGAGAGGCAGAGAGAGAGATTGATTGACTGTACCCAAATCCCACAATGGGCTCATCTCTGGCCTCAGCCCTGCAGCTGCATTGATTTTTCAGTTGGTGCAGAGCACAAACACTTTGTCCATTCTCCAGTGTGACATACTGATGAATTCAGTGGACAGTTTGCCACGAGTAACCCCGCCGGGACGCGGTGTTCACAGTAAAACAGCTTCCCATCCCCAACTATGACATGTAAAAGCTGAAGAACACAGAGAATGTAGTTTCTGAAAACAAGCTGATCGATTCGTTTTCTTTTCATACAATGTATGGGACCTGAAAAAAAAGGGGTGGTGGGGGGGTTACTCGACTGCTAAATTCAATCTCCCTGGCAGATCAGGTAGCTATGAGTAGTGAGTTGCCAAGTTACATCAGAATGAACCATTCAGATTATATAAAAATAGCAAGAAAATACAGTTTTTAATAGCTTTAAAGTTAAATTTAGTTAAACTCCATCCGTTACCTCACATCATCCCTCATCGTTCACCTCATTGTCCCCTCTGCTTGTCTCACCATAATGAACTACAGATACTTCTCCTCTTATGCCCCCCAAATCTGGAACTCACTGCAGATATCTGTAACACCGACTCTTTACCTCTATTGTGATCCCAACTCAAAACTCACCTGTTCAAGTTAGGTTACGCCCTTTGGAAAAGACTAGAACATTTGTCAGCATTGGAGAAAGTGGCATATTATCTGTGAGTTGTTATTAGTTCTCAAAGGCTCAGAGGGAAATATCCTCTACACATATTGATGCTATCTTACTGGTCATTTAAATATAAGACAGCAATCATCAGATGGGGTTTGATAAGTCATAACTGGTTCCTGCCAATCCCCTTCTGATGTTGGCATAGTTGCAAAAAAGGGGTTTGTTTACCTTTGAAACAGTTATGGGACACAAGCTTGGGCTGGATCACCCTGTAGCTGGCCACCTTTGATGAGGGTGTCTAATGTTAAATAGGCCAAAACACCCCCTGATTCAAAGGAGCATCATTGATGATGCGTCCCAAAATGCACATACTTTTGGTATCTGAGGAACAGCTCCCACGCCACTCTCAAATTACTACCATCATGTCCCGTGTTTAATGATTTTGAGGGAAACTTTGCGTCCTGTGTCTGCCCCAAGTCACTGACCAGTGACCACGATACTAAATTTGTATACCAGTCTACCACCTGAAACTTTTCCATCCACCAGTGGAGGCGACACTTAAATCTGAAATTGGTGAAGATTTAAGGAATAATCTATCCAGACGATGTCATCCCACTCGAGTGACAAAGATTTAAGGAAGATGAAAAAGGGCTAACAATTGATTCTCCAGATCATTATACATACAAAATGCAGAATAGGCAGACACCTTCACATCTAAAGGATATCACCATAATCCATTTTGCATAATGATACAATGTCTTGCATCTGATTATCAATGGTTTAGATGAATTGCCACCTTTCCAAATCAATCAAAGAAAAAGAAGAAGCCCTTTGCAACAGCTGCATGAACCCTTTCAGCAAATGATGGAGAATCGTTTCTCATGATTCGATACCTTAAAAGAAAAATCTGAACCTCTAAAACAGCATCTCTTTGTCTCGTCAGGTGTCCTGTACCAGGCTGTGACGGTCAAGGTCACGTGACAGGAAAGTACGCATCCCATAGAAGTGCATCAGGATGCCCCATCGCAGCCAAGAGACAAAAAGATGGCTACCTGAACGGCATTCAGTTCACATGGAAGTCTGGCAAGACGGAGGGCATGTCCTGTCCAACACCAGGCTGTGATGGCTCGGGTCACGTCAGCGGTAGCTTCCTGACACATCGAAGGTAAGTGGTCATGAAGGAAAAAAAAAAGTCATGGATCTAGAATAGAATGTCTGCGTGTTGCATTTTAGTCAAGTCAAGTTTCAGTCGGCTACATCAACAAAGATGCTGATGTCCTGTCCTTTCACACCATCAAATTTAGTAACTCAATCTAACCACATTCTGAAACAATTCTTTCCGCTTCTTGTTTCTGCCTCCAGTCTGTCAGGTTGTCCGCGTGCCACATCTGCCATGAGGAAAGCCAGGCTCTCTGGGGTGGAAATGCTAACAATAAAGCAGCAGCATGCTAGCAACGGTAACCACTCACTCACACAATACAGCTGATCAGCAACATGGATGCAGGACGATTTACTAAAGAGAGTTCCCATTTCAGATAATAATCAGGAAGGCATGCATGTTTGTGTGCACACGTGCGGAGCTGCAGCACAAATGAGATGTCATCCAGAACTGAGTGTAAATAACGGTGATCTCAGTCTAGAGGGATCCGATGTGAAAAGTTCTGCTTGTGGTTGTCATCTGGTTTCTGGCACTGCTTGAATTCCACTGCCTAACGTTAACATTGTTATCACTCAGTTTTGTTTGTAGTTACAAACACAACCAGCTTTACTTCTATTCACTGCAATACGTATATGAATATGGTGAGAACATTGATAGATCTTTATTGACATTTGTATGCAAATATAATGTGTTATATGATTGAATAAAGAATAATCTGTAACTTGTGTGTTTTGCTGTGTGATATAAATGTTTTTGTACTTGTGAAATGTTTTTAAAGATTCCCTTGACTATACAAATATATCATTAACTTTGAAATGTAACTTTTCAATCCACTTTTCAATCAAATTATTCCGTTGTCATTGGATTATCCGATAACCTTCAGAGCTCTGGCATGTTGCTTTCAAACTACGTAGTTCATCATAAACTAAGCGCTGACTCTCCTTATCTCCTGCAGGCCTGGACCATGGTGAGGATATTAAACAGCTGGATGAAGAAATCAAAGACTTAAGTCAATCAAATTCCCAAGTGGAGGCTGACATGATCAAATTAAGAACACAGGTAAGTCAACCACCAACCTGCTAAACCCATCCACCAGTGTCCACCTTTGTCACATTGTGCTGTCCACCTTGGTCTCTGCAGATCACAACAATGGAGTCCAACTTGAAGTCCCTAGAAGAGGATAACAAGGTGATTGAACAGCAAAATGAATCTCGCCTGCATGAGCTGGCCAACCTCAGCCATTCACTGATAAACAGTTTAGCTAATGTCCAGCTTCCTCATATGGTAAGGGCCTACCAGGAGTGGCAAGACAGTTAGTCTGTAGAATATACAGTAACTAGCTATAGCGCCATCTTTGCAGTTCTTCTTTTTCTGTTGTGCATGCTTCATTTAACAAATGAGGCTTTGCTTGTTTTACCAAACAGTCACAGGTAGGTGTGAAATAAGATTCAAACCATCCCAAAACATTAAACCACTGAATACACAGTACGGATTGTGTCATTTCACTGTGAAGTTAGACTTGTTTGGGAAACTCTAAACTATTTTTTTACTTGATTTCATTTCACACAGCCACTCTCCCACCATATAATGTTTGACACCTGATCTATTATCACTCTAAGTCAAAGAAATTCCATTCAGTTAAATTTATTAATTTTCTAGCTCTGCTTATCCAGATCAGAAATAATGCCACTCATGCCTATTACACCAGGACAGGTTGCCAAGAAGCAGAAAAATCAAAAATATAACATGTGTATCGATGGACTGTGGGATTAAATTAGAACGCCCAGAGAAAACCATCAGAGGTCTCCACGAGTATGTCAACTTTTCTCAGAAAGGGTGAGACATATGTGGATTTGAAACCCAGTTTGTGAGCTAAGAGATAGCATCACTAGCAAATGCTAACCAATGCAACATCTGCCTCCCAAACCAACCCTTCAATATCCAATTGTTATACAAGAAGCTACATATGAAATGTAATTGCTTTTTAATTCATACGATCCTATGAGGGATGGTAATACATGTTTTTGTATGTTTCAACCTAAGAGAAGTTATCTCGACTTAGCTTGCTGTCCCACACTGCCACCTAGTGTTAAATCTACACATGGCAGCCTGCTAGCATGTGCTAGCCAGATAATGAATGATGAGCTAATGGGAATTTTTCAATCCTTCTCCTCTCTAGAAACATCTTCTACACAAAGAGCCTGCGATGAGGAACAACAGCTGCTTACAGCTGCACCAGCAAGTACGTCAACAACTTCTAGATTATTATTGTGTATTTGCTGTATTTTATTGTACTTCTATTCCAGCATTTTATATGGAAATATAATATATTTTGAATAGATACTGGTGCATTTCAAAAGGAAGACATAATAAACATTTATTATTTTTATTTGTACATTTCTTGAGCGGCTGTAACGCAAATAATTTCTCCCTGGGATAAATAACGGACTTCTGAGTCTGATATCGAGCACTGTAGTCCTCAGCAACATCTTTATAGTAAACATAAGTAAAACAGATTTTTGTACTTATTCCCCAATAACTCTTTTTCTTTCATTTTATGTGCAGGAGCCACTGAGTGAGCAGAACTTTGACGCCTACGTCACCACCCTCACGGATATATACACAAACCAAGACCAGTACCAGAGTCCAGAAAACAAAGCCCTGCTGGAGAACATCAAACAAGCTGTTCAAGGGATCCAAGTGTAACCATTCAGCAAGGGAACGTGGAGATTTTGTTCTTCCCACAACAGGTGGCATGTCCTGATCAACAGACAAAAGAGGCAGCAGTTTGATCTCCTCAGTTTGGTGCAGTAAATGATTTAGTGTTATGCATTCAAGATTTTGTTCTCTGAAAAAAAAAACAGAGGTATTATGCGTAGGAAGACCTCAAGATCATTTGTTTCTCTTGTTTCTTTTTGGGTCTTGCTTTTACGAAGAACATAAAAGAGTAAACAGCGAAATAGTTTTTTGAGGACATTCACATTTTGTACGTTTTCATATGAGCTGACATAAGTGTCATGTAATGTTTCTAGCTGCTCATGTATGCACATTTTTAGTGTATATTTCTGAACAGTAAGCTAACGTTGACGGAACGCAAGTCCTTTTTTTGCTTGATGATGACGAAACAGGAGGACAGTGAAGTGAAAAGCAAGACAATGGCGATTTAAAGGAAGAAGATACTTTTTCCTTCTCCACAATGAACGAGTTTGGACTGGAACGATGATTTATTTTTTTTTGTCCTTCTTTTTCTCTTGTGTTGAGGAACAAAAACTGGTGTGTGAATTGCTTTACCTTCAGACAATGCTTGAAAAAACCTTTGTGATTTTTAAGGAGAAATCGTACAGACGCGTAGCTGTAGGTGGGGTTGTTTTTAATTGGTGCTGTAAATGAATCCGGAGAGGGGGAGGGGAAACGCTGACCTGATGTATGTATGAATGTATGTTTGAACAGTTCTATTGTAAACATCACTACACGGAAACCCAATGGTGAAAATCCCATGATCTAAGCCAAGCCAATCGAACTCTAAGAGTAACGTGTTCTCATGCTAATCCTGAATTAGATTCAACTAAAAAAAGATGTGAAAAGACAATGACCCAGTAAAAAAATGCTATAGCCATTATACTATCAAATCTGCTCTATTTCGACACTTGCATTGCCAGGTTGAAGAAACGTCTCAGCAATATATGACCTAAATCATTTGTTTTTAGTAGGTATGGGATGCAATCTGCAAGGGGGGAATAAAGGTTAGGTATATGCAATTTCATGTTTTTAAGCATAGTGGGGGGAAAGGTGAATCTTTTTGATATAGCCTATGTAAAATATTAATTTTTATACAAATCTTTTAATACAAAAAAAAAGTCTTTTTAAAAAGAGGAGGAACCTGGACATTGAGTTTTCGAGCGAAAGTATGAGTTCCTTTTTTTCTGTACAATTTTGCACAGGGACACCTTCGTTTCCATGTTTTGATGTTCTTACAGAAACGACAAAGCAGCGCCCAAGAGCCTGATAAGAGGGTTTCCGAGGATTTTGTAAAGAGTATTTATAGAGTATGACATCAGGACTTACAGGGTCACTGTCCCCACTTATGTGCCAGTCGACTATTTGCACTTGTCCTTGAAGATATTATCCTTAATGTACGGCGACGTGCAATTTTCCAGATGACCTCTTTGGCACATGATCAGAACTGCTTGTAGGTGTGAATTTAGTACCACTGAGAGTGAAAGAGCAAAGGGAAAATGAATTGTGATTTAAAACTGGGGATGAGAGGATTAATTATAACCATAGCAGTTAGACTGTAGGCTAATATCAAATGTAAAAAGAAAACATTTACCAGTCATTTTTGCTATGTTTTAGGAAAACAAAGTTATCCCCCAGCAGCACTTTATATCTAATCACTGTACAAAGGTTTAAATAGTCAATCAATTTAAGGTTTAAAAAACAAACAGAAAAAGGGGGAGGCCTCGTCCTTCCTCCGTTGGGGGGATACAATCCAATGCCTGAGTGCACCCACTCCTCCATTCTGTCGTCCTAGTCGTTGCGATCACGCTCAGAATCTGCCTTTTCCGAGAGCTGGTGCTTGTCGCTCACCTGATCCAAAATCATCTATTGTACTTTAAACCGTCCACGTTCAGGACTTGACTACCCATCGTCCATGACTGCATACGCCTTTTTCCCACAGCATCGTGTCTGCAGCTTTTTGCCAATATAGTAATGCTTCAGTAGAGTAAATAGCTAGTACCCGTTTTTTAATTGATTCTCATTATCAGTGAAGATGGAAAAAGGGGTTTCAAAGCACAAACCGGCTGCTCACCTGATGTTGGTACATAAACAAACCAGAAAAGAGTTATCTATGACTATCCACAGGAAATACAAACAGGTTGTCTCATATTTAGAAAGCTGACTTTTCATTAAGAAAAAAAAAAAAAAAAAAATATTGTGAAATCATCAGAGTTTATTATTTACTTTGAGCCTGTTCATTTTGGAGGTTGGTTTCAGTGATCATGAACAAAGACGGGGATTTTGTATAAACTATCGTGCTCTCTGTGAAACTGGAGTTTGATTTATTTTTGTACTACACAGCATGGATTTGTTGACATTTTAATTTTGCTATAAATGTGTGAGATCACAAGTTGCTGTGATATTTCATTTATAAATTGTGAACTTTGTACAATTTTTGTCATGCTGGATGTTGACACATCTTACTCAGAATAAAGAAAAAAAAAAAGTGTTGCCAGAGGCCTGTCAAATGCATTTCATCTCTTGGTGTTTGAGTCTCTCTTTTGCTCTTTCCTGGATCACAAAATGCACAAAGGGAATCTGTCACGATCCAAGTCCGAGGGTGGGTTTTAGGTTTATATCAATAGTGGGGATTTTGTATGTATTAATGATGTGTGTGTTATGGCTAGTGTCCTCTTTTCCTGTACTTTGGGTTTTTTTTTTTTTTTTTTTGCGGGGGTTTTTGTCCTTTGTTATTTCCTCCTGTCCTTTGTTTGCCTAATACTTCCTCTCTCACTTGAACACCTGATTCAGCTCAACAATTTAAGTCGAAAAAGGGAATAAAAAAGAGACGCGCAGTGAGAGGTGTGGCCAGGGAACGTCTCTGATGAATGATTACACAGGTGTTGATGGGTGCTTAATCATTCTCCCTGCTTATATATTTGCAGAGTGCGGTTGGGGAGCAAAACAAACAAACGGGCGGAGTTGGAATATATGGCTGGCATGAACGAGGGGCAGGGGCCTGCAGCTGATCCGTGCCTGACTCGCATGTTATATATGCAAAAAAGGACATCAGATTGGACCTACTGTATCTTTTATTAATGTGGTTTCTTTCAAGCCTAAAAAGCAAAGGTGTCAAACTCATTTTTGTTCAGGAACCAAATACGGAGCAGTTTGATCTCGAGTGGGCCACAGATTTTATGTGGGAAAACAAGTTTTTTCAACATTATTGTGACCTAGTTTGCACTTCTACGTATCCATAAAATCCAAAATATGTAAAAAAAAAAAAAAAAAAAAAAAAAAAAAACAAACATATCCAAGCAATAAGTGAGAGTCCCAACTTTAAATTTCCTAGATTTTGTAACCAACTTCCATTTAATTAATGTAAATATTATGTCATCATTTGAGGAAGATTGAAGGATTTTGTAAGAATTTTGAATTTTTCAACAGTTTACCATTAAAAATGGCTGCAATCATGCAATATAAGCACTGGCAGTGCTGAGTTTAATTTACACAATGATTCATGTTTTCTTTGTAATTTTTACTTTTTCCTCCGGGGCAAATTTGATGGTCCAAAGGGCCGGATTTGGCCCCCGGGCCATGAGTTTGACACATGTGCTTTAAAGTGTGAATGATCATGCCACCATAATCAGGATCACTGACCCAGATAACTGCCAAAAGAGGATGTTTGGTGCTTGTCTGAGGTTTTTACTCTGAGTGCTCTTGTCTACAAGTCAAAACTAGGGCACAACAGTCAATAACATGGAAATGTATCTTTTAACCCCTTTTTTAAAAAAAATAATAATAATAATTCATAACGTGGGTCATAATGTGGCCCTTGGTGACGGGACAAAATCCCAACGGACAACATCTCAGTGGACAGAACCCCAACTTCATATTAGAAAAAGAGGCAAAATCACAGGCACATTTTAAAAACAGTAAAATAACAGATTTTTACAACAGTGTGTGTCACACGTAATTGAAGGTGTCTGACTTTAAAATGTAATAATCTGATACTTGTCAACTCATATCAGGTGACCAAACAGTTCTTAGGTGTTGGAATATAATCAATAAAACAATAGAAAACTGGGACTTTGTCCACTGCTATTTGGTCCACTGGGATTCAGACCTTTGGGATTTAATTATGGGCTCATGGCGCTTTAACAAAAAATAGTTAACACTAAATTTAAAAAAAAAAAAAAAAAAAAAAAAAAAGGTGTAAGCAGACTGAATTATGCATCAAAATGATCAAAATTGCAATAAATCTCTTGTTGATGTCCAATGGAAGAATATAAATCCAAGGGTGTTTAACATCGCCTCTCGGTAGCTTGACTGAATGACTTTTATATTTGATAGCACACATAATGCTACTGATGACACAACAAGGAGAAGAAGAGGATTGTAAATAGAGGTCACACTAAAGTCAAAAATATATTGTGCTGAAGCAAAGCATCTCCTTGTCTGATCTGGGAAAACCAGCCATGGCAACAGGACAGGACATCTTTGTTTTATGTGGGAAATGAAAACAATAGCATACTTTAGTGTTCCAGCAGCCAGCACAAAAAACTGACTCTGACCCACACGAGCCAACAACTAAGCCACTGTTTGTGTGTTTAGTGACGCTGCTGCGAGGCGTGAAATAAACAGCCAGTGGACCCGTGAGTCACACATTTAGAGATGTAGTTGAGGAGATTGGAAATGGAAAGCAGCAAAGCTATGAACCAGTGTTAATTATGACAGAACATTTTGATTTAGTTTTAGTCATAGTCAGGGGTGGACTGGGACAAAAATTCAGTCCTGGCATTTTCTGTCCAGACCAGCCCACTATAATTATCAGTGGACACTATGTAGAAACCATTATTAAGTCAGTAATGCTCAAAATGTGACTCTTTATGTCTTAATTGTAATTATCATTCCTCCAGAAAAGCTTAAAAGGGGGAAACTTTTTTACCCATTTTCTTTGGCCATTTTTCAACTTCCTTTGTCCTATTTTTGCCCCCTTTTCAAAAAGTTCTGACACTATTTTCAGATATTAGCTTCCTTTTGCCTATAAATACCTTCTTTTTTTTTTGTCCGCATTTTTGCAAGTTCATTTTGACACTTTTATCCAATTTTATCCAAGCTTATTTTTTCCCAATAAATACCACTTGTTTGTTTGTTTCCTTTTTTCCCTACATTTGGCCTTTTTTGTTCCATATTTTTGTCCTTTTTCTACTATTAATTGCCACATTTTGCCTGTTTTCACTATTGTTTGCCACATTTTGCCCCTTTTCACTGTTGTTTGCCACATTTTGCCCAGTTAAGCTTCTCTTTGCCAATAATACACTTGGTTCCTCTTTGTTTGCCCATATTTGGCCATTCTTCACTGCTTTTGGCCCATTTTAGTCACTTTACACTCTTTTCTTTCCACGTTTTTGCCACTTTTTGGACCATTCTTTGCCACCTGTTACCATGTCTGCCTCCACTCGCTCTTCAAAAAAAAAAAAAAAAGTTGCGGGCCGGAACGTCCCACCAGCTCGATGCCCAGTATGCCAGATGGCCTGTCCACCCCTGGTCATAGTCTTTTTTCTTTCTTTCTTTCTTTCTTACCTTGTCTGCACATGCTGTCAAAAGTCAACACTATATGTAGTGAAATCTTTCTGCGACAGCAATGCATGTTTTATTATTGCAATTAAATAAATGAATGTATTTTATTGCATAATTGTGACCATCACCAGCCCTCCCTAAGGAAGGGTAAGAAACACTTTATTAAAGGGAGAATATTAAAAGAGAGGGCCGTGTTACATCAAGGTGAGGGGTAAAGGAACAGGGAAGAGGGAGTCAGGGTAGGACAATACAAGGAGTGGGGAAGAGTCGACTATTTTAGTGTGAGAGTGCAATGTGGTGTTACAGTTGTGCATATTGTGCTTATTGTGTTGTGCAATCAGTTCAGCCAGTCTGGTGGAGAAATTGAAGCTATAGTCATGGTGTTTTGACTAAAATGCATCTCAGTTTCAGTAAAAATGTCGACATCAGGACTATTTCAGTTATAGTCTAGTTTTAACCGACTAAATGACATTAAGATTTTAGCCAACTAAATCTGTTACAGACATAGTCAGCTAAAATATAAAGCATGAGTATAAGGATTTGTTTAAACTTCAATTACCATTGATCAACCTGATATGGGATTATATTATGTTTGCCCCGCCTAGTTTGATTGGACATTTTCCAAAAAAGAAACTTATAGTTTTGATTGTATTTTGTACTTTAGTTTCTTGAGTCGACGAAAATAAGAATATATTTTGATTTAGGTTTTTTAATTAGTCATAGTCAAAATAGTCAAGTTATTGTCACTTAAAAATATATAGTCAACGAAAACTATTAAGCCGACAAAATGAACACTGATCTGCATCATTGCGTCTGTTTATAAATATCTCACTGTCCTATACAGTACACCACAAACCCTACTCACAACTTAAAAAACTAAAACCAGTAGACCTATCCACTGATTATGTCTCAAATTGATGAAAAATGTATCTTTTTAACAGTTTAGACCAGGGGTCTGCAACCTGCGGCTCTGGAGCCTCATGTGGCTCTTTGACTCTTCTGCAATGGCTCCCTATAGCTTTAAAAAAAAATAATGGTGAAATAATAAGTTATTTTCTTACAGAGGCGATTAATGACAAATAAAATCATGATATAACAATTTGTTAACCTTAAATAAATCACATTGTGCAATGACTCAGCACCTTGACTCAGCAACGTGAAAGTGATCTGCTTACCTAATGATACAGTATCAGACCTGGCTGACAAAATCTTGCATATTGTTGTAGATTACCCACATTTGAAAAATGTTGTGATTCATTTTGGGTTAAATGATTTAGCCAAGGAGGAGTCTGCAGGAATTCACCCATCTGCTAAAAACTGTGAGCTGTTTGCAGCCTAAAGTGTTCACCAGTGGCCCGATACCTCCAGTCCACAAAAGAGATCTGAAATTCTCAAGGATTTACTCTCTGGATAAATTTTTGTCTTTGGCTTGTGCTGCCCTTTCACTAAATTTTATCGAACATGTTCCTATTTTTTGGGAACGCCGTCATCTTTTTAAAGCAGATGGACTGTGTCTAAACAAGGCTGGAGTAAAACTCTTCACACCCAACTTGTTTTACTTCACCACTCACACTGCTATCAGTCCTGATAAAGACAGAGGACAACATGTACTCTCGGAGAACAAAACAACAAGGAAAGAACATGGAGTCCATGAGCTTCCAGCAAGAAATCAAAATCGGCAAAATGAAGAGGTCAACCCAACCCCCACATCTCAGGACCCACCTGCTTCACCCCAAACTTCACCTACTTCCACCTCATCCAGCTTCTCTCCTGCCCCTGACTTCTTGGATTTAACTGCCCAGATGAACGAGCTGGTTCTGGCTGGCACAAGACTGACACCCCACCCTTTACCCCACCATGGTCCCATCTTATCTCCTCTAAAGAACCAATCTGCACCACCCATCCCTCCTCGACAATACCAGGCCCAGGATCACTCTTCTCCTCAGGCCAGTTGTGTTCAAATTAGAGCGACACAGTTCTGATGTGTGCTGGGTCCGGACTGCAATAGCTCTATTTTTAGGAACAACCAGAAAAAGTCAGGGCCTTATGGAGTTAATGCAGCTTCTTTAATTCCTGTGGTGACAGGTAACACAGGTAAAATTGTGAAATTAAAGAAAAGCAAAAAGCTTTATAGAGATAAAAATTTGACTCCTATAACATGTCATCCAAAAAGTCCACCAGTGTCTCCAGTAAAGTTTTTAAAATTAGCTCTTCTTTATGTTAGATCTCTCATTAATAAGTCACTACTAATTAATGATATTATTTTGACACATCACTTGGAATTTTTATTTCTTAATGAAACGTGGTTGAATGATGGTATCAGTAATACTGTTCTCAATGAAAGTGCACCACAAGACTTTATTTATTTAAATAAGTGTCGTACTTGCAGGAAAGGTGGTGGAGTTGCTGCCATCTTTAAATCAATATTTCAGTGCAAAGAAATAACATTTGGTGATTTTATCTCCTTTGAATATATGTCTTTCTAACTGAAGGGTGATTTAAGAGTTCTGTTTTTAGTCATTTATAGACCCCAAAAATATTCTGGAGAATTCATGGATGAGTTTGCTGAACTGTTGTCAGTCGTATGCACTGAATGCAACTTTTTAATAATAACAGGTGACTTAAATATTCATGTAGACAATAACATGGACAATACTGCCAAAGAACTGTATGCTATAATGGACACTTTTGGTCTTATACAACATGTGACTGGTCCGACACACACTCAAGGTCACACTTTGGATCTGGTTTTCTCTAAAGGTGTTGATATCTCTGCTGTTGATGTAAGAGACTTAGCTCTATCTGATCATTTCTGTGTCTTTTTTGACCTAGACACTGTAACATCTGTTCCCCCTACTTCTGTGTGTTTAAAGAAAAGGTACATAAATGACAACACAAGTGCACAGTTTATGGAAGCCATAGCAACGACACCAACATTGAGTGGTGAGACAGTTGATGATCTTTTGAATCAGAAAAATTCAAAGTTAGCACAACACATTACTATTCTGTGGATAATTATGACCCAAATTACTTTGAGTTCACTATGAATTGCAGTGTTGCACAGTGTTGTAATGTTGCACAGTTTCCTATAGATGTCAGCAAAAGTGAACTAATAAATCTGCCAATGATTAAAATAAAGGATATCCATTCAGTTCTAACAAACCTAAAAATCAGTTGACTAAAAGACCTGTAAATGTTTATATTTTATAAGAAATCTGTTCAAACTTACATCTAGAAACCTTTCACAGGTAAAGATGTGGGCAAGGAAAGGACATGAAGAAACCTTGTGTATAGTGAAAGTTTGATGGATGTTCTTTCCTTGTAACTGACTCATTAGCTGTTTGTGCCCATTGAACTATACCTGCTAATAGGGATGTAACGATTAATCGTTAGGCAGTTAAAAATAAATTCATAGGTATCACGATTCACATCGATACTGTGAAAATTGAATCGCCGTACTTTTTTAACCAGCAGAGGGCGCTATCCAGAAGTGTTGGCGGCGGGCAGAATCTGCTAATACTTTCTTTCTGGCCGCCTTCTACTTTTAAACATGTTCATAAATGATTCCTTACCCCTTTAGCACCAAAAAATATCTGTAATATTAAGTGAATATCTGTAAAAGTCACGTTTTTCTATTAGCTCTGTCTGCTAGCATATCATCTCATCTTCACTGCAAGATATTTGCATGCTAACCGACCACTGGGTTACAGCGCCCTCTGCTGGCCCAAACAAATATCGGACGTAAATACAGTGAAATTACTGTTTGTTTTTTTAAAATCCAATTGTTAAGGCACAAAATATATTTTAAGTTGCACTTTTAAAAAGAAAAAGAACTATTATGCAGTTTTGTATTGTTTACTATAGAACCAGAATTTAAATTAATAGGCTTCTTCTTCATTTGTATTATTTCTTTATCTATTTCATTCAAGATTTATTTTAGTTATATTGCATTGTTTTGAATAGTTTATCGAGGGATTCTTTTGACTATGAAAAATAAAAGGAAAACAGTATACTTTTTTATTGTTTTTTCCCCCAAAAAATAAAGGAAAATTTTTCAGTCATCATTTTTCTACAGTCCCATTTTGTAAAATAAATCGTGAGAGAACCGTATCGTGAACCCAGTATCGTGAATCGAATCGTATCGGGAGTTGAGTGAATCGTTACATCCCTACCTGCTACACACAAGCTGTCCCAGATGTTTCAGTGGGAAATGCAAAGGTCATTTTGACATTAACTCTTCCTGTGACTGCTGTAATGACACCAGTCTGCTTTTAGGAGTTCTTATCTTTGACATACAATGTGATTCATATTGGAATAATAATATCTCCACCTTCTGTGACAACATGTTGTTCACCCTTGTTCCAAATTGTCTGGGTCATCCTGTACGCACATCCTGCACTATCACAGATGGCACACGTTCTTGTCTGAATCACATGTTTCAGAACATGTTAGGTTTACATAATATTACAGTTTCTCAAATGGAGTCCCCGAATTTAAAGAAATTGATACATTTATACTTTATACAGAATAAAATGTAGTTATTTTCTGAATTCATTTTTCAACTCATTCAATTAATTTAACTTGTTTTCAGTTGTGTGTGTATTATGAGTCATTTTGTGTATTTTGTTGTCATTTTTTATATTTCATGTAATGTATGTGTATTTTTGTTGTAATTTTGTACATTTTAGATATTTGTATGTTTTTAGAATCAATTTGAAGATTATTGTTGACGTGTTTTTTTTTTTTTCTTTTTTGTGCATTTTTGTTGTCTTTTTGTACATTTTGTTGTATTTCTTGTACATAAAAAGAATGCATATGTATCCTTCTATTCAAAATATTTAGTCATTTATCGGTATTCACCATGAACCTAGGAGCTAATTTCTTATAACGGGTGCAACTTCCTGTGTGATAAAAAAAAATAAAGGCAATTAGTCTATTTGGGACACCAGCTTCCATTTCTGAGCTAGAAGCATCCCTATACACTTGTAATTAACAGATACATACAACATATTTTTACAGGTATAACATGTATTGTTAAACAGCTTATATTTGTTTAACAGGAGGGAAAAATAACATACCTCAGGTATTTATGAAGAACAGCGATTTAATAATCACTCGCTATCTTATGGAGTTAAAGTCAAGCCCACAAAACACACAAAACATGTTTTACTCACCTCCAACGATTCAGAAAAAAAAACTCAGTGGGATAACATATCATTCATAAACGAATGCATATAGATTTTCCAAATAAGAAATGTACCTATCAAACAAATACATTGTGTGAGAAACGTTTCAATTACAAAAAAAAAAAAAAAAAAAAAAAAAAAAATTCAAGTATAAAATAAAAACAAAAAAATCTTACCTGGGTCCCATGACTTTTGTCTAGGGTGACCAGACGTCCCGATTTACCCGGTGTCACAGTCTGAGTTTACTTCGTACTGAGATCGATTATGCGCATGCGCACTACCGGAAAATAGATTTTTGCTTGTTCCGCTGTGAGTTTTGCTACTTCCACTGTGCTGAGATTGAAAATTAAATTTCAAAGCTAATGTTATTTGACGAGTGCAGAATGGCTCCTATAAGAGGCAGGAGACGTTCCAACACCACAAAGAAAGGATAGACAGGTTCATCTTCACAGTGAAGGGTAATTTATTTTCCAAAAAACATGATTGATGTACATTGCAATAAAACAGTTAACCTAATGTAACTTTACAATAATACGTTGTATTCAGATAAATCTGATCATGACAATCATATTATTTTTTATCATTTGTAGATTTTTTTTTTATTTATTTTTTTTTTATTGATGGTCGACTGATGTGATGTTTTAAGCATTTTTTTTTTTTAAATCTAAAGCTAATCCAGCACTGGTACATCTCAATACGTATCAGTCACGTACTGAGATTGCAAGAGAATCAGACCGTGACAGTCCCAGTTTTCAGAGTTAGGTCGATTTTCCCCAAACAATTGATTATGCTGTCATTTTTTGATAGGTGTGTTTCTTATTTGCTTATTTTGTATTCACACAGTGCACTTGTGTTTGTGAGGTTTTATTGTGTATGGAGAGTGCGTTCTAGTCTTATACTGGAAGTTCTTCCAATATTTGATCATATAGGGCAGGGGTCAGCAACCTTTACTCTCAAAGGAGCCATTTTGCCTAATCTCACCAGGAGTCCTTGTGGAGCTGGGAAAAAAAAGAAAAAAAAAAAAAACCTTCTCAATGATTTATTTTTAGGTTAACAAATTGTTTTTATCCTAATTTTATTTGAAGTTAATGTCATTATTCATCAATACCCTCTGCAAGAAATAATAATTAATTATTTTATTAAGTTTATGAAAGCTACCGGGAGCCATTGCTAAAGAGTCAAAGAGCCACATGAGGCTCCAGAGCCGCAGGTTGCAGACCCCTGATATAGGGGGAAATTGGAATTGTATTTTATTTTTTTATTTGAGAGTAAACAGTGTTTTTATGATTTGCTAAAAGGCTCTGACGGTGGTTATTAACGAGAGGGGGCGCTATACCAAGAGGTTAAAAGTTCTCCAACTTTTAAAAACTTTGCTGTTGTGGTGAAATTATTGATATATGGATTTATGGTAGTTTTGAGTGACTGACATGTCCTTCCGTGGTCTCTCTCTCTCTCTCTCTCTCTCTCTCTCTCTCTCTCTCTCTCTCTCTCTCTCTCTCTCTCACACACACACACACACACACACACACAGTGTGTGAGCAGCTGTGTGTGTCTGTGCTGTTGCTCAGCTCAGTGCTAGCAATGGCGATGCGGACTGACCGCCTCGTCTCTCCGTGCCTGGCCGCCTGGGCTTTGTTGTTCCTGCTGCTTTCTAACGGACCGCAGCTCGGCCTCTGCTGCCCCAGTCGCTGCCTGTGTTTCCGGACCACCGTGAGATGTATGCATCTGAACCTGGAGACCGTGCCCGTCGTGTCCCCTCAGACCACCATTCTGTAAGTACGGTAGTCCTTTTTCCCTTCCGAACTCAACAGAGGGAACCCAGTCCTCCCAGTCCCACACACTGCACTGCATGCATGCTGCAGACCAGGCCCAGTTTAGATGTGCACAGGCTGCTCTACAAACTTTGCTCCTAACTTTCCTCCATGTCCAGATGATGCCATCTAAGAACCCATTGTAAAAAAACAAAACAAAGTGTTCCTTTGTGGTAAAGCAGATCATCTCCAGTCCTCACTGAAGATGTGACACCTGCCCCTGACTTCACCTGGACTATTAAAGCTTAATGGACAGGGTTTCAACTTTTAATAGGTCACACAGCTGGTAAAGTGAAGCCTCAAGTGTTGCCAACAACCATTCCTTTGAACTGATGTATCACTGATCACTTCTAGAGCTGCACAATCAATCACATTTTAATGGTGATCTCGATTTTGGTTGCCACGATTAAATTAACCTGATCGTCTGCAATATTTACATTTAAAATGTGGCTTTGTTGCATATCAAATCAGGCACTTTCTCAACCATTAGGCAATGGAAGGGTCTCCTAGTAATGCCTATCTATATGCCGGCAGTCTATTCGTACGAAAGATGACGTTGCCGAACCTTTTCTAAATAAGCGTAATGTGGATCTAATAACGCGTTCACACCAAACGCGTCAAAAGCGTCAGGTGTGCGCTTCTAGGAAGCGTCAGAGGTCCCCCGGCGCGTTTTGAAGCTTTTCGCGCGGCGGACGCTTTTGATGTAAATGGACTTGATTTTATATAGCGCTTTATCACCACACTGAAGCAGTCTCAAAGTGCTTTACATATCAGCTCATTCACCCAATCACTCTCACATTCACACACCAGTGGGACAGGACTGCCATGCAAGGCACTAGTCGACCACTGGGAGCAACTTAGGGTTCAGTGTCTTGCCCAAGGACACTTCGACACATAGTCAGGTACTGGGATCGAACCCCCAACCTCTCGATCAGAAGACGACCCACTACCACCTGAGTCACGGTCACCCCGATGTGCGTCCGGCGCCTCCAACGCAGCCAACGATTGTTGAACTTTTAGGGCATATTGCGGCGCGTCGACCAATCAGGAGCGTTCCCCAACTGTGACATATTTAGAATAATGAGAAGAAAAAAAACACTAACCGGAGGCGGAGACAGTTGGACAGGTGATCTTCTCAACACATCCATTGTATGAACACCACTGGCAACAGAGAAGCCCCTCCCCTCGACGCGCGTCCTGAGAATCTTCGACGTTGGTGACAAGTGTCTGTATACAATGAGCACAAGCATCCAACTATGCGCGTGAGGCACGATTTTGATGCCCAAAACGTGTTTCGTGTGAACGTACCATAAGGCTCCTGACTCAAGTATTCCTCCTTCCGCTGCCGTGGGTTCGAATCCCACTTCTGACATATATATTTTTTCATTTTAACATATTTAACATGGCAAATTCCACCTTTAAAAATACATATACGACAAATATTTTAATCTTAGGGTATTTCCTGGGTTAGGGTTAAAATAAAAGGGCTAGCGGGGTAGCTAAAAATGAATATAAGCTAAAATAAAACTGACAGAACTTTAAGTCACATGGTGCACCTATCACGTGACCTAAACTGACCAATGAGGGGCGCTGCCTATGCATAGACTGCTAGTCTATTGACACGTATTATGTACTGATAGCCACTGCCTTAAGTCATTTGGTGGATTGATGTGCTGTAAATAGCTACGTTACCATTACCTTTGGAAATGCGCAAAATCGAACTAGCGCAATAAAAACTGAAAAGCTCTGCGGAAACACCTTTTCCACAAAATACATGGCACAGAACGTGACGTACCTGGTCACATGACCATTTCTCTCTGAGAATACATGGCACGGTACGTTTAGACAGAGGAGGAGACCGGGACATTTCTTAGAAATAATTACTGCCACGCACATTTTAAATTCTTGGGTTATTTCTTCTTTTTTTTGGTATATTTTTTATGTAAAGCTTTATTTTGCACTGTAAACTGTTTATACATTGTTTTTTTTTTGTTTTTTTAAAGTAGTGCAAAAAAAATAAAATAAAGATTTTTCGCTAACATGATAAATAATTGTGATTATAATCTTGATTACAATACTGATCAAAATAATTGTGATAAAGCCACCCCACCTCACCAATTCCAACTACAAGTAAGCAATTTACAGATACAAAGCAACAGATAAATCCAAAAAAATTAACTTTCTCAAAAATTAACATCTGCAAATGTTTTTTAAAAGCTGCTGCTTATAACCATCATTTTCAGCTTTTTAAGTGAAGAGTACAAAGTGTGACCACAGGATTAACCGACTTCCTCTCAGGAAGTTAGTTTTTTTTTTTTTAGATCCTGTCATCAAGGCTGTTAACCATACAATAAAATTCAGATTATTCCTATAATCCCGATTAGGCACATTTACATACAATCCAGAAATATGAGCGCCATTGTTTGTTTTGTCTTGCACCAGAGTCGAGTTTCCTGTTATTCTCAAAATATCCCATCTTGAGAACGTATCAAAGTCATCAGCTGTTCCAATTCAGGGAGTAATAGGCCTTTACATACAGTGATGTTAGCTTTCATTCTGCAAGGCTCTACTGTACATGATTGTTTCCTGATCATCCCAAAAACTGTGCGTTCTGGATAAGAATCTATATATGTCTCTATGAATATGAGCATTTATCATATGCTTTGGTGTAGACTAGGGATTCACACAATATGTATGTGTTTGAACATTGATCTGGCTGTAAGAGCTAAATCTTTGTACCAAATTATGACTTTTGGATCCCTTGTTTTTGATCAACCCGGATCCTTTTAGTCATTACCAAATTCACTTAAATCATGGCAAATCCAAGGATTCAGTTGAAATAATTCATTGAAGAGATCCCAGAACCAGCACTCACAGTGTTGACTCAAGGATACGGGTAGCCCTAGCAGACTTCCTGAAAACATCGAGGACTCAATGATACAGGCTTATTATGGTGCTATAAACGGGTACAAATTTAAAAGTGTCCTGATCCGATATTGATATCGGACATTAGTGGCAAAGAGCGAGTAGTGGATTATATCGGCCAGCATGTAAAATCTTCTGTGGACATATTGAGGTTAAGGCTGAACGATTAATTGCATTTGCGATATTATCGCGATATCATAAAACACGATTTTCTAATCGCAAAGGCTGCAATTTCTTATTTTTTTCCTTTTTTTTTTGTCCTGTCTTGTACTGTCCCGTTAAGTTCAGAGAGTGTTCAAGAAGTGCAGTCCACATGTTTACATGTTTCATGAAACGTGACGCTAGTTAGATATGTTGAGTTGAGGTAAAGCCACAGATTTGTTTGCTATATTGTTGTAATCTGTTCTTTAAAATGTATATTTATATTTATTTAAAGTTTAAATAAATCTGAAATTGTTTATTATGAAACAGATTGATTTACTGGTATTGCTTGTGTTCATTGAAAAATACATGACAAGAGGCCCTTGAAAAAATAATCGTATATTAAATCGCAATCGCAATATTGAGGAAAAAGAATCGCAATTAGATTATTTTCCAAAATCGTTCAGCCCTAATTGAGATCATTTTTCATGGTCTTCTGATTCATTTTTTTTACTTATTTCCTTCCGTTGTAGAATATTATTGTTAGAATGTGTGCAACCCATTGGTTAATAATAAATGGGTCAGTTTTTCTCATACTGTTGTTGACTATTGTTATCTGTTTAAGTAATAACACATCATCGAGCCTTTTCTAATATTCTACACTAAAACATATGTAATAAAAGTTGGTACGGTTTGTGCTGATACCGTATTGTATCGCTATCAATATCGCTCAATACGTAAGGCTACAATTTCGGTGTCGTATCGGAAGTGAAAAGGTGGCATTGGGACATCCCTAGTAGAAATAAAATAAATTCAAATGAATTTCATCAATTTAGTGAGTGACAGATTGAACTTATCATTATTAAATGAATAACTAATCCAAAATTTGATGGATACTTCCAGTTGTAACAATGGTAGGTGATGTTCTCCCATCACAGGCATGTCCGTGGTTCAAAGCCTGACTTTGAGACCTCACAGTGTGAGATTTTTGTCCCTCTGTCATTGCGGGTCAGTTGCACAGGTTTGACCTCCACGTTTTCTCTGCTATTCTGACATGAAAGGAAGGAACTTCTTTCATCCTGACAAGCACTTGTGAATGTGTCCTGGAGTGTCACGAGCGCTCTGCTGCAGTCACCCCAACCAAACAAGGTCCCTTTTTGATGTTGCTGACCACAGAGCCAACAAACACAATCGGTCCGCCTCTGCAAATATGCAGCACCCCTTTGTCTTTAATTGGCTGCTGAGATCTTGTTGTGCACTTTAGCCCTCGCTGGACAGACCCAAAAATAGCTTCATTCAGCTTGGGATTTGGGACAAAGGGCCAACTGAGCGGGACTGGAAAACTCTCAGAACGCTGGTGAGCTTTTGAAGCCTGCAGTCGCTTGTCGCTGCCGCCCCCTTGTTGGGCTGTCATGTCAGGACGTGAACGTTGGATCAGCTCCGCTTCATTTCCTCACCAAACCTTCTCTGCATCAGACCAGAGCTCACCTTTAGGCTCCTTGTCATGCCCGAGTGTAAAGAGGAATTGTGCATAAGCCTCTGGAGGAAAAGTTCAACAATGACAAGTGTCAGCTTGTAATTTGAACAGTTTACCCCAACAAATGAGGTCCCCAGGGGTGGAGCACCACAGCCTTTCAGGATTAGGTAACAGCTGGGAAAGATTGTTTGCGGTATAGACACTTGACCTGCAGCTATGTGCCATGTAGGTTTAGTGACTGCATTCCTCTTTCCAGCTGGCAGTGTGCCATTCGTCGAGGAATTCAAAATAATGTCCAAGTAGTGTGAGAGATCTCCTTTTCTGGATTAAAGGTCACTGACCATGTTTACATGGGAGCTTTATTTCCTCATTAATTTAGAGTAAAAGGTAAATCTTCTTAAATTGACCTTGTAAACGCTTATAGTAATTCCGAATTAAACTTAAATCCAAATTACCATAGGTGGCTGGTTTATTCTGATTTTAATTTCAAATTAAATAATTTATCTATCTTGTAAACATTTAATTCCACTTTAAGTTAATTCCGGTTGTTCTGCGCAAGCTCGGCCAGTCACAATGACGTGCGGTGATGACATAATCCAAAATGGCGGCCCAGACTCTAGCCGAGACTATTTATTTAATAAGAGCCTTAGAAGACATGATATAATGAAAAGAGTGGATGGATATTGGACGGAATGCGGACATTCACACTAGCGCTGCAAGGTTTATTGATATTGAATCGCAATCGAGGTTTTGACTACTGCAATAACTTAACCTCAAGAGGTTGAGGTTTTTTCTTCTGTCTCTGGCATTTGAGTGATGTTCACCAATTAGAATGGTGGAACCTTGCGATCTCAGGTTCAGCTGGAACAGATAAAAGGTCTGAGTTTCCATAAAGCAGATCAAGTGTTTAGACAGAAGCTCTGTGATTCCTCCAGAAGAGGGCACTGACCACATAAAACCAAATATTTTTGAAAGTAGATGAATGTGTTTTGTTCTAATGTGGGGCAATTTGAGCGAGAATATGTTGTTTGACAGTCTACAAGTAACATGACTTCCTTTTTAGCAGTTTATGCATTTAAATGTATCAAATGGAAAAATCGCAAATCGAATCGCAATCACAATATTGGTCCGACAAATCTCAATTAGGTTTTTAGTCAAAATCGTGCAGCCCTAAAAGTAAATGCATCCCCAACTACATTTCCAGGCTATAATATCACCAAGTTTATCATTGTACCAGTTGTTAGAGCTACTATCTTTACCAAGGAGCAAATATTTATTACTGATTATTGTTTTTTGGAGTGATTAGTAAGGGTGGGGAAAATTTCACAATTTATCACGACTACCACTGGGTGGCGGTAATTCACCAACAAGTGGGTGCAAACACAAGGAAGACTTGCAGCATGAAGAAGAGTTGCAGCAGCTGGGATTTCCCCCCTTTAGCAAACAAATCAACAACTGTGATTAAACCTGCACCTGTATCATTTAAATCACAAGTATGGACATACATTTGATCGAATCCATGGCAAACGGATTTAGACATGACCAAAGCTGTGTTAAACTCTGCTCCGGACACGCAGCGCATTGTGTAACACAACAAACATTACTGCTCATCTTGTCCGTCACCATTCGTAAAGCTAGAGAAAGCAAGATAAGACACCCAGCAGCAGACCAATGGACCCTGGATGGGTCCCAGCACTAATGATTCGTTCCTTTCTCCCTTCTCCTGTTATTGTCGAGCGGCTGCTTCAAAACTACAATCAATTTTATGTTGTAGTTGACAACAAAATATTTGTTGTTTCTTCCCTGATAGACGTGATATGTTACGTTCGCCCCCTGTCTGATCAGAACCCCCCCAACCCTCAGACCTAAAGCGGAATTGAATAAAGCCGAATAAACCTGTTTTCCATGTAAACCTCAATTCGGAATTACCATTTCCATGTAAACACGAAGCAGAACACTTTCATTTTTAATAATTTAATTCAGAATAACTAATTCCAAATGAAAAAACATCATGTAACCGTGGCCACTGTTGAGAATGGAAATATGTTCATTCATTGTTGTCGCTGGATTTGAAATCACTACATCATAAACTCCATAATAAGCCTCATGTTATTGTCATTTTCTATTTTTCATCAGCTTTATTTCAAACACTTGAAAAGTAGCCTAAGTAGAAAGTATTGTGTGTCTTTGTGACTCTATTAGTGTTTGGGGAACATGTTCTGGATAAAGTTTTGAGAAACACTTTCATTTTCAAGTGGTTTCTCCTCGGGAGCAGTAAACATTGGTCTTTGTCTCCCGTCCACGTCCACCACTTCAGAGGACAATCTGACGTCTTATCGAAGAACTAGTGGGCTTGGGATGTTGCCAAGGAGCACTGAGGGCTTTTTTTCCTTTCTCAGTGGCCTACATTTCTTCTTCAGCAGTTTTCCCTGAGGACTGTCTGTTGGACGCTACATAGTAAATAGTGTGGCCTTTCTGCCATGAAAGTTCTCACAACTTTGCTGGAGTTTCACAGATTGATGTTTGTCACAATATTTTACAACTTAATAGTAATTATTAAGATAAAGAGGTACTTAATAAAAGGTGAAATATGTAATTTTTAGAGTTATTGTTAATTAAATACAGCATTAAAGGTTATTTACAAATAAAAACATATTAAAATTAGATGTGCTTAATATCTCTTCAGTAACAGTTTAAGGGGGACTAAATACATTTTGTCTGTTGTTTTCAGGGTACTACAGGGGTTTTTGAAGAAGCCGTTGCTAATTAATTACAGTATTAATGGTTATTAACAGTGTTTACAAGTGTTTTTTCTGTCGTACTCAGAGGAGGAATTAATAAAGAGTATTGTTTTCAAGGCACTAGAAGGATTTTTGAAGAAGTTATTGTTCAGGTATTACATTATTAATAGTATTTCTCTTAATATGTCTTCTGTAGTAGTTGCGGGGGGGGGTTAATAAAGGTTTTCTGTTGTTTTTTAGGGTACTACAGTGATTTGAAGCATTTTTTTTTCTGATTAATTACAGCATTAATGGTTATTGTAATCATTATTACTTACTAATCCACTAACTAGGGATGTCTCGATACAACTTCTTCGCTTCCGATATGATACCGATATTGCAGCCTTGCGTGTCGGTCGATACCGATATTGATCCGATACAATATCAGCATGAATCATACATACTTTTATTACTTATTTTGTAGTGTGGAATGTTAGAACAGTAGGTTACTTTGTTGGCGTGTGAACCACAGTCACCTATTGATAGAAGTGCTGGAGCGCAAAATCTTATCGGAGAGCTTATATCTGTGATTTTAGATGCAGTCCAATAACATCCGATATTTGTTTTCTGGCTGATATCGGACCAATATCAATGTCGGATCGGGACACCTCTACTTGAGAATCTTACTTAAGTGTGTCTTGTAGCGCCTCATTGATTATGAAACTTTCGAAACAAATGACTGAAAAGAAAATGGACAAATATATCTGTAAAAATAAAATAGCATTTAGTTAAAAAGCTATTTTATAGCAGATAATGTTCTGTTCTTTTCCTGGTTGTGTTCCTAAATGTGACATATTCATTTATTCTTTTTTTTTTTTGGTTAGAAATGCTTAATAGAGCTTCTTTCACATTTTGACACCATATCTGTTTTTTACCTATTTAAACCATTGTAATTCAAAAAATGTGTATGACTTCGACTCTTTATGCCAATATCTTAAGTGTTTTCCTATCTTGTACTGTTTTGGAGTTATGGCTCTTCAAATACACTGTGCTGTTGGCATTTGAATATGCATGCCAGCATTGGGCGTTCTCATTTGCATTTTCTTCAGGAAATGCAGCCTTTACGTCACTATTTCTTATCTTTTCATGATGACGATTGTGTGGCATTAACACAGTGTCTGAACAATGAGATTTTGACCGTATGTTTGCCTCATTTTCTAATGCTTTTATTGTGCCAATACAAACAATGTTACCATTGTACACAGTGCAACACTGCTGTTCTCAACACATACTGTGCTAGCTGTAAATGTGCTGTTGCATTCATTTACAAAGCCGCCCTGTTTTTCACATTTGTTATTCTGGCTATTAAAGCATACAGAGAGATTTCCAACAGATGACAGTTTTCCAGGAACTCTCCCTTGAGATGAACAATGTTTTCTGGGTTTGAGGCTGAATTCACACTTTGTCTAGACCAAAAAATTGTTGTTTTTTTTTCTTGCTGGTTGGTCATCACTGTTAACTGTTAAACTTTTTATCAGTAGCTGTAATCAGATGTTGTGTAGGTTTGCTTGCTTGATATTTTGATTTTCAACAGTTATTAGGGTACCAAAGACATTTCATCTTTCATTTCTACTTCTATTACATCATTTCTTATTTTTCACTGAATTAACTTCCTAAAATGGAATAAGCTATAAGTCACGGACTGAATATAATAATGAACACCGAATATACCCAAATCTACATGCTTTCGGAGAATACAACACACTGTAATCTTAATTTCTTCATTAAACAAGTTGTTAATTGTAAATGTAGTTAGTGTTTGGATGAGATAAACACGGAGGTTAGCATATAAAGCAAAGTCTTGTGCTACGAAATTTCTTGGACCGCTCCTTCGCGCTCAGTTTCACAAGAGCATCTTCTAGTGAAACAGAAAACATCATCTTCTAGTTATAACTTGGTCCCTATTGTATGTGCATTTTAACAAAGCAGGATTCAACTAATATCAGTAGGAGACCTTATTTCATTCCTTCTTTAGAGCTTGAGGAGGAACAATTTGAATCTAAAACATTAAGGAATCCAACCCTCCCTGCATCAATTTTAAATGATCCTGCTTCCTCACTAAAACACAAAGCAGTGGATGTTTTATGCATCTATTGGGTTTTTGCAGCTGTTTGCTCCTTAGGTACTGTATGTCTGTCAGACAGCTTGTCAAAGGAGAGAGTTTTTAAGAATGAGGTGATGCAGAGTTTTGCCTTTCAACTAGCATTCAGTGTATGTAGGGTGTAGAGCACAACCAAAATGGGATTTTTGGAGACGATGCCAATAACAATATTTGGGGCTTTAAAAAACTGATATCCGGTAAATTGTCCGATATCCAGTATATCGGTCGATATATAAAAATAAAAACATTGATATACACAGTGACAGGATATAGAGACAGATTCTTACTATACCCATGATTCAAGACAAAGAAGAAGGCAACTAAATTAAAATAAGAAACTTCGATCAGTTATACTGTCAACATAAGGACTGTAAACCAAATTTGAAAAGGCAAACTGTAAACACAATGATAAATAAGAAAAGGCAAACGTGTGCTAACTGTATTTCCGTAATACAGAATAAAATATATATTATTCAAAAATAAAGTTGTTCAACTCACAAACAGGACACATGGATCAATCAAATTTGAAATTGTAACAATGCACCACATTTGCATTTTTGTAATCACTACCTTCCAGCAAACATTTGGTGATACACTATAATTGACCCGATAATTTGGTCGGGCTCTAGTGGGGTGGCTAACACCTAAATGTTAATATCACTAAGGTGGCACATTAACCTATTTTGGCCTTAATTTCAGTGCTATTAAAAATCATATTTTGTTTTTGTCAAGGTTGTATTTCAGCTTGTCCCAGTAGATCCTTCGGAAACAGATGATAAATGAATGTACAGTAAATGCACTTGCTTTGTACAATATGAGGAACAAGAAACAAATTGTGTTTTTCTTTTTTTAACAGAAGATTCGTTTTGACGCGAATCGTTCTAACCTTGTTTGGACATTTTGGTTAACTGTTCCTCCAACCAAGCAAGGAGCCAGCAGTGTTTTTGTTCAACCAAGGATGAGTCACACGCCTGAGAGTCCTTGGCTGGCCCACTTGAGGATATGTCACAAAGCTAAATGAGCGTCCGTTTTGTGAAGGGAGATTGGAGGAAAGGAAGGGAGTTCCACACATGGCGCTCAGATGCTGGCGGAACTGTACAGCCAGGTTTATATGACGTCCTTGCTTGGACAGGAATGTGCAGAAACCTCCTCCGAAAGCCTCCTTGACACTAGAATACTTTTTGCATGGTTCTACATGCTTTATCGTATGGTATGTTAAAAGTGTGCTGGTATGCTTCCCACTGGCAGTAGGTGATACTGTTGGTATTTCCTCACCTGTAAATAAAAAAGTATGAATCTGGCAGCTGTCAAGTTATGAATGTTGATGTTGCACCAACTTCCTGTGTGATCTGCTGCTAGCAGCCAAGCATCACAATGGGAAAATGTCATATTTGGCTTTCTCATTAAAAACAATAGCTTCTCAAGTTGTTAGGCTGACTTTCCAAGTTTTTATAGGACAATACTTGGCTTATATTCAAGCTGAACTATTTAATACTTCCTCATTGTATCCTTGTTATTCATAACTCGTGCAGGTGCTTCTTTCTTTTCAGACACAACATGCTACCAGATAATCAGCATAGGTTGGTTTAAAAAGGTAATTATTGCCAAAGAAATAACCTAATGGTGAAATTATGGGCTTAATGTTTTGGGAGTCCCATTGCATCCTGTAAAAATGATCTCTTCGGAGGGGGGCTCTGTCTTTATCAAGATATAATATTTTGAATAAGTGCTCAGTTTCTCTGTTCATGACAATATTTCCAAAAAGCATTTTCCTCACAATAATGTAGTTTGATACTATTGTTGCTGGTGCATGACTGTCGAGGCTGAGCTGGTGAAACAGTTATTTTTCAGGGCATTTATTTTGGCTAAACCATCAAAGGCATGTGCGCCCCACTGTTGGCTTGTTCGCCCTGCTGTTTTATGGTTCCTGTTGGACATGTGCCATTAGAACACATCATTCTAAGTTAACAGACTCATTTTAATAGGTCCGACATAAATACTGATAAACATTCTGCAATCTGTGCACATTTTACCTCATTATGCAACTGGCCTTTTGTTTGTTCAGATAATGAGTCAAGCCTGTTTCTAAAGTAACACAAAGCAGAGCTTGAGGCGGATGGTAGTGATCTCTCTTCCGTTGTTTGGAGTTTCTGGATCTCAATAACTACTGAGGTTGAGAAAGTCACTGATGTCTAAAATTGCATCAACTATCAAAGTTGCAAGGGGTTTTGAGTTGTTGGTTAATGTTTTTTGAATAGTAACCCAAAAAAAGTTGAGAAACTAAAAAATTGCCAAGACTACCAAACCAAAGTGAGTCAAGTCCGCTTTCGTCTTAACAATAATATTTTTAAAGTTCTGGGATACACTCAAGAATTAATGCAACACTTACGGTACATCACCATCTTCCAATGACCCACTGCTAAAGCTGAATCCCTCCTGTTTTGATGTGGGAAGCTGAATTCTTGGCACAGGAAAGGTCTTGGGCTGCATGAGAAGGAGGCTGAGGGAAAATATGCTTCCAGCCTTGACCCAAGATGCTCTTTAAAGTAGAAGGAAATGAGACGCACAGATGAGCTGTTGGATGTCTCAGAGGTCATTTTTGTCTCAGATCTTTTAAGAAATGTAATTCCATTTTCAATTAGTCTAGGGTTAAATGCAATAATAAATACTGTCAAAATCACTGTCCCACACCTCAAGGGTTTTAGATTGTTGCATTTACCAACAAACAAATCAACCTTTTAGTATCCTTGTACTTAGCGAATACACCCATTGCATGATGGAATTACAATGTTTGTGTTGTGCATAGTGACACATACTGTCAAATCTGACACCATAACAACATTCAAACTATGGAAAGCAAAGAGAAGGAAAATGTATTTGTATTACGCATTTTATACACATGGCACCTTGACGTACTACGTGGTATTTTCTTTATATAAGGATGTAAGTTGTGTTTTCTAGAAAACAAAATATTTTTTTTAGATCTTATTGTTGAAATGTGATTAATATTATTAAAGGCACCTGTAGTAGAAATGTATATAACATAAAATGTGTGTGGAGGTGTTTTGGAGCTACTTTGGACATGTTTAGCTGTTATTTAGTAGCTGTGTGGTTGTTTTAATGAACAATGTTGTATAGTGCCAGAGTAGCACGTCTCACTCTGACACTTTGGAACTGATGTCATTCCTTTAAATATTTGGATGAGCATTCTAGTCAGCTGAGCTTCCGGTAGTCAACGGCTAATGCTTGAAACACACCCACAGTTAGCAACCCTCTGCTTGACCTTATTTAGCCTGGAAATGGAGATCATGGTTTTCATAGTACCAACCACCATCAGTTAATTTCGTTGTTTGAAGATTTACACTTTGACTCTTTGTCAATCATCATCCATTCATACCAGGACTTAACTAATGCACACGAACCCCAACTGTAAACACATGCAACTCTAACCGCAGGTGCATTATTTATCAAAATTACCTCAGAATTGACAGATTGAAAAAGATATATTGTGTTAAGGCGATGACCTGTAAGTAAGTGTGGCCAAAAAGTTCTTGGTGAGTTCTATGAATGTAATATATTGCTATGTCTCCAGTATTCTGGTGTCATTTTTAAACACTGCATGCTGATAAGCATTAGCTGCTAAGGCTTAGCAGATGTGTTCAAGGACTCAAATGACTCAGGACATCGTTGAGTGGATTTGATCCTTTTCAAATTTTATATTCATGTTTTGTTTTCACTGTTCTTGGTTATGATCGTCCATGTTGTTGACCTTAATGAAAAGCAATTAAGTGTACTCTACTTTCTGTTGTGATCTTTTGAGTATTCAGAGATGAACTCTGAACTCCTGGATATAATATTAGTCACTGCTAGGCCAAGCTAGGATAGTTTGTGACAAGTCAATTGTGTCCGATGGGTGTCTTGTCTTGAGGTCTGTAGCTTTATTTCATTACAACGAGGAGGTTTGAGGCAGTGCAAGTGAAGGGTGGCTGAAGCAGATCACAGGCTCCAGAAAATCACCGCCAGTGCTGGCGCAAACTTCAGAAAGGACCAATCACTGCACTTCGTCACAAGTAGGTGCGAGAAACTGTACCTGGAAGTACCCGTGAGTACACTAGGCCAAAGAAAACAGAAAATAAACTGCGATGTAGGTGCTGCCAATGGGAAAAGCATTCAAAGGTTCCCTATAAACTAGATGTGACAGAACCTTATATTTAAATTATATGCTTCTAGCTTTGTTGAAGATTTATGGTCAATGGAAATTGACACTTGTTAAAAAATTCATTGGCCACGTTTACATGGGAGCTTCAATTTCCCGTCAGTTCCTCTTTAAACTGACCATGCAAACACTTAATTCCGACTGCAAATGTAATTCCGAATTAAATTTAAATCCGAATTAGGTGGCCTGTTTATTCCGATTTTAATTCCAAATTGAATAATTCCTTGATCTTTTTTTCCGATAGGCGTAATGAGTCACGTTCGCCCCCTGTCCATTCAGAACCCTTCCAAACCCCCAGACCTAAAGTGGAATTAAATAAAGCCGAATAAACCTGTTTTCCATGTAAACCTCAATTCGGATTAACTATTTCCATGTAAACACTAAGCAGAACTCTTTAATTTGGAATAATTAATTTCAAATAAATAAAACATCATGTAACCGTGGCCATTGACATTGGCTTTTTTGTGTCTATTTTGGTGTTGTTGACCAGTATGTGTATGCTACTCTTGTAGTGGTACAAGGATGTTGCTCAAATGTAGCTCTAAAACCAGTGAAAAGACCTTACAAGAGCTAACAAAACTAAAGCACCAGCCATGTTGTGAAAACGAGAGTTGGGATGGAGCCTCAACTTGTTCATGATTTCCTCACATATCTTCCACTAATTCTGTATTATAAAAACTTTGCAACAGATCAATTGTTCCCAGCATCGAAGGTTATTTTCAGACTTTGTTGTAATCCATCATGAGCACATACAGAGCATTCCTCAGCAAAGATCAGAACCAACATTTTCATGTGTGCACTTCAAATAAGAGGAGCCTGAACCAGCACGCAGCCTCCTCTTCTCCACCCCTCCCCCCACCCATCCACCCACCCCTCTTAGCTGGAGGCAGCGAGGCAGGACAGCCCCTGTCTCAGCATGTCTGGACAGTGCGCTGTAGTACACCCAGGAACCGGTGCCTGGAGAGAGATGTGTCCTAAGGGTGTTCTGCTCTTTCCATAGGGGACCCTCACCCCTCCCTTCATTTAACATGTCCTTAGCACTTTTTATTTGACTTTTTCTGAGGTTTATTTGGGACTTAAGCAACATTTTGACTGGCTTATTTGTCTGGCTTATGATATTCCCTATTCTTGTTGTTATGCTGGGATTTATTCCAAATAATATGAAGTATTATTGTCAATCGCATTTAACTGCATATGACGGCATGTGGGAGAGAAATTTCCCAAATATGTGTTTGTCTAATATCAAGAGCAAAACATTCGTCAACTCATTTTATTCAGGCTTGAAACCAGTGGCTGTTTAGTGCTGCATTTTCCTTATTAATCAGTGTTTGATCATTTGTTTGGTTTTTAAATTCATTTTAAGACTGTTTAAATGTTCTTTTATTTTTGCACTGTTTCATTCTGTTTCATTTCAGTCATGTTTTACTTTTCATCAATAAACTTGTTTTTCCTTAAAGGGGACATATGCTAAATCAACTTTTTTAGCCCTTAAATGCATTTTGTTGTATATTTAGAGTGCTTAGAAGTACAGAAAAAATCAAATTAGTCTCTTCAGGTGCTCCGTAGATATCTTTATATTCTGTTTTGCTCATATTTTTCAATCTGTTTCGATTTTTCTATTCTCTATTACGTTTTTTGAACTATTACATCACAGTATTTGCAGCGGAACTGCCAAATTAGTACATCAACTCCAGGTCCACACCATTTTTATTTCTCGCTTTTATTTTGTAGTCCAAGCTCAAGGATGCCGAAGTTACGAGAGGATAAGTCAAAATGTTTAGTTGTTGGATGTAGTAACCCACACGCTTCATTACAACGTCTCCCAGCATCAGAACCTTTTCGAAGTGCCTGGTTGAGTTTTATTTTTCACAGAAATGTACCCACATCTGTGGGTAAGTTCATTTTTGTGTGCGCGCAGCACTTCAAGGATGACTGCTTCTGCAACCTCCGCCAGTATAAAGAAGGATTTGCCGAAAGACTTTGTCTGATTGAGGGTTCAATTCCTTCTATCTTTGGAGACGACGAACAGAGCACTTCGGTAAGCTGTAAATAACGCTAAAAAGTGTGATTGTGTCATTGTTTTGCTAGCATTAGCAGTTGCACCGTCTTCAGACTTCATATGTTAGCGCTGTGTGCTCATTTTAGATCCTTGATGATATGGCCAACGTGATTTAATTTAAGTCTAAAGTTTTCATTAGTCATTTCATTTTGCCGTTTCTGTCTCCGAAAAGACTGTATTAAAATGCATTTCGTGACGTTTGCTTGGCGCTAGCGTTAGCTCGGTGCTTGTGTTAGCTCACTTGTTAGGGTTCTGCAGGTTCATCATCTTCATTTTCATCTCGCTCCGCCGGGTCCGACTCTGGCTCGAACATGTAAGGCTGGATGGACAAGTCTTCCGTTGTTGACATTGTGTAAATAACCTCTGAATAAAAAGTTTATGCGCCGCTACATAGCCGTATCTCTTCTATCAAACTACAAAAATGGCCGAGCAGGGTGGAGTTGAACCGAGTGTCACCTGAAGAGGGGGCGGGGTATGGAGTGTCTCATTTGCATTTAAAGAGACTGCACCAAAACGAGTTGCTCTCAGAAGCACATCAGAAAAGGGGTAGAAAAGGGGCCTGTGGAGCTATAATTATGAGGAATTCAGACCCAAGCATTGCAGTTCCGCTTTATATAGACCATAACTGTATGATTTATATGTAAAAAGTAAGGATTTAAAACCATGATATGTCCCCTTTAAGGCTATGTTCCCGATCCAGTTTTTATGTTTGGAGTATGTGCTCATCTGGGTACTTTCTCAGATTTATGGTTTGATTTCACTTTTTGCTCGATGTGCAAAACTGTGTTTTTCCAAAAGAAGATTTTGCACTCTGTGTTAGGTTTATAATTTGATTCAATATTAGCAGAGCAGATCATGTCAACTTCAATCATTATAACTGTAAAAAGCAAAAAGCCGCCCTGATTCGATGCTGCCGATTGCCTCACTTCAAGTCTTGTTTGTATTTTTGTTGAGTTTAAATTTTCACACTATTCCTAGAATCTAGAATGCTGCAGAGGGATGGTGAAACTGCGGAAATCCTATTTCAGTGGTAGTTGAGTACCGGTAATAAACAGAAACTCATTTTTCTGTGAAGTTTGTTTTAAATTAGTTATTTGAGGTTAAAAAAGTGGATTTTACATCATATATGATGATGATTGACAGCCGCCGATCTTGTGTAGCTCTCTTTGTGAATAGCAGTTAAGTCGTGAAGGAAAGCCAAGACGCCATTTAACTATATATTTGAGTTGAAATATATTATGGTTTTGTACTAACCTCTATGATCTGAACAAGCCGTTGGTTGAATTTCCAGCGGGAAAGATACTTTTGTTATTGGCGTAGCTGGACTGCGTAAGTCATCAGGGCATTACGCTAAATGGGCGGGACGTGTTACCACGGCTTTTCTCCCGCCGGACTCTACTGCGCAGACTCTGGCTCCAAATGACGTCAAATTTGCAAGATGGAAGCGCCCCTAAGCGCTGTATTTTGGCTTTCTAGAACGTTGAGCGAGAACAGCTACAGTGCACACTGGTTTGGACAAGGAGGCATATAAATCTTGAAGTCATTCAATTTTGATACAATGAAAGGAGAAAATATCAATTGAAAAACTTAAAGAAAAACTGACAAAATCCCAGTCTCATGTATACATTTAAGATGGCATGTTTATAAACAAACATTTTGGAGGTTTTTGGGTTTTTTTGGTTTCGAAAGTCTATCAACTTATGCCAGCCTGGCTCCCGGATCTAATAGGTAAATGCCTAATTGATCTACTTCCATGATTCTATCCATTGAGGCCCTACCTCACCACTTAAAGGATATTATGGATCTGCTGCTGAGGTCTTGGTTCCAGATACCACAGCATGGGATTGCATCAAGGCATCAGGGTTGTTTTGGCATTCATGCTATCAGACAGGTGGTTATAATTGTAGCTAAACTCTGTCTATGTACTTTTGGGGTTTTGAGAGGTTTTTTTTGTTATTTTTGTTGAGCTTAAGTAGATTTTTTTCCCTGCTGAATGTTTCTGTTATTTTTGCTAATGCTTCGTTTTGTGGCTTCCTCAAAAGTGATTTATTTGGATTTGGATTGGAAATCGTAATATGATCATCTGAGGTGTGGAAAGAATGGAAAAGTATAGATTCAGGAGAACTATTTCACCACTTATTCAAGAGTCGCTCTCTTAAACTGACTAGTTATTAGTGACTAGGTAGTAGGAGTCCGTGGTTTATAGTGTGGAGTTGATTAGCATGAATTAACCTATTGTGGGCCTCATAGTGTCAGATGTTATTAAATGACTCAACAATAGAAAAACGATCTTGTATCTCAAACAGTTGGACTAACAAGATGCCTATGCGAGGAGTGTTTGTGTGGGACTGACTTATAAACATCACAGTCATTATACAATATACATATCTGTTGAATTTAGTTGTTTGGCTCATGCTTTCACAAACAAGCTGTGAAGCCTCAGTGTTTTGGTTTGCTTCTTTTCTGGTATTAGGATGTCACATTTGAATCATCATTAAACAACATTCTCCATGTGGTTGACCTTGTCTCTTTTATTTCCCTTATGCTTATTTCTGTTCTTCCCATTCAAATGAAACCTATATTGACCACAGTCCAATACAGAGCAAACCTTGTGAAACCAGTTATTATCCTCCGCCACAAAGTGTGGAAGGGGGATATAGGTTGATGGAGTTAAAAAATGAGAAGCAAGCAATTATTATTTCTGGAGTTATTGCCCTTGTTCCGTTTTTTGGACTCTGTTTGCTGTATCTTCAAAGGGGACAGCTTTTCTCAGAAATCGTTTAAGACAGGATAAGCAAATTCGGTTTATGGCTTCAGGGTATCAATACATTGATGGAGTTCGAAAATGAGACAATTTTTTCCGGAGTTATTGCCTTTGTTCCGTTTTTATTTACTCTGTTCGAGATGTCTTCAAAGGGGACAGCTTTTCTTAGAAACTGTTTCAGATGTTAGTAATTTTATATTCTGATGTGATAATATGTATACATCTAAGTTCTTAGATCTAGGACATTTAGGAAAAGATTGTGAGTTATAATGACAACCAATCTGGCGGGGGATGTTACTGTCTTTTTGTTTTGACTAGGTAAGGAAATCTGACTTTTCCTTGAAAAACCTAGACCAGTTTGAAGAGACTGTTTGGTGACTTCACTCCGTCAGGTCAATGGTTAACTAGACATCTGGTTTATCCAAAGCCCTGGTGGGGGAGTTGAGTTTCTCAGAGGAAGAAGGTTGATTCACCTCCCTTAGTTAAATCTATGTGCTTGATGTGACTTTTTGCCGAGCAATGTTATGTCAGACCAGGACCAGTGGTGTCCAGTCTTTATTCTAAGAGGGCCAAATACGGAAAAAAAGGTGTGAAGGGCCAGGCCTCTATCTACACACACAGATACGTATGTATGTATTTTACATAAGTGTATACCAAATATACATTGGTCTTGGCTTTTTAATTTACTCTGTCATTCTCATGCAGCTTTTGGTCCTGTCCCAGTTTTTATCTGTGCCCTTAATGTTTGCAACTTTGCAGTTGACATGCGAAACAGTGAAATGCGTTTAAATTGTGTGTTTGTGTAGGAGTTTGCAAAGGTGGTTGGTTTTCTGAAATGTCTTTAAACAAACCCAGTTACATCTCATAATATCAGATATCAAATGATTTGGAAAGTGTCTTACAAAGCTGACATCACGGGGGGACTGCCTCGTCATACTTTACAGATTTATAAAGGATTTCACTCGACATGGCTGACTGCAGTAATGGGGTCTTTAGCTTGTCACAGTAATGGCATGCTACGTGAGTCTTTGTAAAACCAAGAGTGATTAGTGTCGCGTCGAGCTGTGTTACCATCACACAGGATTTTTTTAAATTAGGATCTTTTGAAGAGATGAAGCCTGAGACCTGCTGACTGCGGCAGCTTCCCCTCTGATTGTTATCTTTGGGGTAGAAGTTATTTAAATCTGCTTTTGCGATTAAAGCTCGACAAAGGGCGTTTTTGTGAGATGAGTAATGTGTCTAATTATCCTCCTGGATTATTACACCATGGCTCAGTCTGAGTTCATGCAGATGTTCTTGTACATTAAAGGAAACCTAAGATGCTTTTCCATATTTTTTTCACCTATACAGTATAATTGCAGACTGTGGAGGTGTTTTTTTTATTAAATGTGGCTAGAGTGTCAAGTATTGAGGTCAACCACATGTTTAGGTCACCCGTTGGGTGAAAGAACGCAGACTTCAGACAGCTAAATTGAAAACTCCGCTTGGCATAGGAGATGTTAGCAAGTCATATGTTTATTTTGAAGGTCATCGTGTTCAGGGACACCATGAATATATGTTTTAATACGTAATACATAGCTGTAAATGCATAACCTTTTATTTTTAAGACATTTTAATGCATGGTGTGTCATAAAGTCTGCGGTAGCGGAAAAACACTTTAAAAGTTAACATGGTGTGTCCTGCCTCGTGCTTATATTTTCACCCTTACTAAAAGGCTACTTAAAGATTAATAGTTTTTGTGGCAATGACTGAAAGTCATTGCAATTACCAGAGGTTTTGTCAAATTAATGCAATACTTTATGCTTTTTTTTTTTGCGTCTGAAAGTTTTCAGTTTTGGCTAAAGAATGAAAAACAATTGTCAAATAGGGAAATAATGTAGTTGTTGACCTTGCTGTCACCAGGAAGGAGGGTGAAGAGTAGCATTTATTCCCACCATTGTAGAACATCCTGTTAAAGAGCATGCTTTAATAGTGAAGCCACACCAAGCTGTAATCGTCTCACTGGTAAAATATATATTTATTCATGCTCTTGAACTGGTCAATCCAGCATTAATGGTGACTGAATGCAGACAGTCCTACACTACACTCATCCACTCAATCAGCTCTGACTCTGTCATTACCTGGAATAAGAGGCTGCTCTACACTTAGCTGCACTCCTGGCTCCACACAAGGAACACTTACACCTCCAAGGCTGGCTCCTGAACTAACATTACATGATAAAATGTTATGGACCAAATCACAAATTCCTGCTGTGTTCTATGTAATCATGTGCTTCCTGTTTGGCTTCCGGTGCAAAGATGATAACCTGGCAAGAGCTAGATTGATGTGTAGCCCTCCCTCTATCTCAAGTTCTCCACATCGATCTGGGTCTGTGTCTGGCGATTCGCGAATTCTTTTGGAACCAGGGAGGGACATGAACAGAATGCTTGAAGCTGATTGGGCGAAGCGCCTGTCCACCATGATTAGTTTTAGCCAATCACACGGTAACAAATGATAATGTGACATCGTCATCGGCATGCGCCGCAGAGACGCTGCTACAACAACAGCAACAAGGTTCCACTGGTGAAAACTTTCTTTTGGGATAGTAATGCTGCGGTCATTATGTCGTTGAGTGACTTTTGCCGTTTTTGCAGCAGGAGTAAGCGAGTTAAGGGCACGTTCACCATCCTCCTGCGTCGACATCTTTCTATGTCTTTCTATAGCGGTAGCCCAGCTAGTTCCACTCCCCGCAGTTTTGCTTCGGCGCTTCTGCCTTCGTCACACCCGGATATCCCGCCCTAAACCACAACACTGCCTCATGATTGGTTCTAATCAGTTCGGTTCGGTTTTGAAAGGCAAAGGCGGGAACAGCACAAGATAGATTCTGGTGTTTGTGAACAGCAGGAGAATCCAACTTGCAGGCCAGGTTACAATGATGAGACTGGAATCAAATTCCAAGTTTCTGAAGATGCATGGCAACAAGCCAAATGAAGAGTTTAAATGTGTAGAATTTCCTTGCAAAAGTGGTCTGTAATTGAAGAAGTGCTTTTAAATTATTCAATAAGTTGGTAAAAGAGCATCGCTGTTTCAGGCTATAGGTGAACTATGCAAATGCCTTGGGCTCCATGAGCCACTAGGAGGCCCCAAAACTGAGCCCTTGGCCTCATCTAAGAAGAATTACATTTACCTTTCCTTATTGCCAATATGCTGGAACATCAATCTGGGGAAATACACAATATCCACACTGTACATATATATACATTTCTTTCAAAGGTGCATTAGTTGTTACAATGGTTTAAACGTTTTCTTTCTTTTCTTCCAGAGACCTGAGGTTCAACAAAATCAAAGACTTACAAACGGGTTCCTTCAGACGCCTAAAGAACCTCAACACGCTGTAAGTGTTTGTTCCTACAGAGATTCTGATTTTAAATATCTTTGATACAGCTCTGCAAAGATTCCTCAACGCATAGTGCGTTTTGTTTCACGCACACACACACACACACACACACACACACACACACACACACACACACACACTTCCTGCTATTATCCACTCTGTTCATCTACATGTTCAGAGCCTTGATTGAACTTAATATCTTAGCCTGTTGTCCAACCTGAGCAAATGTGTAATTCTTTGTAGTGGTCAGAAGTGGGAAAAGTACACACATCCTTTACTTAAGTACTTGTGTTAAATAAAATGTGCTCTGCTAACAGTAAAAGTACTGTCTCAACTGTACTCAATTATGTAAAAAGTACCCGTTCAAAGATTTATTTAAGCTCAAGAATAAAAAAAATAATATTTACTTGTGTTGTTGTCTAACAGTAGTAATTACAACAGACAATTTTCGATTAATATATAATTATTGTTAAATTGAGTTAGAATTTCACACAGCTCAGGTACAGGTACAATATTTCTAAGTGATAATATAACTGCGTTATTGAATATATTTATCCACAAACTATCTCCTTATTTTAGTATGAAATGCTTTTGGCTAACCAAATGTAGTGTTTTCAGTCAGATAACCGTTAAAGTATCACCATTAGCTCAGATATGTAGCCTGTGCTAATGAAGCTATCAAAGAAAGGGCTAATTTAGCATTTCTACCGCTTAAAACTTAACAACAGAGCAGTAAACTGGGCGACCTTGGCTCAGGTGGTAGTGGGTCGTCTTCTGATCGAGAGGTTGGGGGTTCGATCCCAGTACCTGACGATGTGTCGAAGTGTCCTTGGGCAAGACACTGAACCCTAAGTTGCTCCCAGTGGTCGACTAGCGCCGTGCATGGCAGTCCTGTCCCACTGGTGTGTGAATGTGAGAGTGATTGGGTGAATGAGCTGATTTGTAAAGCGCTTTGAGACTGCTTCAGTGTGGTGATAAAGCGCTATATAAAATCCATATAAAAAGTCCATTAGTCCATTTACCATTTAAACTACCATAACTACTTAATAAGTCTATGAGTGAGTAATGTTTTCACCCCTGTTCGTCTGTCTCCCCTGTCTTTATTTACCTCGATGTTTGATGATGAAGCCGTCGGCTCTGGTTTGCTAAATATAGCTGGTAAATCCTCTCAGTAATGATCAAAAGCCCACTAAAATAGCAGCAAAATCGCATGCTTTAGACACAATAAACCCTACCTGGCAACGCAGCTTCTGCAGTGGTTAACGTTCTCCTTTTCTCTCCTTGTTTTTCTTTTACATTCTTATCTTTTTTTTTTTTTTTTCTCTGTCGAAGTTGAAAACGGTAATGAAGCAGTTTTCAAAATGTGGAGAGTAAAAAGTACAGACATTTGTTTATAAATGTAGCAACTAAAAGTAAAGTACAGTTACTTGCCATTTCTGGTTATGATATTTTTTAATGCAGAAATGAACTTGTGCAACGATATGACACATGAATGAATCATATTTAAAAAAGGTAGCGTTTCCTGGTGCTTACAAGTGTCGGCCTGTGTGAGTTGTTCCATATCAGCTGTGCGGGTGAACGACGTAATGAAAAAAACATGCCTCACCTTGTTCAAATGTTTGCAAATAATATTGGGATACTTTCTGATTCATACATGAGTAAAGACCTGACAAATCAAACAGCTGTGGTAAACTGTAAAACAACAACAATTATCTTCCAATTTTTGACAACAGCATGCAAACACAAAATAAGTTGTGTTTTCCTCCTCTTTCAGTCTCCTAAACAACAATCATATACGAAGGATACCCAGGGGGGCATTTGAAGACCTGGAAAACCTCAAGTATCTGTAAGTTGTGTTTATTTTTGTGCCTCTTTTTATTTGTATGGATTGCAGGATTTTTACCCAGTCGAGCTTTATTAGGTAAAAGGCCATAGTTGAAGGGGCTTTGTGTACATTCAGCAGAAGAGGAGGCATGCAGAGACGTGCCTCACTGTTCGTTTGGTGACTAAAGAATGTGGCGGTCAGTGCTGTCAAAACTGCTCAGTCAGCGCAATTCTAATATTGCATTTAAAGGAAATCACAGCGATGAAGGGTCTCCGTTTGATCCTTTGTTCTTATGTGTCTAGAAGAAGTTACCTGGAGGCAGATTGAGAACAGAGGTGGTTTTTTTTTTTTTTTTTTTTTTAAAGCACGTGGAGCACGAGGGGAGCCTTTGTGAGACTGTACATTTCTGCTGACTGTGTTATTCACTGCCATTATCTCTGCCATAAGACCTGGACAACACATGCCCTTAATTTGTAAATGGTTTGATTCTCATGTGGAGACCTCGGAAGACCCACACACAGGATTCTTCAATTCATATAGTGCCCCTCCCCATATATACTGTATATATATATATATATATATATATATATAAGGGGTGCAACAATACAGTCAGCCCACGGTTCAATATGTACCTCAGTTTTTTGGTCACACTTCACAGTTTAGTTTGGTTCTGATGGCCCAGTCTGTTAAAATGTTTCCAGTGTTAAGTGTCCAAAGGACACTGCCCACATACAAACTAAGGAAATATTAATTCAAAAATAAAATAAACTTAAATCCATTACTTTCAATAACTAAACATGTACATTTAAATAGGCAATACAAGTTCACAGCTTTCTCTTCCTTGTCATTAGACTGGACTATGAAAGTGAAATTAAATAAAATTAAATTGGGGCTTTCGAATTTATTTATCGTCATATATATGTTCTACACATATATGAAATTTGTTCTCTGCATTTGACCCATCCCTGATGAGCGGTGGGCAGGCATGGTGTGGTGCCCAGGGAGCAGTTGGGGGTTCAGGGACTTGCTCAACATCCCACAGTGATGGCTCGGGTGAGATTTGAACTGGTGACCCTCCGACTACAAGCCCGCTTTCCTAACCACTAGTCCACCACTTCCACTAACTCCCACAAATATCCCCACAACGCTGACTTTAAAGACAGCGCTGCTTCTTCACGCTGTAGCTGCTCCTCATAGCTAACGATGCTAAAAGTAAATCATGTTGTCTGCGTCTCCAAACTTTAGCGCGTTGTGATTGGCTTATTAACTGACGTGGCTGGGCGTCACTCCGCGCTGACTCACAGGCACAAACCGTAACAAATTTCAAACCGTAAAAACCTCGTTTACAAGTCCGTATTGAAATGTGGATGCCATACCTAACGGGTCAATATATTATTGAGAATTTATGAATGCCCAATATATATATATATATATTTCACTATGACACAGAATACAAATGTCATGCATTTATATGCAATTGTTTCACTTAATCCGTTTGTAAATATCTACGATTGATTGCGTAGAAGCAACAGAAATGTCAAATGTCATTATTTATCGCTGTAAAATGAGTGTAGAATCAATATTACCCTATAAAGCATGTTTGGAATATTTCGGGAAATTTGAAAGCCAGTAATGACAACAAACTAGGGAAATGACAAGGAAACCAAATGGAATTGGGTTTACTGTCAAATGAAATTGGGGAAAATTTGTAAATACCATTGACAGTTTGAAAGAGAATGATAAGAAGTAAACAATACAACAGAAATTATAGAACATAAAAACAAATAAACCTAAAAGTTACTTGGACATGAATAGATTAAATATATAGGTTTAAAAAAAAAAACAGAAGGTTTACATTTACTGTCATGATTTAATGTATGGAAGTTTTGCATTTCAAAGTTTTGAAAATCTAATACATTTTATATTAATTGATAAATAACAGACAACCTTTGGCAAACGGGACCCTGTTCTTTGCTTGTCAGCAACTAAATTGGAAACTAAAGGGATACAGGAAGTGGGAGACAAAATAGAAGTAGCGGTTTAAAAGAGCACTTGACAGGTTTGATTAGGTCGCAACGTTTATGGCTGCTCAGGTTTCCATGAAACATCCTGTGAGATGCCAGAGATTCAGCAGAATTAGCAGGTCGTAAAGGTGTATTTCCACTTAAACATATACATTCTTGACATTTATACATCCTCGTCCTTTGTCCTAAGTAGATGCTGGAACTATTTAGTAACTGTTGTAATTACAGAGCTCTTTTTTAACTTTGAAACACAGTGAATTGAGAGCCGAGCTCATTTCTGCAGCCGACCTTTGTGATTAGGTCAAGGTGTTCCGCCAATCACCCTTTCTGCTGAGTCATTGGAGCAGATGGATTCCCCCTCCTCTCTTCACTTCCTTTGGACCTCAGCTTGAAAAAAAAAAAAAACCTACTGTTTCTCGCCATCTTTCATGTCCTAAAAAACCAATCTAGCCTGTCTACCTCCCTCTCTTTTAACCACAAGCACCTCCATAAACAAGTCAAACAGAGGTCAACGGGCCTCTTTGTGGGAACCCCTCTGTGTTTATTTGATCATTTCACAATCCCGCACTCACTTTTTTATCCATCTGGAGTTGTTTGTTGGATGTTAATTTGATAAAAGGCTTAATTAATGTGCAGGCACGTAAGTCCATGGACGTCAGTACACAAGGACGAACAAACGCCTATGCCGACATTGCAAACTTATCAGTCTTTATCAACTTCATACATGTTGCACATGTTGGATGAAAAAAGCAATGGCATAGTTTTGTTAGTATCAGATTTTTCATGATTACAGAAAATGGACAGAAATCACAAAATGATCCTCCTGAAACACAAAGAATACCCTTATCTTAATGTTCTTTCTCTTGTGTACCAACCCACCATAACAGGGTGGTGGGTTGGTACACATATTTGGGCCTCTCCGGTGGGGGCCTGGCCCCTCTGTTGGTGGCTGGGCCACTGCATAGAGCAAAAGCACATCAAGATGGTGCGGTCGGGCGTGGCGGTGGGTCTCGGGGGGGCTTTGCCGGGGTCTCTCCTTGCGGGGTCTTTCCGGGCTGTGTCGGCCGGGTGGGGCGCGGGGGTGCCTCTCCCCCTTGGGTGTGGCTTGGTGCTTGCTTTGTCTCCTGGTGGCCTTGGGGGCGGGCCCGCGGTGTGCGGGCCCGGGGCGGCCTGCCTCGCCGGTTTGGGGGGTGGGTGTGCTGGGGGGGTGCTGGTGTCCTCGCCGGGGTTGGGGCGGGGTTGCTTGGCGCCTCGGGGTGATGCTGTTTACTGGGGGGCGGCGCTAGCTGTTCCGGTGGTGGAGGTTGCTGTCGGCCGCCTGGTGGGTCTATCCTGCCGTTTGCGGACTGGTGGGTGGGTCCGGGGCATCTTTGGCTGGGGCTGCTGTCCCGCACTTGATGTGTGCCGTTGGGGTGCCTCCGTCCCCGCGGTGGGGATCGCCGGTTGCTCGCGGGCCGGCGGGGGGCGCTGCTCCGTGGCTGGCGCTGTCCGGGGGGCGGCGGGCCCTGGGCTGCTGGCCGTGGGCTGTCCGGGGCTGTGCGGTCCTGCTGGGCCGTGGCCGGGTCCCGGGCGGGGGTGGGGGATGCGTCCCGGGGGCTTGGCCCGGGGGCTTGCCCTTGGGGGGGTCCTGGTCCCGGGGGGTGCTCCTGGGGCCCGGGGTGCTTGGCCTGCTGGCCGGGCCGGTCCTGGCGGGGGTCTTTCGGGGCGGGTGGCGCGTGCCGCGCCCTTGCGTACCTACTGGTACGGCCCCTGCTTGGGCAGTGCCCCGTGAGGTAGGGTGTCGGGGACCGGAATAGGGGGCCACATCCCGGCGGGGCGGTCTGGCTTGGCCCTTGGAGGGGGCCCTGGCTTTAAAAAAAAAAAAAAAGAACTGAAGCTCGTGGCGCGGGCGGCATCAGTGAAGGGTGATCTGGGGCGCCGTGGGGGGCTAGGTTGGGGTGCCTGGGGGCCGGCGGGGAGACTCCCAGCGGCCCCCTGGTGCCTTATGCGGCTTGGGGTGTGGTCGTCCTCCCTGGGCGGGCTGCTCCTGGTGCTGCATCCGTTCCGGGTCCTTCTGGCCTGGGGTCGGGCCCCTGCTGGCTCTGGGCTCGCCGGCGGGTGCCCACTGGCTGCCTGTTCGGCGCGGTTCTGGTCGTCTGCTGGGTGTGGGCTTCGGCCCCTCCGCTGGGGCCTCGGGCAGGGAGTTCTCTGGGCCCTCCCCTCGGGGGGTTAGGCGCGGGGGTGGGGTGGGGGGGTGGGGGGGTCGATGGGGTGGGGGGTCTGGGGGTTGGGGGTGGGATCGGTGGCGTGGTGCGCTGGGTCCTTGGCTCCTTGGGGCTTTCTCGGGTGTGTATGGGGGGGCGATGGCTGCCTCTCGGCTTGGGATCTTGGGGGCGTTCGGGGGACTGCTTGGCCGTGGGGTGGTCGCCGGGGGCCCTTAGGCTGCCTGCTCTTGCTGCTGGCCTGACTGCTTCTTCGGGCCCGGGGGCGGCTCTTGGGTTTTGCAGTGGCGGTACTTGGAAATACATTTGTCATGGATGCACTGGCCTTGGGCTGTGGGATAACACTCATACTGGGCTCAACCTTAGACACGTTGTTCCCAAATACCTGTTTTATGGAATTTCCACTCACCTCTTCCTCTGTTCACAGCCACCACCATTATTCCTAAACCACACACTGGTCACCAAACTGGCTTGACAACACAACAATAAACACAATATACACAACCACAATTTCACATCGCATCACTTAAAACTATTCCTCACCCATTCCATATCCTATCTTGTATCCCTCTTCCCTGCTAACTTCCCCACCCCCCTCCAACCCCTCACCTTGGTGTAACACTGCCCTCTCTTTTTTACATCCTCCCTTTAATAAAGTATTTCTTACCCTTCCCTAGGGAGGGCTGGTGACGGTCACAATTATGCAATAAAATAAATAAATTTATTTAATTGCAATAATAAAATATGCATTGCTGTCAAAAGATTGCACTTCTTGTAGTGTTAACCTTCGAAAGCATGTGCAGACAAGGTAAAAAAAAAAAAAAAAAAAAAAAAAAAAAAAAAAAAAAAAAAAAAAAAAAAAAAAAAAAAAAAAATTAATGTTCTTTCACTGTATTTTCCTATGTTTCCAATGTGTAGCTTTGTTTTTGGAAAACATAAACCGACTTTTCGCGTATAGCGCAAAATCTAGCGTTACAAAATCTTGTGAGGTTTGTCACGATTTCAGTTGACTGTTTCAACCTCTGAAGCATTGAAAAATGTCATTATTCCAAAAAAGTTCCAATGAAGCAAGCATTTTGGGAATGATTCTGGGATGTTTAGTTTGTCAGCAATTACAGCAAACTAGGGAAAGCAGGAAAAAGGGAAATAAAGAGGAAACAGGTATGCAGCTATAAAATCACTCATTCGATGATCGAAGAAGAGAAATCTCTCACAAACCCAATTTTTATTCAAATTGGTCTGTGCAGATAGGTAGACACAGAAGATTTCCATAGCATTGTGATTATTACAGTTTGATTATTAACATTCAAATCATAATTATAATCAAATATTATCATTCCCTTCCAATAGCTATAGTTTTAATTTGTACATATTTATTATTTATAATGGGTCTTCTTTTAAGCTCACACTACCGTTTGTTGAAATATTTGGGGTAAAAGTGTAAAAGTGTGTTTTTTCATTCTCCAATGGTACAAATTTTTTATTTAATACAAAACCTGCAAGGTTTGGGGTCCTCGGTGGCTCTTTAGTTACAAGGTATATTTGTTGTTCCACTCTTTGCATCCCTTCGGCTTTTGGGAAACACAAAAACTCGGTGGAAATTGAGATAAAGAGATGAGATGAAAGGACAGATAGCTGTGAGTCATGGCTTTTCTAGGATCACATTTCTATGACATGTAGAAGATAAATATACAGTACACATAACAGGAGTGTTTGTTTTTGAATGAGCTTAAATAACCAAACTGCCACAGTCTGTCTGTAGTTAAGTCACAAAAAAGCTGGTGAAGGTTCACACCGAAAATGTCCCTGTTTTTATTTGTTTTAATTTATTTTTTTACTTTCCCAATGTTGTTCAATGTTGTTCTATTAGTACCAGGGGGGCATTAGGTTTCCCTTGGTGCTAATAGAAATGCCCTATTTGCTAAAAACAACTGTGTTACCTCACTTGATTCTCTAGTACAGTGTTTCTCAAATGGGGGTATGTGTACCCCTAGGGGTACGTGATGGCACTACAGGGGGTACTTGAGAGAGAGAGTGGAATATTAACAAAAAGTGTCAGTCTTGGTCCCGGAAATGATAAAAACTATAGAAATACATTCGTTCAGGAGCCACTAAATCAGTGGTTTTCAACCTTCGGGTCGGGACCCCATGTGGGGTCATCTGAAATTTCTGAAAAAATCAAATAGATCTTTGAAATGTTTTAATTATTATTCTTTATTATTATTATTATTATTATTATTATTATTATTATTATTATTATTATTAAAGCAACACACAGTCTTAAACAACTGTATTTCTATACTTTCACTTTGTGAATCTTGTTACACTAAAATGCAGTAATAATAATGTGTATGTATATATATATATTGTAAAAAAGGTTGGGAACCACTGCACTAAATACGGTTTATTTCCACTTATTTACAAAATGAGATTATTTAAAATGTGTGTTATCACTCATTATACTCTATATAGTTGTTTTTAAATAGTTTTTAAGCAAAATGTTGTAGTCAGACAAAGAGGGGATTCAGAAATAAGAGAAAGGGGGTGCTTGAGCCAAAAAAGTTTGGGAACCATTGCTCATATTGCACAATATCCAGGGTATTATGTCATTCCCACCGTTATAGGAAAAGAGTCTGGGTGCAAAACTTTTCTGCTGCTGCAAAGAAGAGGTCTGAGTGCTGAATTCCTCGTGCTAGAAAAAGCTTCACCCTGTAAAATTTGATCCAATTTAAACAATCTTGGTTTTATCAGCTCTTTCTGTGCCTTTGGGTTCCACCATGCAGGGGCCACATGATCCTGTGTGTGCGTTTTCTGAGTGTGTGTGTGTGTGTGTGTTACTAATGTTCCTGGTTATCTCTCCCTTCCAGCTATTTGTACAAGAATGAAATCCAATCAATTGACAGGCAAGCATTTAAGGGGCTTGTCTCTCTTGAGCAACTGTAAGTGACCTACTTCCTCATTCTTTTCTCCTTCTGCTTGCAGTCCTGCTCCTGCTCCCACCTCCTGCTCTCAGTCTGAAATACCTCCACACTGCCGCCCCAAAGTTGTTGCCATAAGCTGTTTGTAAAGCCCACGTTGGCTTTTGATATGAAAATGCCAAGCATGTTATTGATGCTCTTGCTACATGAACGTGTAAGGAACAGCTCTGTACCCTCACCCCTGCTTAAATGCACATAGTGTCCAACCCTCTGTTTAATTCCCTGCCGCCCCATGCATGCCACGTGTGCCCCCACCCTTGTATGTTACGTTATTTTTGCATGAGTCGCACATCGTGTAGTTGAAATTATTATCACCACCACGTGCCGACATCCCCGCCCCACTAATGTAGCCCTTTGAAGTCAGTGTTTTCACCAGGGTTGGGGTCAATCATAATTGTAATCGCGTAATTGATAATTAATTACAATTATTGTGTAATTATATTTGTGATTGTCATTTTTTTTCTTTTTTAAATCTATTGCTGTAGTAATGGTAATTAAATTGTAACTGAGTTCAGATAATTGACTTTGTAATTGTAATTGCCATGAAAATTCTCTAAAAATTGTCAATTATAATTAAACACAAAACTGGGGAACCACGTTACAGTTCTATGTACAGTTCCCCACATATGTAATTAACAATTATTTATATATGTTTCATATCAAGCTTTCCCACATTTTACCATTTCAAAAAATATTAAAAACCTAATATTTTAATTGATTAGGAAGCCTATTTCCAATAGATGGGAAAGAAATTAGATGATAGATATTTGTTTTTAGTGTATTTTACCGCTTTATCTTCAGAGATCCTAACACAAGAGGAAGGTTCACTTTTATTAGGATATTTATTATTATTATTATTTTAGTAATTGAGAACATAATTGTAATTGACTCTCTGAGGATAAAAATAATTGTAATTTAATTGTAACTGGAAAAAATGCTGGCAACTGTAATTGTGTTTTAATTGTAATTGAACATGGGTAATTGAAAATGTAATTGGAACTGAAAAATGTAATTGACCCCAACCCTGGTTTCCACTTTAGGCTAAACGTGCATCTTTGCTGCAGAAAATACAGATTTTCATCTGTATTGTGAGAATTCTGGACTGGACACAATGAAGTTCACCTGCTTATTAAAATGTATTAATAACCGTTTATTTTATTAGATTCTGATAAACATGCATTCTCTGTCAAAAGATGTTTGGTTGTTGTGTGATGTCTTCAAAATGTTTTCTAGTCTGTGGACACCAACTTTTAGCATTTCGTTTCATCATGGACACCCTCACAGCTCACAGCATAAATATTTAAATCTACGGTAATACATTGGAGCTAATTTGCATCTACAGTTCCATTTGCTGTTGTTTAGTTTGTAAAAACCATGATGAAGATATTTTTAACTATCAAAATACAAAACAAACAGTATTTTATTAAGCCGTAAATAATTTGGTCCATATTCATTTCCTTGTTTTTTGACAATGCAAAATTTTTCACTCTTTATTTTAAATGTCACCCCCAAAATGTTTGTTCATTGTCTTTTATCATTTGATTCGGAAAAAAGGGTATTGTTGCTTTAAAATAACTTATTTCCATGCATCTATCAATAGGACGTGACTTTTCTTTTACTATCTATGTCAGAAAAATAATTGAAATTTAGAGTGTTAGTTACGCGTGTTGGTTGTGGATATACAGAACTTTCTCTGTCTTCAGTCTCAGGTTTTTACAGACTGTTTATAATTTATCAGAATTACATAGTGAATGTCTGTCTTCTGGTGCTTTCAACAAATGTGGAGGTAAATCATTGGATCGTGCATGAGAAAAAAGAACGGAAATACATTATTTTAGCTCATTTTCTGAACCTTAAAGGTCGATAGGATTTTACCATCTGCTTTTTTTTTTAATTCCCAGGTATCTGCACTTCAACAACATTGACTCTTTGGAACCGGAATCGTTCACTCATTTACCAAAACTGGAACGCTTGTAAGTCATCTTGTCTGTTCTTTTTCTGTTATATGTTAAACAGTTTTAGAAATAAAAGTGCACAAATAGATGGAATTAACGTTGTAATTTGCGAGAATTTGCAATCAAAGGTCACAGTATTCAAACTCATCTCTTAGTGCCATATTACAGTGTTGGGATTAGTAACCTGTGAAGCTATTTTAGTATTTAAAGTGTCTGAAGTAGATATATATATATATATATATATATATATATATATATATATATATATATATATATATATATATATATATATATATACATATGCTCCGCATGTTGTGCCATTAAGGACTGCTGAAACAGCTCAAATGCACTTGTGAAATGGAAACAGGCAAAACGCGATGACATGCTTGTATCGTAAACGTAAAATGTGAGGGACAGTGGTAGTTAAAGTTAAGACGATATAGATAACTGTAACTTGAGATCTGTTAACGAGGTCAGTTTCCATGTTCCCGTCTTCCTTCTTTCAGTTCAATATTCTTTGATGATGATATACACTGCTCAAAAACATAAGGGGAACACCAAAACAATTCAATGTAACTCCAAGTCAATAACACTTGTGTAAAATCAGCCTGTCCAGCCTGTCCAGTTAGGAAGCAACACTGATTGTGAATCCATCTCACGTGCTGTTGAGCAAATGGAACTGGCAACAGGTGGAAATGAGAGGCAATTACCAAGACAACCCCTATAAAGGAGTGGTTCTCCAGGAGGTGTCCACAGACCATTTCGCTGCTCTCATCCTTTCTGGCTGATGTTTTGGTCACATTTGCTTTTATCAGTGTCCCACCCCTGGAGGTACTATTAGACGGTGTCTAAAACTCGCTAAAGTCGCCCAGGTGGTGCTGCTCCTCCAAGTTGGCACATCAATGCGAGTTGTGGCAAGAAGCCTCCCAGCACAGTGTCCAGAGCATGGAGGAGATACCACAGGACAGGCCAGTACACCAGGAGAGGTGGAGGGGGCCGTAGGAGGGTAACAACCCAGCAGCAGGACCACTACCTCTTCCTTTGTGCAAGGAGGAACAGGAGGAGCACTGCCAGAGCTTTGCAAAAATACCTTCAGCAGGCCACTATTGTGCATGTTATTGCTCATACATGCCCATTAGTGGGGCCTGTGCTTACAGCCCAACACCGTGCAGGGCGATAGGCATTTGCCAGAGAATATCAAGATTGGCAAATTCACCATTGGCACCCTGTGCTCTTCACGGATGAGAGCAGGTTCACACTGAGCACGTGACCGACATGACAGGGTCTGGAGACGCTGTGGAGACATTACGCTGCCTGCTACATCATCCAGCATGACCAGTTTGGCGGTGGGTCAGTAATGGTTTGGGGAGGCATTTCTTTGGAAGCCCTCCATGTGCTTGTCAGAGCTCCCTGACTGCCGTTATGTACCGGGATGAGATTCACAGACCCATTATGAGACCATCTGCTGGTGCAGTGGGCTCTGGGTTCCTTCTGATACATGACAATGCCAGGCCTCATGTGGCTGAAGTGTGTCAGCAGTTCTTGCATGATAAAGACATTGATGCTATGGACTGGCCCACCCGTTCCCCAGACCTGAATCCAATTGAGCACATCTGGGACATCATGTCTCGTTTCATAGACCACAGACTGTCCAAGAGCTGACTGATGCTTTAATCCAGGTCTGGAAGGAGATCCCTCAGGAGACACTTCACCGTCTCATCAAGAGCATGCCCAGGCGTTTTAGGGACGTCATTCAGGCACGAGGAGACCACACACACTACTGAGCCTCATTTTGACTTGTCTTGAGGAATTTCCACTGAAGTTGGATCAGCCTGTATTGTGAGTTTCCATTTTTATTTTCAGTAGGATTCCAAATCCAGACCCCCATGGGATAACAATTAAAATTTACATTGATAATTTTTAGATTTTTTTGTTCTCAACACATTCCACGATGTGATTAATAAAGATTTTCAACTGGAACATTTCATGAATTGATATCTAGCATGTATTATTATTCCCTTTATTTTTTTGAGCATTGTACACGTACTTGACCCACAAGCAGGCTCCATCACTTTCTACCACCCATTAGTCAAGCAGATCCCAAAGGGGATCGGGAAGTTTCAGACTTTCTAAAACCAGCAACTTGTTGTTTCCATGTTTAGCAGCTGACATCTGCTCTTGCTTTAAAGGAATAATTGGCCATTTTTGGTCCCAGGCTGCAGACAGAAGTGCTACAAGTTCATCACTCCTTTCTCTTTCCAGAAACTCCAAATCCTTGTTGTTGACAAAAAAAAAAAACTTAACTGCTGCACTTTCCAGCACTTGAAATCCTCAATTGTTCATATTTTTCACTTGTCTCTGCCATTTTTGATGCACAGATTTTGATTACCGTGACCTTCGACCTGATCCACAATGCCAAATGTGTCCATTCAGTCTCCGGTTTTAGGGCCAAAGTGATTTATCTCTAATGTATGACATGAATAGAAAAAAAAAATCTGGTTGTATAGCTGGCCTGCCTCGATAGTTAAATTGCCAAATGTACTAAAAGGACCAAAACAATATAATTAAAAGAGTCTGGGTGCTAAACTTTTGTTAAAAAATGAATTGGGGGCTGATTTCTTAAGATGCTGTACTTCTATACTTTCTATACTATTATCTTTTTTTTTTCCATCTGCGTAAACTCCTCTTACACCGTTTGCCCGATTTTGACAAAAAAGCTATCAAAAAATTCTGAAAGTTTCCAAAATTGATGCTATCGCTTTTAGAATTAGTAACTTTTTAAACTTTTTTGACTGATTACATTTTCTTTTTCCCATTAATTTCTATTGGAAATTTCAGCTTTTTCAACTTTCAAGCCCTTCATTCTCAGTCATTCTTCAACAGATTTTGACCATTCAACCTTGAACATGTTCAGCTCGTGCCTTCAACCCATTAACTTTTTTTAACCTTTTCATCCATTTCAACTCACTTCAACTTGCTCAACCTTTTCAATTCATTCAACTTTTTTCAATGTTTTCAACCCATTTTAACCTTTTTCAACCTTCATCAACCTTATTGCTAATGTTTAGCTATTGCTAGGTTAATGCTTAGTTAATGCTAGGTTAATGTTTAACTAATGCTAGGTTAGTGCTAATGCTCGGTTAATGTTTAGCTAATGCTACATTAATGCCAATGCTAGGCTAATGTTATTGCCACGTGAATGCTAATGCTAGGTTAGTACTAATGCTAGGCTAATGTTGACTTTAGGCTAATGCTAACACTAGGCTAATGCTAATTTTAATAGTCATGCTAGCTAATGCAACTGTTCATGTTATTGCAAAGCTAATGCAGTGTAACGCGGGGCAGCACATGCATCCTCAATTGAATTTTCTTCAGGAAATGCAAATATTCTAGTTATCGTAGCGTGGCTGTTTACATGCTGTCTTGAGTTTATTTTACAAGCTATAATGCAACATGATGATTTACTCCGTCTCTCATTAGTACATTAGATAAGCTTTTTTTGTCAAATGTCCAAATACTTGTGGGATTTGTTGGTTTCTTTATGCCAATTGCTATATGTTCTTTAAGTTGCATTTACTGCTTGGCAGCAGCAGTAGTCCTGTGACTGCAAGTTGTGTAAGAATCCCACAATTTGTTCTACTTGACAAATGCTTTTGATATGAATCTATCTCTGAAGCTACAGTACATACTTGTTGAGGCAGCTGCCTCTGTAATCTCTTCCCCAGATGTGGAGGAGACTTCCAAGACCTGTTTGAATTTAGTTTAAGTGTTTATGAGGCAGTGGCTGCCCAGTATATCCATACTTCAGTCTCTCCAGGGTGTCAGTAGATGAGAGGACACCTGCAAAAAGCAAACAGAAAAGAGTTGAAATTGGAGTGGGAAATTCCCAGGTGCTGACTCGGTCCTTGTTAGTGGGAATCGCCATGGTTACAGTCAAAACGACGACTCCCCAAGAAAGGTCAACGACTCGCGGTATAGACGATAATGAAATAAATAAAAGAAAAATCAAGTTAAAAACTGGATATTCCGGGGGAATGATTTCAGTAAATGTTGTTGGAAGTCGTCCTACAGAAATAGACAAATGGTTTCACGTCTGCTTTTGGCCAAAAAAATGTAGGTCTCCAGAGTCATCAAGCAGAGCCAACTCTGTACGTCTGGGAAGATGATAAAATATCATGTCTCATTTGGAAAGTGGAAAATACCATTAGCACACAGCATGTTCTCACAATCTTAATTATGAATGGATGTGTATGCTTACTGAATGGATTATTTATCTCATTTAGCAATACAGTTTTTGTTCTTGTCAGTCTATGTCAATTTGTGAATCCGGTTAGCAAGAATTGGCAAACGTTTTTGCTGGTTTTTTGGATGAAAACATTAAATCCAACATTTGCTAAATGTTGGCTTGTATCTATTCGGCTTCTGAGAAATGTCGACTTTTGTTTTGGAAGATCAGTTTAGTTCAAGCTATGTGATTACCTTTAAACTATTAATGGGTTCTGATTTACTGATTGGACCCGCAGTTTGAAAAATTAATAATATTATGATAGCTTAGCTGAAGCGAATGGACTTGGAGTTTTGCTTGAAAACTTTTCACCTCTTATCCAATTATATGCAATGTCTTAAATGCAACCTACAATAAAAATGTACATATTCCAACTATTACATTTAAAGCAATTCTAGTACCGGGATATGCTTTTTTTGTGCTTCATTTAGAGAAAGACTGAGTTTTAGGATCCTTGTCAAACATTACCTCCACTTCCCAATCCCAACACAACTATAGCCCAGACCAGTGTTCTCAAATTAGAGAGAGAGAGAGAGAGAGAGAGAGAGAGAAATACTGTTTCATTCTACTTAGTTACAATGGAATTCTTTGTAATGTGTGTTATCACTCATTCATTCCGTTATTGTGAGCTATAGTATTTTTAGCAAAATGTTGTAGTCTGACAAAGGAGGTACTTGGATTCAGAATTAAGAGAAAGGGGGGCCTTGAGCCAAAAAAGTTTGAGAACCACTGGCCCAGACTATCAAACCAGTAGAAGGAGCAGGGCTTTTTATTTAATGGGTCATGTGTCTTTTGTTTTTCGACAGGTTTTTGCACAACAACAGAATCTCTCATCTTGTCCCAGGGACCTTCTCTCATCTGCAGGCCATGAAACGACTGTAAGTGGAAACATAATACAACAGCTGTATGTTGTAGTTCCTTTGTCTAGTCCCCCCCCCCCCCCCCTCATGAACAGCCTTCCTCTGTATCAGTGACCATGCTTTTCTCACACTTTGGCTGCGAGGCTGACCGTGCAGTCCTCCCATATTTTGACGGTTTTCTCTTTAGGTCATCCGCACTGAAGATTGGACAGACTGTTCAGGAAGGGAGGATGAGAAATTTCCTTCTGCTCTCCATTAAAAATGTGTTTTTGGGGCCATGTCTAAGACAAATCAAAGCCCCATTAATCATAAAGGCAACAATCTGAGGAGCAATCAGTGGTTTGGCTTCATCCTGTTTTCTGTTGTCCATCAATGTGTACAGCTTCTTCTGTTTCCGACCAATGACGAACAAATTAAATCTAGTGCTGAAAAGGAGCAGTTTTCCTTTTTTGATATTTTTACTGATTATCTGAATGAGACAGATCTCAGAAATAATTTCTTAACTTGACAGCAGACGTCCACATCTGCAAGTCGTTTAGGCTTGCAGATGATGGTTAAAACATAAGCAAACAACTTCTTCTTTTCAGGTTATCTGGAGAATAAGAAGTTAGTCGTGAATGATACTACAGCTTTAGGAAAGCTTATGCTAAACCTTTTGTAGTTTATTTGACAGTTTCCAAATCCTAGCATTAAGCTAGGTAGCAGGTGGACTGAAAGCCTAAGGTGCTTTAACTGTTAGAAGGGGTGAATCTGACGATGTGATACATGATTTTGCATGTCACGATACGATATATCTCGATATATCCCAATTCTAAACAATGTGATATACTGATATCGCGATATATTCCGATATCAACAATTACAAATTTATTTCATTTTTTTTAACTTGCAAGAACAAGTATATGTTAACTAACTGTAATTCACGTACTGATATGAAAAGCAAGTGGTATGTTTATCAAATTGTTAATTACATTTTTCAAAAAAGTTTAACTTTTTTAAAGATTTTGATTCTGTTAAGTTCTTAAATTCCTTTTAAAAAAAGGAGCCACATCTATAAAAGTGCTAATTGTGTGTTATGAATATAAAGTGCAACAGTCAACTTCCAAGCTAAAATGAGGAGTGAGGTAGTTTAACAAGGTCTTACTTAGTTCACTGACACCTAGTGACCGGGCGTTTACACTACCGGTCAAAAGTTTTAGAACACCACACTTTTTCCAGTTTTTTACTGAAAATTATTCCGTTTATTGTGTCATTGCACTCTGAAATGAAAGCATAGAACAAATAAGCAATTCGAGTTGAAAAAAATTATCGAATCCATGAACAATACTGTTCACCTGATGATGATGAGGGTCTGGTACCACAATGTGTTCCAACACTGCTTTTATGCAGACAGGGGGGTTTGGAAGTAATCAAAAAAGTTGGAACACCTGTAGGAATGAGTAGCACCAGCTTTCAAGGCTGATTCAACCTTCATTGCTGCACAACAGCTTTAAATTGTTAACCCACCTCATGTTCCCTGAAAAAGACCTATTTGTATCATTCTGAAATGTACATTATTTTTCAATTTTGTGTAACCAAACCTTTTTTATTTTTTTGGAAAGTGTCTATTTGCCGCACGGACAACCCCCGGTGCTATTGGTACCGTCACCGAAGTACAAGTACGTAGCGGGTTAGGGTAAGGTTTGCGGTTGGGATTTGATTTAGGGCAAGGTTTAGTCTTAGTCACGTGACCTAAACTGACCAATGACTGACTTATCACGTGACCAAAACTGCTTACGAATAGAATCTCGGTATATTGATACGGCAATCGTACAGATATTTACCTTTGTACCATTTCAAGCTATTCATTGGACTTGGAGCACTTGAATTGCAATAAACAATTGAAAAAATGAGGGTGTATAGTGTTCTTGCTAAGCATTATGTTAGTGCAATGAAATTTACTTTTTCATTAAAATCCAATGAAATAAAAAAAAAATTGATTTGGACATTTATTGGATCGCTATTATAATTGCGCGGTGAAATATCGCAATATATCGCCGAATTGATTTTTTCTTACACCTTTAACTGTTACCACTTCATATTGAGGTGTGTACTCGTGATTGTAGCCTTAACCAATAAGAGTTGATTTATTAATTAGACAGTTTGGTGGTTAAAATAACAATGTCAACTGTGTTGAAATCACTTTAATGGTTAGTGAAAGTGACATGAGCAACATTTTATTTGATCTTTTTGATTCAAAGCATCTGTATTGCATCATTAGCGACTCATATTGGTGAGAATATAAATCTGAGTACTCGTACTTGTTTTGGAAAAGTATTATTGGACATTCCCTTACATTGATGAAGAATAATTGCTATGTATTTATTTGGGTGCATGTAAGGTAAAGGAAATTAAAAAAAAAAAAAAACTATCAGGAAGTGGAAACTTTTCTTTTCTGAGTTGTGGGAACAACATGGCAACACCTCTGAGAAGGTGATTGGTTATTCTGTGATCTTTTTTTTTTTTTACTCAGTCTAATGTCTTTCCACATGGTAATAATGTTTCTCATTGAGATGAAAACATGACGGACTGTAGCCGCACAAATCCTCTTAGCCTTCTAAAGGAAAAAATTTGATTTGATCGGTTGACTTTAAAGGAGTTCAAATGACCAAATAAATCCTTTCCAGATAAATGAAAGACATTATAAATGAGCTCCTCTGCGTGCCAGAGAACTTTATACAACTGTAAGGATAAAATCCCACAACAGAAAGCCAGATTTGCGCCAAGCGAGACAAACTATAGAACGGGCTATTGATTTCACATTTACCCTCACAGATCACGTGCTGTCTGCAGACCGCCTGTCAGTTTCCCACTCGCTGATTGTCTTCATGTGTCTGTGCTCAGGCGGCTGGATTCCAACGCGTTAAACTGTGACTGTGAGCTGCTGTGGCTGGCGGATCTGCTGAAGCAGTATGCTGAGTCAGGGAATGCTCAAGCTGCTGCCACCTGCGACTACCCCAGCCGATTACAGGGCCGATCGGTGGCTACGCTCACTGCCCAGGAGCTCAACTGTGGTACGGAAGCACACACACGCACACGGTATTTGGGTCATTCCATGTCATTTGACTAATGGTACACACACTTTGGTCTAAAAAGAAATTTGAAACCTAAAGTTGGGGTCCAAAAAAAAGAAGAAAAACAGTCGTACATGCAGTTTTGGGCTAATGAAAATACAGATTTCAAGAAATTGTCAGTCAAGAACCAATGCATATATCTGACTACCAGTAGTCATTAGTGATTTGAACAGTCCATGTACACAGCTCAAAGCTGATTAAATTACAGGGAGCTGTAATATAAATATGAATTTGAATTTTAAGGTAGGATTGGATGTATAGCAGATCTTTTTGAATATTATGAGAGAGTAGGTGGAGCTGTATTACTACACCTACTTTCAGTTGTAGTTCCTAAGATATTGGAAGCTAAAAATGGAAGAAAAATAAGGACGCACGAAAATCGACCCATGCCCCCCTCACTAAATTGGCCATTTCTCAAAAAGTATTCATCCGATCAAACAAAACAATTACATGTGCCTATTGAATAAGAACAGAACAATTGGTAAAAAAAAATCTGAATTTTTTTAGACTGAAGTGCGTGGAATGTCTTGAAAATGTGTCGAAATTACATGGAATGACGCATTTGCTAATATGAACATCCATGGAGTCATTTATATGAACTTTTAGCCTTCAAATACTCATGATATTCCTAATGTGTGGGCATCCCAGTTTTTTGATGTGTTCACATAACATGATGTTGTCACTTTAGGACAAGTTATCGTATTTCGGAGAGTCTATGGTGAAATATGGTGGTTCAGACTATTTTAAAAGAATTCAGAAAATATTACCATCATTGTCCAAGACGTACAGATCATTTTCAATGTTTCGACACAATTTTATTTTGGTGATTATGCTGACATTTAGTGTTTTTAATGATAAGAAAATACTAAGATTTTCCATTAATTTAAAATACAATAGAATAGGCTACAACAAAATACAAGTCGCTCCATCTTTTGCGTGAAAGATTTGACTAAATTAGAAAAATTGATCCAACAGTTGTCCGACTACAACTACAGCTACGCTGAGTTTGGACTCCACTTGCATCATATTCTCACCAACTTTTGCGAACAGTTCAGCTCAGTCTCTGAGTGGTGGAGTGTGTGTAAAGTTGCTCGTCTTCTTCACATTCACTTCCTGGCTTTGAGTCAATCCCAGGCTTTAGCTGAGGTGAATGAACGACTCCCCCAGGATACACAAAGATCCCGCCCCCATACACGGCCGTAGTGTTTGTGAGCCTATAAAACAAATTACGACCTCAGTATTTAGCAGTATTTACAAATACTGGAGAATTACAGGGCCACTACATGCCAGATGCATCTCTGGCTGTATTTTCTACCAGTAACTTTCGAGTTTGCAAATCTATCTCCTGACCCTCGCTTGGGGTTATTAGGTTCTAGGCCAAATGTCATCTAGATGAACCCTAACTGATATCATAACCTAATAGCATGAGGTAAATGGGTCAATGACGTGAGACCTAAATATTCTGTCCAAACTGCATTTATAATGTGTAATAACTTTGATTTTTTTTTTTTTTAAGTGTTACTAAATTTCTTCTATATTTCTTCTGTTATTCAAAGTGTTAAAATATTCTGTAGTATGACTGTCTGGCCATGGCTTACTCTAAATCTATTTAAAGTTATTTTCTGCTGTATTGTAGTTGATTTATAGTCCTGTATAAGATTTCAAAGTATTTCTACCTTTATTTCAATCATAATATTCATGAAAACCTTGTCAGATGATGCCCATTTAATGAGATACCAATGCGGTGAAATCCTTCCTACATCATCAACCCGAATATCTGCTGTAGTTCTGGGTTTGCTAATACAGTGATGGTTATGCATACAGCTTGTCGCAATGGCGATAGTACCATTAAGTACGTAGCAATTAGCGATGGTCTAATCCATCACTACTTTAAAATAAATATATTAGTCAATTCACTGGCAAACTACTGTTTCTTGCTTTTGTTCTTCCGTTTCCGTAATCAGCAGTTGAATATAGGTAGTTTCACACAAAATGGCAGTTTCTGAACAAAAAGCTCACAAACAGCCTTTTTCTGAAAAATCCGGTCAGTGACTTTGAAACTATTTTTGTTTTTGCTTTAGTGACACCTCAACATTGGTTTCCTTCTATAAAACTACAAAAACAACACTGAGACTGGGCTTTTGATGGCAAAATTATTATTATTTTACTCACTGGGTCAGAGTTGTATGGTTTTCTTACTGTATTTTGGCTTTTCTCCAAGTCTCTCCCCCCGTCAGTTCCCACACACGCAACTTCCTCCTCCTCCCTCCCCAGCGATGGTGATAATCATGGATAATCTCTCATCACTGTCTCCTAGCAACCCTCGTTGAAAACACAATTGACGAGCATATACGTCATTGGCAGCTAGCGTTTGGATTTGAAATGATGTATATTTACGTCAATGGCAGCGAATAAGTTAATAAAGTCATTTAATGTTTTTAACAGACTTTAAACATTTACATTCTGCTGTATTTGAGACTAGTCCCAAGGACTGCCTGACACCTTTAGTTTAGACTATCAGGAGAGAAATATTGCTCTGTTCTTTTGTCATGTAATAAAACATCAGGTCCATATGTAGTGCTATAAAGTTTACACATCTTAAACAGTAAGAACACTTTCCTAAGCAATTCAATTATTGAACACCAAACTCGTTGTTTTTTCTCTCCTTCAGATATTTATCCAGTGACTTTGTTCATTTGTCAGTCTTTGACTTATTCATTTTGGCTCTGAACCCTGTCATCATGAATGTGAATTGGAGACATGGCGTGCTCACAGCATGTTGCAGAGAGTCCGTGCTAGTTTCAACATGGTAAATGAACTTGATTTATATAGCGCTTTTATGACTACACTGAAATAATCCCAAAACCTAGGGTTCAGTGTCTTGCCCAAGGACACTTCGACGCATAGACCGGTATAGACTTGGATTGAACCGTCAACCTCCCGATCAGAAGATGACCCCTCTTCCACGGTCGCCCCGTAAACATGTATAGCATTAAGGTGGTAGAAGATGCTGCAAAAGCTCTGGTAATCATGCACAATTTGCACACAACGGGGCTTTTGTTTTCCATTCGGTGTTTTTATAAGCCAAAATTAACGCAAACGAAGCTGAGAAGCTCAGTAGTCTCCCTTTTTCTATTGTAGTCTGTGCATCAGCATTATTGGTATACCGGGAACTCTTGAAAAGAGAAAGGTTCCACGCTGTTTGGAGTGCGATTAATGGTGTTCCTTTCATTAATTAATGACAATTAATGCGTTAAAGTGACAGCCCTATCTATTCTATTCTTTTCTATAACGGTACGAGTAGGTCCCGGTCTGCAGCTCGGTAGTCTTGTACCACTGATTTGATGAATTATCCACTGTCTTTGCTAACATAAACTTCCACCCAGCTGATGCACATCTTGGCATAAGGGAATGTGGTGTTATTATTACTATTAACGTTTATATTTTAAGCTTTTAAAACCTTAAGACCTGCAGGCACTAGAAGTGTACCAACACTTTCCCCAGGAAGCAAGTTGATCCCCAAGTGTTATAAACACAATAAGTCTGAGAGAAACTCTGCATGTTCACTTGGGTGTTTTGTGTGTATATGGCTTTGATTCGGTTCAGGCAGTTAAAATCCAGCTGTTACAGCTCTGTGGTTCATTCATCTCCCACTGACTGCAACTGTCTGAGCAAAGCGGCCTGGCAGCACATTGTAACTCAAGCACATTGAAATCCCACCAGCTAATTTGATGGCCCCAACTTGCCCATTCTTGCTCATTGAAACCCCCCACTACTCCTGTCCTCCCCATCTGTCTTCATCGCAACACACCGGTGAAGGAATGTTCAAAGCCAGTCGTCCCCCCTCCCGCCGGCTCTGCCTGTATGCAGGATGGAACAATGCACAGCGGGTTGAACAGCTGTCAAAACAGTTGCCCTCCTCGAGGTGAAGTGCCATCTCTAGAATGAACCAAGATTGTCTTCTCATTGGCTTTTGACGAAAGACAAATTCAGATCTTCAACCAGCTTCCACTCAGACTCCTGAGATAACAACAATGTTTATCATATGTAAGAAAGTTTCCGATTGGTTTGGTTCAGTTTTATTCACACACGTAAACACTTTTATTTTAATCCCTCCTAATCTGAGGGCACAGTTTGATCCCTCAAAACACATGTTAGATTAAACTGTGGGGAAAAAGTTTAGCAAGACAGCTGAGTAAACTCTTCCTGGGTGGTGGACCCAGTGGACGTGCACTGTAGCTGTTTCCACTCAATGTTCTTGAAGCCAAAATACGGCGCTTAGGGCCACTTCCTTCTTGCAATTGTTGAACCAGAGTCTGTGCAGTAGGGTCCAGTGGGAGATGCCCTGGTTACATGCCCTGCCCATTTAGCGTACTGCCCTGATGACTTACGCAGCCCAGCTACGCCAAAAACATAAGTAACATAAGTACATATTTGAACGGAAGTTAAGTGGCATCTCGGCTTTCCTTCACGACGTAACTGCTATTCACAAAGAGAGCTACGCAAGATTCGCGGATGTCGATCATTGTCATATATGACGTAAAATCTCATTTTTCAACCTTAAATAACTTATTTAAAACAAACTTCACAGAATAATGAGCACTTAAACACAATGTAGGGTGATAATAACTAATGATCACAGCAGAGTTTAGGTTTGGAAAAAAAAATGTATGTGACTAGTATTTTAACTTTACGGTTTGACCCAGGAGGCGGAGTTTATAACCTATACTGCAGCCAGTCAGCAGGCGAAGCTCTAAAAATAAAAGCTTCACTCCACTGGGGAGCTTGTCCCGTCCATTCTTTTTACAGTTTATGGGTGGACCTGATATGCATATAGTAACTTTGGCTTGTAGTGCTAGCCTACCTAATAACATGACTCAGATGATTGAAGGAATAATCTGACATCTCATAATTTAGCTTTTTTTCTTGCTTATCAGCCAACACATTTTATTACTTAGTTAAATCATTTCACCAGCAGCGTGGTGTAAAAATAAGCAGGAGATGTAACTGATGTTCTTTCCCTATTCCAGAGGTTCCCAGAATCACCTCCCAGCCTCGGGATGTTGATGTCACATCAGGAAACACTGTCTACTTCACCTGTCGGGCAGAAGGAAACCCTAAACCACAGATTATCTGGCTCAGGAACAAGTAAGACGCTACCTGTCTAAATAAAGTAAATGCTGAACCCAGTGTTGTAATACCAGTTTATCTGATAGGTGGCAGTGTTTAGGGGCCTGCTGTTTTTGCAAGGGAAAACAAGTAATTTCAACATTAATGTGCACTTTTTTCTAGAGCATTTAAGGCACTGACGATATCCAAACAATAAGTGACTGATATCAGTCCCTGCAGGATATATACTTAAATACCCTTGATTTTGTGATATGTTTTTATTTCATTTGGGGTAACTTTATTTAATAATTTGAGAAAAATTGCAGGGTTTTCGAAGATTTGTGAGTTCTTTCAACATTTTGAGGTTAACATTGACTGCCAGTATGTAATATAAGCATGGGGAAAACTGTGAGCCCTGGAAATATTGTGGAGTTTTATTGAACGTGTGTATTTGCAGGGACTGAGATATCTACAAGTGAACTATTTGGTAATTTACTCAATAAATCATGTGTTCTCCTGTGGGGAGATTTGGAGATCTAGCAAAAGAAAGCATCAAAAATATGGGGTTTTATGTTTATTTTTAGTTAAAAAAATGATAATCAAACTGAATATTACCAGCAACTCACAACACAAAAACAAAAGCACATAAAATAAGAGAAAATTATATTGAATAATAAAAAAAACAGACAAATAACAGCAAAATACACAAAATGACACCAAAAACACACACGCTAAAGAGAGAAAAATTCACAAGATCACTACAAAATACACAAAAATAAAAGAGAAACATACAAAACGACATAAGAAACAACCAAACGACACCCAAAACACACACACTGAGAAAGAATAATTTAAATAATACCAACAACACACAACAACGACAACAAAAACACACAAAATCAGAGAAAATATACTGAATAATATAAAAGAACAACAACAAAACACACAAAATGACACAAAAATCACAAAATGATGATAGAAGTTATCTTGATTAGAACATGAACTGAAAATACAATGGTCCCACATCAGGAGGAAGATGACCAAAAATTATAAAAACAATAGAAAAAAATATATTCAGGAAACACTAAATATTGTTTTTTTCCCCACAAATTTCTGAACAAAATGTAGTAGTTGGACATAAGGGGGGTACTTGCATTCAGTAAAGTAAGAGAAAGGGGGGGAACTTGAGCCAAAAAAGTTTGAGAACCACTGTTCTAATGGGCTGGAGTTGAGTTTGAAACTTATGGTTTACAGTAACTAGAAGTATTTTCCCATATGTACAATTGAGTTTTACTGCACTTGTCTGCAAAATACTCATGGAATATTGACATTTTTTCCTTGCAGCAATGCTCTGAACATGCGTGACGACACTCGTCTTAATCTGCTGGAAGACGGGACGCTGATGATCCAGGATACCAGGGAGACGGATCAGGGAGTTTACCAGTGCATGGCCAAAAATGTGGCTGGGGAGGTGAAGACTTCAGAGGTCACACTGCGATACTTTGGGACCCCCAGTGAGTATCTGCTCCTCATTAAGATTCATTATTTACAATATTTCGCTTAGAAAGTGTGGGAATTGGTTATTTAATGACATAGTTATCAGTTGATCATCCTTGTATCATGTGATCTAAATGGAGATGTAGGAGGGGAGGATCAGGGTAACATAATCTGTGCTAGTAAAACTACTCCAAGGTGATCAGGTCAGATAACATGGATGTCTCACTGAGCTCACAAAGCTTTTGGTTTCTTTACGAACAGATCCAGTCAGATTTGTGTCCTCTGCCTCTCTGTGTTGTGCACTTACTCAGGCACAGTGCTAATGGCTGTCTCTGGGAGATTAGTGGAGCCATTTATAGACGACCTGCGGGTCATCAACCATTTCTCAGAGCAGATGTTGTGCATTTCCTGTTTTTGTGTGACTGTAAACCTCCAATCCCTTGTGATACACACATTTACTGGGACACCAGAGGAGTTGCTGTCCAAATATGGACGTGTCGCTACGACGGCAGGAAAGTTATCACTGATTACATGACTTGTTTTCTCCAGCCCGGCCAAGTTTTGTCATCCAACCGCAGAATACTGAGGTCCTGGTGGGAGAGAGCGTGACTCTAGAGTGCAGTGCCACCGGTCAGCCACAGCCTCGCATCACCTGGACCAAGGGCGACCGGACGCCGCTGCCCAATGACATTCGCATCACCATCACCCCCTCTGGAGGGCTGTACATGCAGAACGTGGTCCAAGCCGACGGAGGACAATATACATGTTTTGCCTCCAACAATGTCGATACAATACATTCCACCGCTTTCATCATCGTACAAGGTAAATCATCCATCCATGCATCCATCTCTCTCTCTTAAGTATCAGATTATGGTCGTTTTTGAAGATTTAACAATCATCCATGGCTGCTAATAAATCTTCCTAGGCTTCTTTTGCCCCTAGATCCCTTAAGTGCACATTTTTCAGCGTGGAAGCTTTAAACACTGGAGGTTTTGAGCTTGCGACTATGTTGGGATAATATTGTTTCACCTATTTAAGTTAATTTACCAGATAATTTAAAAAAGCAAATGCCAGTGCATATTAGGGCTGCACGATTATGGTCAAAATGTTAATGAGCATTATTTTTTATCAATATTGTAATCACAGTTATTTATCATGTTAAGGAAAAAATCTGTACATGTTTATAGTGCAAAAAAAAAGCTTTAAATAAGAATTACTAAACTTTTTTCTGTTTTTTTAAATTAACCCAATCATTTAAAATGTACCAAAGGCTAACGAAATAAATACATTATTATAGAGCCCGTGTTTTAAATGTAAATATTGCCGACGATCAGATTTATTTAATCGTTTCAACCAAAATCGTGATCACGATTAAAATTTGATTAATTGTGCAGCCCTAGTGCATGTCGGTATTAGATCAGGATCTCCATGGGACAAATGAAAAAGGTGTAATGTGGATCAAAACTATCTGGATTTTCAAATTCCCTGCACCAACCTTTTCAACCCTTTTCAATTTTTTTCACTTTTCTTCAACCATTGTAACCTTTTTCAACCTTATGCTAATGCTAATGATCAGCTATTGTTAGGTTAATGCTTAGCTAATGTTAGGTTAGTGCTAATGCTAGGTTAATGTCAATGCTAGGCTACTGCTATTGTGAGGTTGATGCTAATGCTAGGAAAATGCTAATAATAGGTTAATGCTCATGCTAACGCTAGATTAATGTTAAGCAAATGCTAATGCAAGGTTCGTGCTAATGCTATTGTTAAGCTATTGCTAATACTAGGCTAATGTTATTGCTAGGTTAATGCTATTGCTAGGTTAATGTTGATGCTAGGCTAGGTATGATTGAGAGGGAGATTTTTGGTCATGTTGTTGTTGTAATGTGTTTGTTGATGATTTTAAATGATTTTACTGATGATTTAAAAAAAAATATTTTATCTTATTGATTTTAAGCTGTTCAATGTTTTCTGTTGCACTTTTTGATCATGTAAAGCACATTGAGTTGCCACATTGCCTTGTGTATGAAATGCACTATACAAATAAATGTGCCTTGCCTAGGCTAATGCTAGGCTATGGCTAATGCTAGGTTAATGCTAGGCTAATGCAGTGCGACGCAGTGCAGCACCTGCATCTTCCCTTGCATTTTCTTCAGGAAATGCAAATATTGTAGTTATTTTTCTCTTTTTTTATTGTTGCTTATCATTGCCAACCAAGGCAGCAGCTCACACAGTGAGCACTGGTGTAAAAACTGGCCACCCAAACACAAACATGCTTTAGACGGGTTCATGGCTGACATTTTAGGATCAAATTCAGTCAAAATGACTAATTTCATATTTCCATGTTTATGTTCTTTTTTTTTATCAGCAATTCCCCAGTTCACTGTCACGCCACAAGACCAGTCCATCCTGGAGGGCCTCACAGTGGATTTCCCCTGTGAAGCGACTGGCTACCCACAACCGGTCATCGCGTGGACCCGTGGCGGCAGCCCGTTACCCTTGGACCGCCGTCACGTTGTCCTTTCCACCGGTACGCTGCGCATCGCACGGGTGGCGGCTCATGACGAGGGCCAGTACGAGTGCCAGGCGGCCAGCGCCGTGGGGACCGCACGCACCGCGGTGCAGCTCAGCATTCAGCAGAGAGGTGAGGTTGTGGGAAGGAAGGTTGGAGAAAAACCTCACTGTTAGTTTCCCTCTGTGCCATCATTATGTGTGTTTCCTGTGGGAGATCCAAACCTCAGAAGCTGAATGTGTAATCTGAGCAGTTTATTTGGTAAATTGTCTGTTTTTGTTTAAGAGATTGCACAACAAATCTACTGAAGTCACCCCACTGTACATTTGTTCATACTTTAGCATGTACATTTAGGCTTCCAAGATAATATCATGCATGTAGAAATCTTCATCTTTGAAATATTCTAAAAGGTTTGGCTTAGAGTCGCATATTTGTAAAACGATGGTGTGCAAAATCTTTTTAAAATGTTAAACTACAATAGTTCTTACTATGGGGCTTTCCATGGTAATTCTCTACGACATTTACAGGTTTATCTTTTATCGTCAGTTGGCATTCAAACCCAGATTATGGAACTGTATGCTGAGGTTTTAAACAAATTAGTTTATATAGAGAACTCTGAACAACCTGGTTTGCTAAGCACAATTTCACCGTACGCATTATGCACTTCTCCAATTACCTCCTTCTGAGACAAATGGCTCTGCTCACCGCTGTCTCAAACTGCCAGAAAGTAAGTACAACCTATACTTACAGTAAAAGTAAAAGTCATGCAACTTGCGAATGGACACAGACACAGTGGGTTCTGCATTGAAAGGCATCTAATTCATACCAAAGTATATCTTGTATTTATGAAGGATTATAACATATAACGTGACCTGCTGCAATATTTATCACAGGTTTTTGATCAGAAATGATTGTAAAGAAAATGCCAAAAGCATGACATCACCCTCATAACAAAAGTTCCAATGTCATTTTTTGTCATTTTGAAAAAAATACCATATATTGTTATAATAAATACACTAATGTTATTTACTGTAACTACTTTGTGTACAAATGCTTATCAATGCAAGCTTATTGAAATACTGATCTGATGACCTAATGTTATGGATACATAATGGTCAAATATAACGTAGGCCAGAAATATTCAGTTCTGACGTGACCTAGGCAAAAAACTCAATTGTCCTGATGATTTAGGCAAAAGGTCAACAAGCTACGAGGGTAAATAAGGTGAAAAATACACAAGGAAATGGCCTTAGTCAGACATGAAATATGCCTAAATCAAACCACATACTTTTGCAAAAATGACAACATGTCACAAGCTTTAGGAAGTTCACAATGACTTGCATGAATTATAAAATATTAAAATACACGAGTTAGGCATAAAATCTCACATTTGGCAAAAAGTGACTTAGGCACTTTTGTTATGTAAGGAAGTGGGTAACTTAAGTATAAACCTCTATTTTCTACTTTCTTGATTAAGACTCCCTAGCAATATCATCACTGTAGGCATGCATTAAATACAGACATTTATTTAAAAAGTTGAATCCAGTTACATTTTCTTATTTTAGATTAAAAAGTTACTTGGTTTCATGGCCAAATTATGTATATAAAAAAAAAAAAAAAATGTAGGTATTTGGTTTGTTAAAGCATGATTTTTCTGTTTAGGTTTTAGTGTACATGCACTGTGTGCGTTTCTTTGTGCGTCGAGCTAAAATTACAGCCTTAGTGTAGCGCAGGTTAGCATGGCAGTCTTTAATCCTGAAATGACACCATGTTTTTCCATGTAGTAATGACTGTTAACATGACTCAAAGTATACGTTACATAATGGAGACTACACGCTGTTAAAGCACCGTGCAGCAGCCACACAACCATGGGGAAAGCGTCCGACAGCTGTGAGCTTTGGGAAGGAAGGAAAGGAAAGTGAAATTCCAATAAAATGATTTGGATGAGGAGGATTTGGCGGTGGTGGAGTTCTGATGGTGTGCGTGTCATGTTGCGTTGTCCAGACTTTGACTTTGCGTTTGATTTAAGGGCTGTTAATTAGAGTCAGCCATGCTATGAAACTACCTCGCTTTGTGTTGAAAAACTCAGGGGATTTTCCCATGGCCGGCAGCTCTCTGCTGGATGGTACATGGGAACAATGGGAGCGGAAGAGTTGCATTAGGAAGGCTTAGCCAGCACGCTGTACAAATGCAGCACATTTGGCCTTATAACAAGAAAGCTCTGTGTTTGATTACCTGTGGTGGATCTGTGTGGAGTTTACATGTTCTCCCCACCACAGTTGGGAAACTTTGGGACACAAAAGTGGGTTTGTAAACATGATTTAATGTTTACAACTAGTCAGTAAGGCAGTGCAATGGAAACCAATGCTCATATTTTGGTATTTTGTCTCAACAAAGTCTTACAGGTGGTGTCGCTGGTGCACTAGATAGATAGATACAGTAGATAGATACAGTAGATGGATAGATAGATGGATGGATAGATGGATGGATGGATAGATAGATAGATAGATGGATAGATAGATACAGTAGATGGATAGATGGATAGATACAGTAGATAGATACAATAGATAGATAGATAGATAGATAGATACAGTAGATAGATAGATACAGTAGATGGATACAGTAGATGGAGGCAATAGATGGATGATAGATAGATACAGTAGATGGATACAGTAGATGGATACAGTAGATAGATGGATAGATAGATGATAGATAGATACAGTAGATGGATAGATAGATGCAGTAGATGGATAGATAGATAGATAGATACAGTAGATAGATAGATACAGATAGATAGATACAGTAGATAGATACAGTAGATAGATACAGTAGATAGAAATAGATAGATATATAGATACAGTAGATAGATATAGATAGGTAGATACAGATAGATAGATACAGTAGATAGATAGATAGATTGATAGATGGATAGATTGATACAGTAAATAGATACATACAGTAGATAGATACAGTTGATAGATTGATTGATTGATTGATGGATGGATGGATGGATGGATGGATGGATGGATGGATGGATTGATGGATTGATGGATTGATGGATTGATTGATGGATTGATGGATAGATTGATTGATGGATAGATTGATACAGTAGATAGATACATACAGTAGATAGATACAGTTGATACATAGATAGATAGATTGATTGATTGATTGATTAATAGATAGACAGACGCTTTACTGTCATTGTACAAAATGCAATAAAAATTAAAGCTGCACTACCTGATTTTTTAACCATGACAGAGGGACATGGCTGAATTTGAATCGTAAATCCCGTCCCCCACTTTGATAATCCCTCCCCGTCTTCTCCTCTCACGGAAGTGCACAAAATCGTGCACGAGAGCTGCATGTGCACTACTGGTAAAACACGTCGCAAAAGGCTGTTTTCACTTATTTGTAATGTAAAGAGCCAGTGTGTAGAAAGTCTCCATGTACGTGTTCTCGTTTCCCTTCCTGCCTCCCACCGACTTAAAGTTGATTAATGTTTCGTTGGCTTCTGAGAGGGGAAAGAAAAATAGCAACAGCATTGTAACACAAACACTTTGGCTACGTGTGTAAGCGTAGCCAGGACGGTGTAATGCTCTTTTAATCTGCTGTGAATAATTGCACAAAGTCAAATGCATTGTAAAGCAATCAAAGCGCTGGTGCACAATCATTAATGTATATATGTTTGTGTGTGTTTTAACTTATTCAGTAACGCCTGTTTTCACAAATGCTCCAAGGGACCTGACTGTGGAGTCGGGCCAGGATGTTCAGATTCCATGCAGCGCCCAAGGCCAGCCTCAACCCGTGCTCACCTGGAACAAGGTCAGAGCCCCAAAACTACAGGACTAAGGCTAGGAATCAGGGTTGGGGTCATACATCATTTTTCAGTTCCAATTACGTTTTCAGTTACCCATTGTCAATTACAATTTCATCCTCAGAAGTTAAATTACGATTAATCAGAATTACTGAGCCTGAAATCAATAATCTAATAAAAGTTAACTTTCCTCTTGTGTTAGCTTTCTGTTAGCATCTCTTATGATAACAGGTCCTAAATCAGCTGTAAAAATAAATACACTAAAAACAAATGTCTTTCATCTAATTTCTTTCCTAATTTATTAGAAATAGGCTTCCTAATCAATGAAAATATAAGTTTTAATATTTTTTTAAATGATAAAATGTGGGAAAGCTTGATATGAAACATGTTAACTACATATGTGTAGAACTGTACATAGAACTGCAACATGGTTCCCCAGTTTTGCGTTACATTATAATTGACAATTTTTATAGAATTTTCATGGCAATTACAGTTACAGTCAATTATCTCAACTCAATTACAATTTCTTTACAATTGCAACAGCAACAAACTTTTAAAATTACAATTATAATTATGCCATTGACCCTAACCCTGCTGGGAAACATGTTGGATGGTTTTTGATTGAAGGAATAGTTTAGTATTGGTTAAATATTAGAAGGTCCTGTTCGCTAAAGCATCTTTTAATTTGCTCTGAGTTTGCAGGATCCATAAACACGACTTTACGTCTTAGACCTGCGTTAGCTTCAAGGCTAACAGCCTTCAACCCTGTCTCATCATCCACCTTCTTTAACTTTACCACTAAAGGATGGAGTGCAGGTGACAGAAAGTGGAAAGTTCCACATCAGCTCCGAGGGGTACCTGGAAGTGAAGGACGTGGGCTCCGCCGATGGCGGGCGGTACGAATGCGTCGCCCGGAATCCCATCGGCTACCAGGTTGCTAGCATGGTGCTCACTGTCACAAGTAAGACGTTAATATTAGTGGTGTGACATGTGTTTATTGATTTTAAAGACAAAATTAATCTCAGAAATAGAATCTTTTACAATCTTTAAATCTGTTACCAAATTAAAAAGGATGACAATTGAGATGAATACTGATTAATCTATATTTTTACTGATATGCAAGTTTTAAAGAGATGCTAGAACCCCAAAAATGAGTGAAATTGTGTGTCTGTGCGGTTCTCAGTCCCTGCAGTCAGCAGAGAGGGCGACACCTTTGTCACCTCATCCATAGAGCAGGCCATTCGAAACGTGGACAGCGCCATCGAATCCACAAGGAGACAACTCTTTGATGGGTAGGAAACGAGAACACACACACACACACACACACACACACACACACACACACACACACACACAGAGTATATTTTCACAAAAAAATGAGGGATATTTCTAAATACTGGGTAGATAGGGCCTCATTTGTCATTCACTATCACTCATGGGGTGGTGAAATGTTTTTTCTAATCGATTAATCCTGATTTTATAATTGCCGATTATTAATAACAATTTACATTTATTAAAAATTTAATACAAGTGAGGCGAGTCCTGCTAATTTGGATTTTTCAATCACACAATACAACATTAAGGTGCTGTGAGGTGTTACTCTACAGTAAAGTCTGATAATTCTGCACCTGACTGATGTTAAATGAAAGATTAATAATCAACAATAATTGAAAATCAAATTGGTAATGGTTAATAATGTAAACTTGCATTGTGTTACAAACACGTCAGATCAAGTCAAAGGCGATACGTAGCGATCGAACAGGTACTAAAAATGTGTCTGCTTCCTGGGTGCTACAGCCTTGGAGCCCACTGCTCCTCAGGGAGGGGTTAAATACAGAGAACACATTTTGTGTATGTAGCTTTACATACTGTATATGGCAATAAAGTAGAATATATATTCCTATTCCATGATATAGGACCTTTAATACCCAAATGCATATGTATTCAGCAGAAAAAAAGTTTTGGGGTAAAATGTATATTTTTATTTTTATTCCTGTGTTTTATTTTGAAAAAAATCGTCTTTTCGCTTTATCACTGATTACGCCTGTGCTAAATGTGAAGCATTGACGCAGGTAGCTGCAAACTTTGGGGCTAAAGTCAATAAAGTTTTAGTTTTAGTGTTGATTTTTCAAAATAAAAGCCAGTAGAGGAAAATTAACATCTCATTATCTTCACATACTTTGGCGGTTACGAACGGCTTTTTATGTTTGAAAAGCTCTTTGATATAATTTCACTGTAAACGAGGTGACACAGACGATGGGGATTTGAAACATGAGTAGTCGAGATGGTTTCAGTGAGTTCTCCAAAAATCCCACTCTGCTGCATGATGTGCTTCTCTTGGCATGCACACACTTCCACATGCACTCGGCTGCAGCAGCTGTTGACAGCGGCAGGATTTCCAGGTGCCTTTAATAGCAATCACACAGAGGAAGTGTGGTCCTCACGTGAGGAATGCTCGTGTGGACCACTGTGACAGATAGAAGATGGCTGGTGATGATCCAGTAAGAGGATGACTGCCTGGAGCTCCTCTTTAAGTGTTTATACATAAATAGAGCTAAAATAGCAACAGCATCCCTGACTGGGCCTGTGACCAGTGAGTTTAATGGAAGGAAGACAATACTGATGTTACACAAACAAAGCACTGCTACATTGTAAACAGGCGTTCACTGTGGCCTTACCTTCACACTCATAGGATTTACACGTCTTTTTGTCCCTTTTTCAAGCTGAAAAGTACCGCCTTTCTACGACATTTTGCTCAGAATACTATGAAAAAACGTCTATAGAGCGTAATGATGGAATGGATGAGTTATACTGCAACACACATTTTAAAGAATCGCTTTTTGTAAAAAAAAAAAAATAAAAAAAAAGTAGAATAAAATGGTGTTTAGTGCCTCCAGAAAAGATTTATTTCTGTATTAATTTCAAGTCATCTCCTGCCGACTGTGGGACCAAGACTGACCATTGTATTTTCACTTCCTGTTCTAATCATTTCCATCATCATTATTATGATAATCATTTTTAACTAAAAAATAAACATAAAAAACCATATATTTTTAATGATTTCATTTGTTAGGTTGACACTATCTCTCTCTCTCTCTCTCTCTCAAGGACCCTCTCTAGTGCCATCGCGTACCCCTAGGAGTACACGTACCCCCATTTTGAGAAACTCTGACTCAGAGAACAAATAGCACATAATGTGTTTATCCAAATGATGTAAGCTAATGACATCCTAATATCACAAATGATGTGGAAATATATCAACAATATTAATTTTAATGTCATTATTTGAATCTTTAATTCAGTTTAATTCAACTTTATTTATATAGGGCTAATTATAACAATAGTCAATCAATTCATGCACTGGTTTGCTCTGGTTTATACATAATTCCTCAGCAAATATAGCATTAATTATTACGGTATATTGTTTTATACTTGTTATTATTGGTATTCCTCAATAGATATAACAATTAATACTGGTATATAGTAATATTACTAATGTAAAATGATTTATTATACTGGTATTTACTGGTTTATATATTATACATTATACTGTTTTATAGTAGTATTCCTCAGTATATATGACATAAATTTTACACTGATATACACCTGGACTCATACTGGTATTCCTCAGTAGTTATGACAAATATACTGATATTCCTCAGTATATATGGCAATTGATTTTTACTGGTTTATTCTGGTATATAATGGTATTCCTGAGTAAATATGACAATAATTGTTATTCTGGTATATACAGGTTTATACTGTTTAATCTTTTACAACAAAGGCCACTTCCATTGTTATACAATGATGTCATACTGTATATTAGGTGCAAATAAGGTCATGGCACCCACACTTATTAAATATCTCCAAACATTAGTTCGGGTGAGATTATCAGTCCAGTGAGTAGACACAAGGAGCAGCAGCCTCTGAAACCAGAGCTCATATTCATGCAGGAGGTGATGATTTCATTTGTGCACATTTTGTGCTTTGTCTTGTTTGAACTCGTTGATCCACGTTAGCGGCAGCTGAGAAATCCTCTGGAAAGACTCGCTGAGAACTCCTTCTGTTATTCCTTACCTCAGGGAATGGAGAAGATAATAACAGGAAAAAAGAAAAGTGTTAGAAATTGATCTGTGTTTAGAACTTGTTGATTGTTTGTTTTATATATTATAAATACCATTTTTACTGTCTCTAGTGTTTTGTCATTTTTCTTTATGTATAAAAAATAACATTATCAAACTTAAACCAACCCTCATCTGTCTGCCTATAATTTTTTTACTTGCATTGTTTTGTTCACTCATAAATGTTTACTTGTAGCTCTAATTTCTTTGTATTGTGTCCTGCCCTCTCATCATGCTCCGCCTCCTCACCCCTCATCCCTTCAGTCAGCCTCGTACCCCAGGGGAGTTGCTGGCACTTTTCCGCTACCCCCGCGACCCGTACACCGTGGAGCAGGCTCGTGCTGGGGAGATCTTTGAGCAGACACTTCTGCTCATCCAAAACCATGTCAATCAGGGTCTCATGGTGGACACCAATGGCACAGGTGAGTCCATCATGGAGTAAAATCAATAATGTGGGAACATTTAGTTGCAGTCTGCAGCTACTATAACAGTCTAAAACATGTACAAGAATTGGACTTTTTCATTTTAAGGTTGAAGGGAACATGTCTGTTCACGTTGTGTGTGCGTGCGCGCGCGCGTGCGGGGCCCTGTGATCTGTGCAAGGTGTTTCCTGTCTTGTGCACAAGCTGAAGTTTGTGTGCTGAGGGTATAATAGATGCACACAGCTGACACAGAACAATGTAAAGGGGGTGCAAGCAATGGAGCTTCAAATATTGTCAAACCAAACTAGGGCTGTACGGTTATGGCCAAAATGATAATCACGATTATTCATGTTAGTTAAAACATCTGTATTTTATTTTCACTACATTTTATCAAACACATGTAACAGTTTAGAGTGCAAAAAAAAACCTTTAAGCAAGAATAATGATGAATACTATAACTGTACCCAAAAAATAAAAATGTCCCTTGAATGCCCCCCCATGACGCTGACACTGGTATAAAGAAAAGAAAAGTTAAGAACATTAGGCTTAAGCCTACAGGTGTTGAGCAAGAACCAGCAGCCTGTCACCTTTTTCTGTCTTGAGTGTCCGCTGGATTAATTACACAATACTGACTAATTAGGTACTTACAGTATGTCAATCAAGCGTTGCTCACTTGTTATTAAAGCTGCTATACAGAGTTTCTGAGAAAAGTCTGGATGTCCCGCCCTAAATAGCCTAAACAGCTTCTGCCTCTCCCAATCTACCAGAAGCCACGCCTCTACTTTTCTGTCCGCGCATTGCGGAACATAACAAGGTTGCATTGATTTAGGTCTATGGGTCAGGTAAGAGCCAAAATCATATTTACCTGTTTGCTGTTGTGACGCACGGCCTTGTTTCCGTACACAGTTCTGCATTTACTTTGATTAACAGGAAGTCGAAGCCTATTGGCTGGGCGCAGAGGGACTTATATACATTAATGTATATGAATGACCACCTGCAGTAGACCATAGTAAAAGAGTATTTAGGTATTTTTTCGCATTTCAAAAGAATCATACATAAACATAGATTTCTCAGAAACTCCGGATATCAGCTTTAATGTAGTTTAGTGAAGCCATAACCATGTGTTTGCCCCCTGGTGGTTGGCTGACTACTGGGATTGAGAAAATGCCTGGTTTGATATGCAGCAGAGCCGCATTTTAAAAGTAAAAATCGCAGACGATCAGATTAATTTAATCGTGGAGGCCAAAATCGTGATCATCATTCAAATTTGATTAATTGTTCAACCTTAAAACAAACAGAAATGTCCACAATTCTTCAAGCTGTTAAAGGCTGACCACTTTTTTAATGAATTTGTTATACAATTCTTGATTCATTTAAAAAAAAAAAAAAAGTATTAAGCATAGCCAAGGACGGACTGGGGTCTTGTCCAGGGTGTCCCACACCTCTCTCCCCTTGCACACTAACGTAGGCACAATCTTCAAGTCCCATTAATAAACTTCGTACATCTTTTCTGTACATTTGTTGATTATGCAACCATTACAGATGGACTCAAGCTCAAACTGAGGCCTGTTGTATTTATTTAACCTTTATTTTTTCAGGCTTGGGTTTCATTTTGTCACAATGCATCTCGGAAGCACAGCTTGAAATGATTTGCGATGTTTTCACCGGGATTTTTGGGAGAGGATGATGCACTACCTTCGCTCCAGCTCCCTAGCGTGTCTATAAAACGTGTATTTAAAGGGTAGATGCAATGATCTGTGCAGTGTTTTAGATTAGAGCTTTGGCACGGCATCAGGTAAAAAAATCTATATACAGACATAGGTTATTTATTTACTAGGATTATGCAATGCTTTACTGCCTGGGTGAATCACTTGTTTGACCAATTGGATCAGGATTCATAAACACTTTGTTCTATGCGTAGGGAATGTATAGGCCTTCAAAGCTTTTAAGGGGGCTCTTTATTACAAATGTACACAGTTTTGGTCTTAGTTTTTAAAAAATGACAAAACCCTTTCTGAATAAACAAACGTCCCATTACATCCTCACGGCGAACTCAGTCATAAGCTTCCAGACAGTTTCCTAAGCAAAGTCTTGTGAAGGCAGTAATTCAATTCCCTCTCTGTACTCCCATGTTTCTGTGAGCAACTGTTGGCCGTGTCTGAGGCCTCCATCTGCATGCCATTTTCACTTAAGCATGACCGGAGGGGGGGGGGTAGAGAGAGAGAGAGAGAGAAAGAAAGAGATGTAATCATGGAGCCGTTGACGAGGACCTTGTAAACATTTTTATTAGCCCTGTGTCGCGGCGCGCTACAGCGTTACATTCCCGCCTCAATCATCGCCAAGCGCAGAACAAATTTTTAAGATGGTTTGTGTCTGGGTACAGATTGTCGTAATTATGCGTGCGTGTGTTGAGGCCCTGCAGAGGAGGGATTGATTTGGCTGTTTATGTGCACAAGCATCTGACTGTGTGCTTTTATATGTGCGTGGAAAAAATGTCCAGCAGTCCGGGGAGAGAAAGCAGAGCACTGCGTGTTGCCTGATTTACCACATTACAACACATGCTGTCGAAACATAAAGGTGAGAGAGGCAGGCGTGTTCAAAGTCTGGAATGATCCGCAAGGTTTCAGATGTTTCAAATGTTCCTTTGAATGCAGAATTTCTTAAATTGGGGGATGTGCAGGTACAGATGTCACTTACCTGCACTTTTATGACTGGAGTGTGAATGAATAGTTTTTCTGTAAAGCATTTTCAGTACCAACACCTGGAAAACAGGTATTGGTACTGAAAACAGGCCATCAAGCGGCTCAAAAATCGGGCTCGACTTCCATGAACGTACTCTTCATTAATGTGTTTGGGACACTTGTGTTGTCTTTGACAGGAGAGTTCATGAGCAATCATTGTAAGGATTTATTATTATCCCCCACCCACAAAAAATGTGGAAGGGGGATAAAGGTTTGAGCTCCGTCCATGCGTCTGTCCGTCCATGTTAAAGGGGACAGCTTTTCTCAGAAACTGTTTAAGATATGATAACCCAATTCAGTGCGTGGCTTTTGGGTATCAAAACCTTGATTGAGTTTGAAAATGAGAAGCACGCAATTACTTTTTCTGGAGTTATTGCCCTTGTTCCTGTTTTCCTTTACTCTGTTTGAGGTATCTTCAAAGGGGACAGCTTTTCTTAGGAAGCGTTTAAGATGGGATAACCAAATTGGGTGTGTGGCTTCAGGGTATCAATACCTTGATGGAGTTTGAAAATGAGAAGTGCGAAATTATTTTTTTCGGAGTTATTGCCCTTGTTCTGTTTTTCTTTACTCTGTTCGAGGTATCTTCAAAGGGGACAGCTTTTCTTAGAAATCATTTAAGATAGGGTAACCCAATTCAGTGTGTGGCTTTTGGTTATCAAAACCTTGATGGAGTTCGAAATCGAGAAGTGCGCAATTATTTCTTCCGGAATTATTTCCCTTGTGCCGTTTTTTTTTACTCAGTTCGAGGTATCTTCAAAGGGGACAGCTTTTCTCAGAAAACGTTTAAGATAGTATTTTTATATTCTGATGTGATAATATTTTTTTATGTATACATTTAAATTAAATTTAGGACCTTAAGGAAAAGGTTGTGAGTTATAATGAGAATCAATCTGGCGGGGGATGTTTATTTTATTATTTGAATCATTAACATAACCGCCCAGAGTGCAAACCTCCACTAAGTGCCAAATATCCTCTTTGGCAGTTATCTCGATCAGTGATCCTGATTATTATACAATGATCATCGATCTTTAAAGCACACCTGTCAAACTCAATTGTTAAAAGATCTCTGCGTTTTTCTAAAATGCTGCAATTTTCCTCAAATTATTCCACAAAATTTCCCCAAATTACATAGAATTTGGCTACAAAAAGTGATGATCCTGCAGATAGTGAAATCTGTCTCTTATTGCTTAGTTATTACAAGTGCTGTGCATATTTTATCATTTATTTACACGTAGATGTGCAAACTAGAGCACTGAACTAAAATTTGTTTGAGTCCCCTGCTTTAAAGGCTTGGAATGAATTTCTATCCTCATTAATTCCAATACAGTAGGTCAAAATCAAGTGTATGGGCTCCCCATTTTCTTTGGGAAAAATTGCAATAAAATGCACAATCTGGATGCGATCTAAATAAAACTTGGTGGTGTTATTGAGGAACCAACACAACATAACTCAGTCATATACAGTATGAACCAATGATGCGAGATGGAAACTTTTCAGTTTTTCCTAACGGATCCAGAATCAGTATATTGATCGAATCCCCTACAAAATGTAACGGAATCTTCCATGGCATAAGGTTTATCTTTGGCTAAAATTTTGTCAAAATCCGTTTTTGATGCAATCTGCATTATCTACTAAAAGCTGAAGCAAACCCCCAGGTTGGAAACTAGTCTACACAATCATTTTTGCATTTCATATCATCAGTCAAATTTACTTTTGTCTTCTCTTTGTTCAATATTTTGTATTTGGAAACAAAAATCAGTGGTCCTCAACTTTGTACAGTATCTTTTTTACCGGGCAAGTTTTCCAAGAACCAGGAGGTGCTGCATGCGGGTGTGTGCATTAAAAATTAATATGTTTTAACATTCGGAGATCATGTGTTGCTTATTTTAGAGCCCTTGTGAATTATGTTTAGTGCTAGGCACAAAAAAAAGTATTTGAAGTCCATGTTGTACTAGATTTTCTTTAGAGAATCTGAGTCAAAATAAATAAATAAAAAAGATTGACAATAACAGAATTAACTGCATTCATCCATCCAACATTACAATTTTCTTACTCTTCTGCACCAGTAGTCTCCAGACAGAGCAACAGTTGGTGCACGTTTTATACTCAAAGCGATTTAAAGTTATTTTCTGTTCCGGCTCTTCATCATGTAACATAACAACATCCGACCCAATGAGCAACTTCAAAGGACTTTCAAAATAAAAACATAATTAAAAAACTGCGTTAATGCGTGATAAAATAAATGTCGCCGTTAATTAATTACTGCGATAACGCGTTAACTAGCCCAGCATTAATTATCTTCTTTGATTATTTTGAAAAAAAAACAGAAAAACAAATGCACAACCTGTCTCACCTGCTGTGTATTTCACTCTGCTTTGATCGCTGTGCCTCTGATATAAACACATTCCTGACATGTTTCCCTCTTAAAAAGCTGCATTTGATGTGGCAGCTTTGTAATAGCCAGGTAGGTATCAAGCTACATTTTACTTAGTCATGGTGTAACAAAGCATATCCATCATAAAAAAAAATGAAAAATGGCTACAATACCTGATCACAAAAAGGTAGTGACTATGTTTTTGATACTAACAATTGAGCTTTCTTTATCCAACTGGCAACTGATGATAATCTGTCAGCTAAAACAATCGTGCTGTTTTGATTGAACCTACTTCCCTCTGAGGGAGGTTTACACACACACACTCCACTTTCATTTAACCCCACCCAGTTACAAAAGCACAAACATAACTCAGTCTCTGATGTATGTTAAATAAGAACAGAGGGGGTATGTGTACACCGTTCAGTCAGGAAGTCTCACTTAACCCTCATTGGGGTCAGTTGCATACATTTGTTGAAATGTGTAACCACAGGGGACTCGCACACCTTTTTTGCCGATGCTTTTACAGAGGCGTCAAGTCTGGGCAGGTTGTGACATACTTGGACTTGTTTCCTCAGGACAGCAAGTGGTTCCCACTCAGAATCCGAAGCCTCAAAACTAATCTCATATAATCTTACATAGAGACATTTAATTAACGTGTTTAGATTATTGTTATTATACAGGTAAATCCACAGGTTTGTCTTGGAGTGTTGTTGAAGTTCTGCTTCTCATCCACAGCCTTTCGTTACAATGACTTGGTCTCCCCTCGCTTCCTTGAAATGATCGCCAACCTCTCTGGCTGCACTGCCCATCGGCGCTTCAACAACTGCTCCGACATCTGCTTCCACCAAAAGTACCGCAGCCACGATGGCACCTGCAACAACCTGCAGCACTCCATGTGGGGCGCTTCGCTCACCGCCTTTGAGCGACTGCTGAAACCAGTCTACGACAACGGGTTTACCCTTCCAAGGGGTGCCGCAGATCGGCTACATAACGGCTACAGGCTGCCCCTGCCGAGGCTGGTGTCCACAACAATGATTGGAACGGAGACCATCACCCCGGATGATCGTTACACTCACATGCTCATGCAGTGGGGGCAGTTCTTGGACCATGATTTGGACTCAACAGTGGCCGCCCTTAGCCAATCTCGGTTCTCAGATGGCCAGTTGTGCACTCAGGTCTGCACAAATGATCCACCTTGCTTCCCCATCCAGTTCCCGCCCAGCGATCCTCGGCAGATCCGCAGTGGCGCTCGCTGCATGTTCTTTGTCCGTTCCAGCCCCGTTTGTGGCAGCGGGATGACGTCTCTTCTCATGAACAGCGTATATCCAAGAGAACAAATCAACCAACTTACCTCTTACATCGACGCTTCAAATGTGTACGGCAGCTCACGGCATGAATCTGAGGAAATTCGCGATCTGGCCAGTCAGAGGGGCCTCCTTCGGCAAGGTATCATACAGCGAACAGGAAAGCCACTCCTGCCGTTTGCCACCGGACCACCGACCGAGTGCATGAGGGACGAAAACGAGAGTCCTATCCCGTGTTTCTTAGCTGGAGACCACCGCGCCAATGAGCAGCTCGGTTTGACTGCCATGCACACAATTTGGTTCCGTGAGCACAATCGTATCGCGACAGAGTTACTGAGACTGAATCCCCACTGGGATGGAGACACCATCTACCACGAGGCCCGGAAGATCATCGGGGCTCAGATGCAGCACATCACCTACAGTCACTGGCTGCCAAAGGTAAAATACACAAACTCAAACCCAGTATCCATACATACTGTAACTTGCTCTTTGCTTACACCTTTAAGACTGTCACTTTATTTCCTAGATTTTTGGGGAACCAGGCATAAAGATGATGGGGTCCTACACTGGTTACGACCCAAATATCAACGCTGGCATCCAGAGTGCCTTTGCCACGGCTGCTTTCCGCTTCGGTCACACCCTCATCAACCCGATCCTCTACAGATTGGACGAGGACTTCCAGCCCATCCATCAGGGGCACATCTCACTTCACCGCGCGTTTTTCTCCCCTTACCGCATCGTGAACGAGGGCGGCATCGACCCGCTCCTGCGAGGATTGTTCAGCGTCGCCGGTAAAATGCGCGTGTCCACGCAGCTTCTGAACACAGAGCTCACCGAGAGGCTTTTCTCTATGGCACACGCTGTGGCTCTGGACCTCGCTGCCATGAATATCCAGAGAGGAAGGGATCACGGCATACCGCCGTATAACGACTACAGGACCTACTGCAACCTCTCCGCAGCGCAGACGTTCGATGACTTAAGGAATGAAATAAAAAACCCTAACGTGAGAGAGAAACTTCAAAGGTAATTATGTGAAAGGTTAAAGTTTCACATTTTGGCGAAGTCGATATGAAGCAGGGTTGGGGTCAATTATAATTGTAATCGCGTAATTGATAATCGACAAGAACATATTTTTAAATTACAATAATTGTAATTTAAAAATATGTTCTTGTCGTAATCGTAATTATATTGTAATTGCGTTTAGATAATTGACTTTGTAATTGTATTTGCCAAGAAAATTCTATAAAAATTGCCAATTATAATTTCACGCAAAACTGGGTAGCCATGTTACAGTTCTACACATATGTAGCTAAAAATTATTAAAATATGTTTCATATCAAGCTTTCCCACATTTTACTATTTAAAATAAATGAAATCGAGGGGTATACTGACACAAAAAAGGCTCAGACGCCCACACTATAAATATTAGAACCTATATTTTCATTGATTAGGAAGCCTAGCAAGGTAACCAATAGATAGGAAAGAAATTAGATCATAGATATTGGTTTTTAGTGTATATTACAGCTGATTTAGGACCTGTTATCATTAGAGATGCTAACAGAAAGCTAACACATGAGAAAGGTTAACCTTTATTAGGTTATTTATTTCAGGCTCAATAATTGTGATTAATTGTAATTGAACTTTAGTATGTAATTGTAATTGACTTTCTGTGGATAAAAAAAATATTGTAATTGGAAAAAATTCTGGTCACTGTAATCATAACGGAACTATAATTGAACATGGCTACTTGTAAACATAATTGTAGGTGAAAAATGTAATTGACCCCAACCCTGATATGAAGTCCCAACATTGTGTTGGTTTATTTGTTGTTCTGTCTCCCAGGCTGTACGGCACTCCTTTGAACGTTGACCTGTTTCCTGCTCTCATGGCTGAAGATCTGGTCCCAGGCAGCAGGTTGGGGCCCACCCTCATGTGTCTGCTCACGTCTCAGTTCAAGCGCCTGCGGGACGGTGACAGGTAGAGCTACAGTACATATCATCAGCAACACACTGACTGCCTTTGAATGAATACATCATTAGCAAATAGAGCTGTCTTTATCAGGGTACATCTTCAACAGTCAGAGTCTATCTATCCATCCAGTTACTGCACCCAATTTATTTTTTCACTTGGTGTTGATGGGTCTGCTAGTGCCTAACTAAAGCTCTCCTTACTAGTTTTATGAATTTGGGATGAAGTCTGAGTACCCAGAGAAAAGCCAGATGAGTACAGAAAGAACAGGAAGGTCCAAAGGAGGGAATGCTAATCATAATCATGAATTTTCTGGTTCAGATTCTGGTATGAAAACCCCGGCGTGTTTACTCCTGCCCAGTTGACCCAGTTGAAACAGGCCTCCCTGACTCGTGTGCTGTGCGACAACGGCGACAACATCACGCGTGTCCAGCAGGATGTCTTCAGGGTGGCCGAGCTCCCGCACGGCTACGGCAGCTGTGACGACGTCCCGCAGATCGACCTGCGTATGTGGCAGGACTGCTGCGAAGGTAACCGAAGTGTAAAGAGTACTGATATATTGTACTCAAGTAGAAGGCAAAGCAAATGTATTTGGATAGTGCATTTTATACACAAGGCAACTCAATGTGCTTTACATGATCAAAAAGTGCAACAGAAAACATCCAACAGCTTAAAATCAATAAGAACATAAAAGTTGGCACCAACAAAAAACCAAAAACATTTAAAATCATTAGTAAAAACATTTAAAGTCATCGGACAAACATATTACATCAACAATAACATGACCAAAAATCTCCCTCAATCATACGCAGTAGGGAAAAAGAGTGCCTTTAGAAGTACTGTTACTTGATTTGAATTGCTCAAGTACAAGTAAAAAAGTAGTTCAATTAAATAGTACTTAGAGTAAAAGTTACTTCACTCCGCACGATTAATTTTGGTAATAAATCTTGATACGGTTCCCTTGCATACAGTAAACATCTCATTTCTAAACTTAAGAAGGAAGAGATTAAATCTTGCAAAATTGGAACTTAATTTATTTTCCACCAAAGCATCTGTATAAAATGTACAATTCTTTTTAAAATATAATAACACCCATGAATTTTATTCAAACTAGAAAAATTCTTCATGGCTTAATATATAGTATAGCTAAATACAGTATATTGCATTTTATTTATTAAATTTAATTAAAGCACTTGTAATTCATTACTTTCAGCTCTGGAAGGCAAAGGCTTCCGACCACCTATTGCATATTTAAAAAAAAATGCTGTCAATGCAATAATGTACACATACTGGATTTCCTTAAGAGTTTTTTTTTTTAAATCCTTTAGAAACTTAGAGAGACAGAACATTAGTGCGCTCTTCACTCTCTGCTGAAGATGTGAAGACAATTGTCTCACATCAAACTTGACGATCTCTAAAACAAGCTGTTTCACTTTGTGTGAACACTGGTGTGTTTTTGCATTCGTGCTGACCTACAATTCTTCTTTCACTTGAGCTACATCAGTGATTGATCTTATCTTGCCTGATAAGTTGTTCCTCTTTTCATTTCTCTTTCTTTTGTTCCTTTTTAAACTCTTTGATTCACGCCTCTGTCCTCCTTCACATTCATCACTCGTCTCTCTTAGCGACGTTGAGCACGAGTCTCAGGCACTTTGAGCAAATGTGGCTTCTTTTTGATGTGGTTGATAGGATAGAGCAACTGATTTCACCTCCAACTTACAGATCAGCACTTTCAAAGGAAATCAAATGTTGTGGTCTATCAGGGTTTTTCTGTTTTCTGTATGCTTATCACGCAGAGAAGAAAGCTTAGGTTACCTAAATAACACCACTGTTTTTTTCCATATTTTTGTGTATTTATTTCATTTAGCCTCTTTTTATATACAACATGTATAGTTATTTTTAGTTCATTAGTCTACATCAGAGTTTTATCATGGGTGAACACAAAAATAATATTGTCTGATCTGAGGGCCACATTATTAACATGGATGTCAGCGTTTATATTAATGATCAATCTAAGCTTTAATACAGGAAAGAACAAAAGGTTTTGTCGTGTGTTAGTATTTTATGATTATTTGGAGTTATTTTGTGTCTGGAGTAATTTTTTGTGATATTTTGTGTTTTGTCATTTTGAGTATTTTTCTGGGTTTGTTTTGTTGTTGTATATTATTGTAGTTGTATGTTTTTATTGTTGTTTTTACATGTTTTTGTTGTCCTTTTGTGTGTTTTTTTTTGTTGTTTTGTGTATTTTAAGAACCGTTTTTTTGTGGTTTTGATGTCATTTTGTGTTTTTTTTATGTTTTTTGTATTTTGTTCACGTTTTGTGTTTATTTTGTGTGTATTTTTGTAATTTTATGGGCCTGGGCTGAATTCCATAAAGGCACGTGATAAAAAGCCATCATCAATAGATCGAACGTTACACGAATTACCACGTTTACCACCCGGAAGAGAGTGATTTATTCACCCTAATGGGTGAAATAAGCCGGTTTTTGGGGAATATGAGCCTGTTCTAAAGGTGCGTTCACACAGAACTCCACTTCGGTGACTAGAGTGGCTTAAATCACCCGTGATTAGTCACGCTTTTTGGTCGCTTCATCACTTTATCGCTTTAGTGACGTTACTAGTGTGGAACATTATGAATAAAATGTGTTTGAGGAGACGCGGCAGCAGCATAGGATGGCTACATAGAGAGCCATCCCGTTACACTGGCTATAAAGACAGTGACTGCTGCTTGATATCGCATTATTTATATTGATTTTTAATGTAATATTGTCGCCAGAGTCATCTCGACTGAAGCGGGCCGTGAGAGGTGTCATAATTCTATCATAACTTCAAAGTTGCGTGATCTATTGATCAAACTGTATTACAGTATGAAACAATAATCAAGCCTGAACTCATTTTAATTGTCATCTCCCCTTTACATTCTCCACAGGTTTGTATTCAGGGAACTTTACTACAGACGTCAGTAGGCATTTTTAATGCAGATCAACCTCTGTGTCTTTTACTTAATACTCTGCATCCACAATGTTATAAAGAAAACGTAAAGCAACACAACATTAGTAATGATATGAGCACGTCTGTGGTGTGTGATGTTACTAATGTGTGTCATAGAAGAGTGTCAAGTTAAAGTAAAAAAAAGTGTTCCTTGAGAAATGATGTTCAGATGGGCGGAGCCAGATACAAACCCAGGGTTTCTTGATAAAAGCCTGCCAGCGAGCAGGTTTAGTTCACGGATAATGTTACCAGAGAAGAACATACCTCGCGTTTAGGAATGGGATACTAGGAGTTTTCCTCATTTGAGCCCAAACATAGTCAGAGTTTGAACATAACCTGCTTTATGGAATACCCCTCTGCTCTGTGGCTACGATTGTTTGGTTAAGTAAAGCCTGCTAACAGAGAGATAACTCCGATTAACTTATCCAGCTTAGTCGTTCAGGCCCTACGTGTTTTTTTGTTTCTTCATTTATTTTTGTTGTCATTTGTGTTTTTTCCATGTTTTTCTCGTAATTTTCTTCTCTTGTTTTTGTGTCAGTTGAGCTTTTTTAAATTGTATTTGTTTTGGGGCCACGTCTATCCTGCTCAACCGTTGCCCAAGTGCCTGGTTTACAAAAAAGGCTGATTGTGTTTAAAACAGTTTTTTAATAGCTATTGATCCATGTATTTTTCTGTTCTAAACTAAAACACATTTTTGGTAAAGTCACTTTTTAGATCAAGTCCCTTTAAATGATCCACCTCCAACAGAAGCTGAAACTGTCTGCTTTGGGTGTGTCTCAGTGGGATTATATAAATAATAATTGGATAAAAATAAAACATGAATATGTATTTTGACTCACCAGATTGCAGAACCAAGGGTCAGTTCAACGCACTTTCGTATCACTTCAGAGGACGGCGCTCAGCTGAGCACAGCTACAAAGACGATAAACCTGACAACAGCATCCAGGAGGCGAGGTACCAAAATCAGATGCTTCAGAAGAACGACCCAAGCTTGTGTTCTTGCTCCAAGGTCTTTGGACATCTGTTATTTAAATTGTCTTTATGTTTGCAGCTCCAATGATGAGTCGCTCGGAAGTCCTTCAAACGCCACTGTGAAGTCCAAAAAGAGTTCTGAGGCCTCCATCGGTGACTTCCAGGATTTCATCTCAGACATGCAGAAGACGATCACAAGTTTACGAAAGCAGGTGTTATATTGTATAAACACACACAATCTTAGTATCCTGATACTGAATCTGATACTAATGGATCCTAATTGGGCTTTAAGAAAAACTTAATACTGAAAATAATGGAAAAAAGGAACAAAACGTGCATTAGGCAATTTTAAGTATGTAAGTAAGATTTATTTTTTTGTTTTAGTGTTTTTTTTTGCCTTGTCTGCACATGCTCTCAAAGGTCAACACTATATGTAGTGCAATATTTATACATCAGCAATGCATGTTTTATTATTACAATTAAATAAATTAATTTATGTTATTGCATAATTGTGACGATCACCAGCCCTCCCTAAGGAAGGTTAAGTAAAACATTATTAAAGGGAGGGCAGTGTTAACACCTTGGTGAGAGGAAAGGGAAGAGGGAGTCAGGGTAGGACGATGGAATGGGTGCGGAAGTGTTGAATATTTTACACAAGACTATTGTACAACAATATTCTAATAGAAGATTATATTGTGTCTGAAGAAGAAGAGTTTCTTTGTTACACAGCAGCTGTGTTAAAGCCTGGACTCCTTAAAGGTGCAGTCCGTAACTTTCAGATCCCTCCCTCCCCACTGCTCTCTTGCCCTGCCTCCAAAGTCCCTCCCTCAGAGGAGCTAACAAGCTAACATTAGCCCGACAGCAACATCACAGTAACATAACATGTTTTGTTAAAAGCATATTACTGCAGCACTTCTTTCTCTCAATGTGCACGCGCCAATCTATCAGCAGCAGCAACAGCACAGTGTCACTCACAGCAGCCCACACGCAGTGAGAGCAGCGCGCACACGAACAAACAACACATGCACTACAGAGTTGTGTAACAATTACAAATCAAACATAATGTAAATCAAGCAGCAGTAATTACCCTTCTAGCATAAAAGTCACCAATTCCATCTTTTACTCCTCCAGACCATACACTGTAAAAAAGACGGTGCTCCAGGCACTACCTTGCTATGAGCATTGCTGTGTTTTGGCCACGGCAGAAGGGGGCGGGGGCTGTGAGTAACATCTGTCACTTTTACAAGAGTTACGGGCTGCACCTTTAAATGTTGAAACTCACATGAAACAAGCAAAGTTGATAAAGTCTTGCACTCATGATCGCTTACTCAAAAGGATTTGTAAAATCTACATATGATGTGCAAAAAATGTGTAAATAAATACTTTTTTTTGTTGCTTTTTGTTGTAGATTAAAAGACTTGAAACCCGTCTGAGCAAGACTGACTGCACTGATAATGAAAGCCGTGAGCGAACCAATGGAGAGCGATGGAATAAAGACCCCTGCACCATATGTGAATGCAGAGTAAGTTTCACTTTGATATGCAGTAAAGTTTTTCAGCCCTTCTTAGTACACACAAGTAAATCACACCGAGCTTCATCTCTGTTCTCATTCATCTGCATTTATCGCGACGCTCCAACTAAAGAGAATCAGCTCATGAGTGAGCAGAAGGCCCAGTTTAAACATTAAAAAGATTCTCTCTTAGACTGTCTGGGAAGCGTTTTAACTCTTGGCCTTGTCGCACATCCTGGCACTCATCACCTCGCAGCACTTCTCCGCCTCCATTCTTTATCTCTGAGCTCTTCTTCTCTGCCAGCTGCTGGCTGAAGCCGTGCGTTTCTCCTGCCAAAGGCCTCTGGCTCTGATTTGACAAATACAGCATTTGTTGCCATTTTTCCTACACAATGATTACGATGCAAACCCATAATTCTTAACAGACACATTCTTTTAAACATCTTCTTGTTGTTGGGATTGTAAATAAGTTCTTCCTGCTTGTTTTCCAACTTGCAAAAAAATATATAATTTTAATTGTTTAACTGTTGTTTGTTTAATTTATCTTAATTTAGGCAGTTTGACTACTTTTTTACATGTTATTTTATTATTATATATTTATATCTATATCTACAGTATATACCATATCTATATATATTTTATCTTTTCCAAAAAAGAAAGTGTAACTATTTTTTTCCCCCAAACAAAATAAAAACTATTACCTTTAAAACAGACATGGGAAATGTTGCCATCTAATTTTGTGCAGCCCCCAAATCAAATACACAATTATTTCAAAAACATGCAAAAGAATTATGTAAAATCACTAAAAAAAAAAAAAAAAAAAAAACACACAAAATCACTCAAAAAACCTGCTCAGATTGGTCATCTATCTATAAAGCAGAAAAAGGTCTGCGTGCGTGCGTATGTGTGGAGCGAATATCTCCCCGACACGGTATGAGTTCGACCTGAAACTTTGTCATGGGCTTCCAAATACCACAAGTGTGTGCATCTGTTATTTTGGAGTAATTTGGTGTTGCAAAAAGTTAATTTTAATTTTAAGATTACTGCTCCCTCACGGTAGTGAGCGCGGTATTGAGCGCACTACTTCCGGGTCATATGACGTCACTGTGTCGCAGTTTGTTTGGGATTAAAAAAAGAAGGTCAATATTAAAAACATTGGAGTAATTTGGTGTTGCAAAACTTTCAAAACGTTCATTTTAATATTCAGATTATGACTCCGTCTCGGTGGTGGCGCGGTATTGAGAAACATATATTACAGAAAAATACAACCAAACAACTCAAAATACACAAAACTAAATATTTATGCACTAAATGACAACATAAATGCACAACGCTACACCAAAAAAGATACACAAATACACAAAATGACTCCAGAATCACACTACAATGGCAACAAAAAACAATAATTATACAAAAAATGCACAAAAACACAACAGAAAGTTACAAGAATACACATAATGACTCTAAAAAACATCCATTACGGAAAAATACACCAAACGTAAAAAATATAAAAATGAGTAAAAAAACAAATGTTTATCACGTGCATGTCCCATAGATTTAAACCAGGGAAATCGCACACGTTATTTTACTTTGCACTCACAAATATACCCTATTATAACACTACAGAGTATGTACACCTTTTTTACATCCAACCTTCAAACACATACTCATTTGGCCATAATTGACAACTCTACTTAAGCTCCTCCCACTATACGGATACATACTTCTGACGGGCACTGTACTAGTTACTCTAAATGATGACATGAATTATGATAATGTCACCCATAATCAAATCACACAACCATATTTTTGTGGCCCCCACTGTGATAAAAGTTACCCATCTTTGCTTTAAAGACTACAGGCCATCTGTGGTGAAGCATGGTGTAGGATCTATAATGTTTTGAGGCTGTTTTAAGGATTTTTATTTGTCATTCATGCACACGTGAGCATGTACAGAACGCAATTTGCGTACTGAGTTTACTGCTGTAAGACTTGAGTAAATGTAAAGAGAAGATGAGCCGTAGCTTCTCAGGATGAAATCTGCTTTTTAAAAGGAAGTGTGTGGTTATCACACGAGTGTCAGAGCAGATCTTATCTAGTCAGGTTATCAGGCGTTCAGATTCTCTGCAACCACCACATTAGAACAAATCATCACATTTTCAGATCTGGAGAGATAACTGCCCTATTTAAGTGTTCGTCATGGAACAGTTGAGTGCGAGAAAAAAAGAAATGTGTGCTAAATTTATGTGTAAAAACAGTATAATAATTTTCATTGCATATGCTGCATTAATGTATTTGCATCATGAGGGCCCTGCTAGAGCCCAGTATGTAACAACGACCAGAAATGTAACAAGACCCGGATTGTATTAAAAAATAAATGTAATAAAACCCAAAATGTAATAACTGGCCAATATTGTAACAAAAGCGCTGAGCCTGAAATGTAATAAAACCCAAATAGGTCAATAATGTAACAAGATACTGAGCCTAAAATGTCAAAACTTGTTACTGTCATTATTACATTACGGGGCAGGAAAACCATTTTTCCACTAATAGCGTAATAATTTTATTACATCATAGAGTGAGTCAATGGCTTCAATTTAGAGAGTAGTATCATACACACATTCATATGCATAAATATGTGTGTGTATATATATGACATTTTTGGTTACCTTTTTTTCTTACTTTCATATATATTTATATAGTATAAACTGTATATACATACATATAGGCAGGGTTGGGGTCAATTATTCTTTTTTATTTTTTTTGGGGGGGGGGTCATTTTATGAAAACTTTCTTTTACAATGTAATTAAATGCAAAACTAGGGAACCATGTTACAGTTCTATGGCTTACACATGGGCATACGTAGTTAACAATTATTAAAATGTGTTTCATATTAAGTTTACTTTTAGTCAGTTCTCTTTAGGATCATTTTACCATTAAAAAAATATAAATCTATTGGTATACTGACAGAAAAAAGGCTCAGACGCTCACACCAAAAATATTAAAACCAATATTTTCATTGATTAAGAAGATAATTAATTGATGAGAAACAAATTAGATGATAAATCATATTTTTTAGTGTATTTTATAGCTGATTTAAGACTGACCTGTTATCATAAGAGATGCTAACACAAGATGAAGAATACTTTTTATGGGCCTATTTATTTCAGGCTCAGTAATTGTAATTATTTGTAATTGGACTTGTGTAATTGAGACCGTAGTTGTAATTGACTCAGGTGAAAAATAATAATTGTAGTTTTAATTGGAAAAAAATCGTGATCACGGTCATCGTGATCATAATTTAACATGGATAATGAAGATGTAATTGTAATTGAAAAATGTAATTAACCCCAACCCTGCATAAACGCTTGTAAAAAAATTAATGTTTATAAAAAAGGCAAAAGGTTTTTGCGTTTACGCCTCAGTATCTTGTTACATCATTGACCAGTTGTAATTTTTTTGGTTTGATTCCATTTTTTTAAATAACAATTCAGGTTGTTGTTGTTACATATGGGGCTCTAACCCCCCTACAGCTGCATCATTTTCATCAGAGGCAAACACGCTAAGTGGATTGTGAATGCGCGTTATGTTGCGTTCCTCACACACACACACACATGTACGCTCTCTCCACAGGACGCCCAGGTGACCTGCTTCGTGGAGTCGTGTCCAGCAGCCGAGTGTGAACGGCCTATAAAAGTCAAGGGGCGCTGCTGCCCGCTGTGCCTGGAGCGACCCGACATCAACGCGAGGCGGAAAGAAGGAGCAGGAACTCGACACGAATAACCCTCAGGACCCTCCAGACAAATCAAAAAACAAAAAAAAACTGCTCTGGCGTCTGAAAGCCACGCACTCAACAAACAGATCAAGACAGGAGCTGAAAGTCACCCAGTGTGTGCTCACCCGCCCACCGCCGCTGACCCGCCTCCCGGTGGCCTCGGGTCGTGTTTGGATTCATTTTGTCCTCCTTTGATCAGGGGAACGTTCTTCAGCTTCCTGCGGCCTGAAGGGCTCACCAGAGGCACAGTTTGAAACCCTCTGGCAAGAGGCCACCACTCACTTAATGGATTTACTCCTGAATGAGTCAATGAATGAATATGTGGACTTTAAACAGGACGGACAAACCTCCTCTCCTGCTCTCCTCAGCAGAACGCAGGGGCACGTGGTCGCGGTCGGGCAGTAGAGGAAAGTAGATCTGAACGGTGACAGCCATCTAAATGTCTCACCAAACTTTCTCAGGTTAGAGATGCCGACAACTGGTGCTATTCTCCCTCTGTTCAGAATAATCACTAAACCTTCAAAGTATTGTTTTTGTGTATGCAAAGCAACCTATATACACTCAGTATGTTTTTTTTATTATTATTATTTTTATTATTATTATGTCACAGTTGAGAGTGTAACTGAAACTTTGTATGAATAGTTACTTCATTTTTTTTTTAATCCACTGCGCTCTTTTTTTTATTTTTTTAAATCATTTTGTGTACTTTTTCCCTTTTTTTGTATAAAAGAATCTTACATATGAAGATAATGTGAAGCCCCACAAAAGTGTTTGTGATGCAAAACTAATGTCTACTGAATACTGCTTCTTCTTCTTCTTCTTTGTTTCATTCATCATCTCCAGATCCAACATTCTTGTTGCTTTCAGAAAGCAGTAAAAACAAAAACCCTGTGAATATTATTACCCCAGTGTTATTCTCACTCCTTCAAAGCCAAACACTTTGGGCGACTTCTTAAACAACATCATTGGAGTGTTTACCTGTTCCAATATGTATGAATGTTGTACACATCAGTGTCCACCCTTCCTGCCTCATATCTATAAACATCAGTATTAACTTTGACAACTCCAAATCTGCAACAGAGATTATATACAATGTAAACAAAACATGCCTATGTGCACATTATTTAAATGTCATGTTGACGTATGGATTGACAAAATACTAACGTCAACATTTTTTTGTATTTTTTTTTTTTTTTTTCCATTGAATTATTGTGCACCATATCTTATATAGTCATTGATTATACAGGTGAATGCAAGGTTGAATAAATCAGGCTCAGTCTGGACACATTTTAACACAAAAGACACAAAAAAGCTGAGAGAGAAAATAATCATCACTACATTGCATAAGAAAGGGATTTATTTTTATTTTTTTTTGGCACTTAAATTGACTTTTTTTTTTTAATTATTATACTCAGCTCCAGCTCAAACTGTGCGACCCATGTCCGACAGTCTGACACGATCTGACTGCTCACACTGTACGTTCATACGCGACACGTCGGGGTCTTGTTTCCGGAAATGCAACGTACAAATTAGATGAAGAAGAAGAAGAACTCTGAAGCATCGCCATTAAAACAGACGAAGAAGAAGAACCCGGAAGTGGAGAGATACTCGCAAATCTCAGCTAAAAAGAGCTTTAAAAAAAGAAAAGGCGGCAATGTGATGGACCAGGATGTGGCTGGACAGACGTGGGAAGTACAGTCCGTCAATTTTACAGCGCTCCTACGGTGTTCGCGCATGCGCAGTGTGAGAGTTTGAGGTAAGCCGGTCCGTGTCACTGCTTTAACTGTGAAATACCCTCACGAGTTCAAGCAACCATGGGTAGGTTTTTGTTTTTTAATCGTTGAATAATCAAACATCTATTTCATCCAGGAACTAATTTTTGGCCTTTTTTTTTTTTTTTTTTTTTTGTAACAGTAAATCATTCAAAGTAGTTTGATTTTCGATTCTGTACGTGCAGTATCCTCTGTGAAGAAGAGGTGAGCGGTTGTCTAGCTACAACTTTTGGATCAAAAGAACCCACTAACATGACTATAAAAGCAACAAATGTTTGCTGGATCAAACTATTTCAGTTGAGATCTATTATTCGCACAAAAAAATGTGTAAATAAATGGAGAGAAATTTTTTTTTTGATAGATTCATTATTTGGTAGTAGAAGAAAGAAGGTAAAGTTTCCTGGCTCTGTTTGATTAAAGATATCGAGCTACCAACTTTCACTAAACAAAGTACAGAACTCAATTATTTCTGCTGAGTTCGAAGAAACTAAGGTAAAAAATATACAGAGTCAACTTAGTTTAGAAGGCTTGATCAAATATTACCACAACATTCTCCACCATCTTTAAAGGTCCAGTATCATGTCATTTTTCACCCATCTCCTGTTCTTCTAAAAACTACATAGTATTTGAGTTTTTTTTTTTCTTCAAAACTCGCCTGTTTACTTGAGTTTTAGCCCTCTGAAAATTCACTTTCAGACTGTTCCTAAAAACAGGCGGTTTTTTGGGCTTTCATGCATATGTGCAAGTAGGCGTTACACACACGCTGCTTCAGCATTATCACAGCAGCAGGAGAGTAAATCATTAACAGTAACTTCTTTCTCCTCTTCATGTCTTCTGACCACAGAAATAGTTCATTTAAGGTGATAGTCCATTTTTATTTTTTTTCCCAATCGCTTTATCGCATTGGGTCACAAACACGTTAGATCACCCCATAAAGGCAATAAGAGGCAGTGTAACAGGTGCTAAAAATGGAACTGGTTGTTTGCGCTCGCACATGGAAAGTAAACTCTCTACAATCAGCTGTTTCAAACACACAATCTAAACCTTAAGGGCTAAGTAAAGACAGACAGTGAATCTGTGTGGTTGATTTGTTGTTGTTTGGTGGAATTTAAGGATGATTTATCATTGTTTTTTTCACTTGACACACACACACACACACACCCCACTCCCTGACTAAAATTCCCGTCCTCACTGCTGATATTGGCTGAAACAGTCCCCACCCTTCTTGGTTGAGCCTTTTTTCCTCCACAATGAAGAATTCATCCATTTCTTTTTCCTCTCCATGTCTGCGTCATCTTCAATGGCGTCATTTTTTTATTTTTTTTTTGCACGTGTGGAGCGCAGCCCCTCTGACCCTCATTCCGCGGCTAATGGGAGCCATATGAATGGCAGGCGTTGGTGGAGGAAGGGTGCTTATGATTTGAATATCTCGGTCAGAGAAATTCCTCCTCCTCGTCCGATTTCAACACCCGTACTCATACATGCACTGACTCCATCATCACACTGCTGGGGTTTTTTTTTTAAATGCTTTTCACTTTGTGTTGTTGCAACAGCTGCAACACTCCATTGTTCACCTTATGCGACATCTTCTGTCCATGAACAGGAGTAATATTCTCTGGAATGACTCCCACAGGGTTCCACACTGTGGGACGAAGGTGGTGGGTGGTGAACCAACCGCCATTTTACATGTGAAAACATATTGAAGAGGTTTATACATGCATTTGTCCTAACAGTTTGTGTGTTCTGTTGTTTTTATGTATCAACTCGAAAACATGCTTATTTACAGACTGACCCCTTCTTTAACTACTAGACTGTCAATAAATGGTCCTAAAGTATCACAATATGCATTGGAACGTGATGTTTTTTCATAAACATGTTTACATTTTTGAGATACTGTGTGGGAATGTTTCTCAATGAGCTTTGAACAACTTTCAAGTACATGACATCAAGATACTAAAAAAAAAACATGACAGCTTGCAGCTCTGGTCTTTGTTAGTCAGCGCCCCTTGCATTTGTTGATTTTAGTTTTTTTTGTCAAATTAGAATTTTTTTTTACCCCCCACATGATAGTGACTCACCTTTAATCTAAGACAGTTCTTCAGTTCGAAACTGAAAAACAACAAATGCTCAAAGCTGAAAAAAAAAATATATATATATATATATATATATTTTTTATTTTTTTTTTTCTAGTTTTTATTAAGAATCGTTGAACTTTTCAAATAAACTCCAGATGTCCATCTAACAAACTGCTTTGCAGGACTTGAGTATTTTGTGCCTACACAGTCCCCTAACCAGTGGTGGATGCGCCATATTCCCTATCATGACAGTTGTATTGTACCTTTGCCAAAGAATGGTTTGCACTGTATTGTATGCCAATTGATAGAAATGATAAATAAACCACATTTAAAGTCCAACTTAATTCACTGTTTCTCTTTTTCTACAACATAATAGTTTGTTGATCGTTTTCTTCCATAGCTTGAATAGAATTGGCAACTATTGAATTATCATAACAGTCATAAATTGAAGATCTAGCCGCGCTAATACTATTTGGAAAAACTTAAAAATTTTAAAGCATATTTCCATATATTTTTCTGATAAGACTTTCATTTAGTTTAAGTCTATTAATTAATTGGTTTTAGATTCAGTTAAATTCAAAGTATTGCTTATCTATAGTTTTACTGGTATGATTTGTCCATGAAATGTATCCCTTTAGATCATTTTGTCTTGTTGCAGATGTGCTTGTCTAGCTCACATTCAATTATATACCATTAGCCTTATATAATGGGCTAATCAGCATTAACATAGATAATTGTACTCATTATATGTGGTCATCTATGATTGGAAAAAAAAAAAGTCACAATAATGAACATAACCTAAATGGCTAAGAACATATTTTACACTGATGCTGCATTCAAAGACAACATGGAAAGGTAAATACACTGACCTATATATACACACTAGGTTATTTCCTTAACAAACTCTAAAATAAAACTTAAATAAAGTGGATAGTCACCTGTTATATTTAACAGTTTTTGTGATGAAAAACCCCCATCTTTGTCGGGTGATACCAAAACCTGGAAATATCCGGAAACGTATACTGTACTGCATGCACAGGCTGTACTATCACCAAGTTTATGATTGTACTAGTTGTTAAAGCTACTATCTTTACCAGGGGGAAAATATTTATTCCTGGTTATTATTTTCCGGAGTTTAATAAGGCTTTATTTACCAGTGAGTAGTTCCTACTGCATATTTACAAGTTTATATGTATTATTTTATTATTGTGCATAGTTTCTGTTATGAACATATACATAGGCTACATCTGAATGAGGTAACCTTTTAAATAATAATGATTAAAAAAATACAGTATATAATAAAAATGCAACTAGTTTCCATGTGTTTTCTGAGCAATAGGAAAATAAAGCCCAATAAAACTCTTTAAAACAATAACAAGGAAGAAATATTTGGTACAATGGTACATTTGGTGATATTACAGCCTGTGTATGCAGTACGGGGCAGAATTTACTCTGTCTCTGGTATGTCTTCGAAATGTTTCCGGATGTTTCCGGGTTTTAGTATCTCCCTCTGTGCTAGCATATTAAATGAGCGAGCATATGCAAGCTAATACCTCAATGTTTACACGCAGCAGATAATGTTTGCTCTTGATATTTTTTCTCACAGATGTTTCACAGAAGAAGAAAAAAAAAGTAAAAAGAATGTAAAA